>NC_042621.1:7354614-7690520 GCF_901001135.1 Rhinatrema bivittatum | reverse complement strand
TGGTTAGATGAACCGAATCAGTTCCAAAGTAATTGTCTGCACATTGTTTAATTTCAGCATTTAATTACTTGCAAAAATATGGCATAACTCATTAAAGGGGGCTATATACAAAACAGAAGCTCTGTTTAGTGAGAACAATAAGGGGGGATTCAGTTCTCACACTAAGCAATGCGATGTATTGAGATCCATCTGCAGGAGAAAAGTACATTTGTGGGAGCATTATACCTGTCCTGTACAAGGGCTCAGACATCACACACAAGGAGAAAGAGTATTGGTTTGTTTCTTTTTCTGTTCTTCCCACAGGTAATGGAATAGATCCAGAGAGAGATGAGTGATGGAGGGATAGTTCTAGTTTTTCTCTGGGGTCACAAGTTCGGTTATTTGCAAAGGATGAAAATAGTATAATAATGACTCCATTTGTCATTCATTACCATGTTATTTATTAACAACCCTGCTGTTATGGGAGTCTCTGTTTAGTGGACCCTTGGGCCGACCTGCTGGAGACTGGGAATAGATGGTCAATGTCTCTAGTGAATAGCAGGCCGGGAGGCAGATGTTCAGGCAGGACGTAGATGCTCTTTACCCTGGAAGCTGGTACTCCCCCGGGAGGAGCCCGTAGGAGCCCAACCGCTGGGACTTAGGTGGCTTCACTCTTGGAAGCCGAAGCCCCCCCCCCGGGAGGAGCCCGTAGGGGCCTGGCTGCTGGGACTTAGGCGGGTTGTGGACCAGGACAGGTAACTGGAACCAGACTAGGACAGTAGCAATACTGTAACTGGGCTCGGGTTCTGGAACCAGGCAGGAACTGTAGCAGGATTCGGGTACTGGAACCAGGCAGGAACAGTAGCAGGCAGGCAGGAACCAAGCAGGTACTGTAGCAAGCAGACAGGAACCAAGCAGGTACTGTGGCAAGAGAGCAGGAACCAGCAGGTTCTGTAGCAAGCAAGCAGGAACCAGGCAGGTGCTATAGCAAGCAAGCAGGAACCAGGCAAGTACTGTAACAGGCAGACAGGAACCAAGCAGGTACTGTAGCAGGAACGGAGCGACGAAGCAAGGTGAGTCACTCCGGGGCACAGCGCAACAGGAAACCGGGAGGCTAACCCGTTGCAAGGCAAAGACTGGATGGCCGCGGCCGGCTTATCAAGGCCGTAGCGTCTGATGTCAGAAGTTGGGCGGAGTCACCAGTGGCGGGAAACGGCCTAGAAAAGCGCCCAAGTGGCGCGCACGCGCGCCTAGGACCCAGGCGTCCACAGGAGGGCTCGCAGCGGCGCAGCCCCAGAGGGAACACCACCAACCAGGCCGCAAACCAGGCCTCTGGAAGCGGGAGCAGGTCCGGGAGGGCCTGGCCGCGGTACTCGCGGCCAGAACCGCAACACCTGCACCAGAAACTATATATATGGTCTCTTACGGTGGTAAATTTAGTTCCTGGTCTAGGGTTGCCATTAAATGCTAGCATATTGACCCTGCATTTAACAAGTGGGGGGGAGGGGCAGAAAAATTGTCATGGACCTCCCCCGAGAAAGGAAACCACCCCACCTCAGATCCCTCATTCCCCAGTACTCCTCCAGCCCACTGGCATACCAGAGAGCTCCTGCTTACCCTTTTCTATCTTCAGCACCCACAGCGCTGTCCTCCAATCTCCCACAGCCTTCTGCCACCCATGTCTGGAACCTACCCTTAGCACACCAAAAGAGCAAAGGATGGCCTCTCTGCTATGCCAGGATAGAAGAAGACAAGCCTGAGCAAGTGGAAGGGTTGCCCCAGGCCAACTGGACCTTTACCTATGGGCCGCCATTAGAATAGCCACTTTCCATACCTTGAACTAGGGGTCTGGTCAGATGGGAGGTTAGCGTGTGGCCCTCTGAGACGCTGAAGAGCACTGATGAAAGTATGCAGATACAAATAGGGAAACCTTGTACTGAATCTGCTGGCAGAACCCATAATCCCATTCCCACCCTTGAGTACCTGGATTGCTCTTTATGACTAGAAAAAGGGTTGCTGGGAATGAAGAAGGTGTTCCCAACAACTTGAATGGCTGTTGAGTCACTGTGGAGCCTGAGTACAGGTATCTGAAGTTGTAATTGGAGTTTACCAGTTTGTGAGTACTTGTTTTCTGAATGTGAACTAGTTAAGGTTAAAACTGAAGATACCTGGAAACTGGACTTTTATGAGTTACATCCTCCCTGCCCCCAGGACAGCTTGCATGTGAGTCGAATCCTTGTAGTGAAGAGAATGTGCACACTTGTATGTTTGTCCTGTTTTTAAGTAATGTCAAGGGATTATATTCCAGTATCTTGAGGGTGAAAACCAGATAGGCATTTAGGGTGTGGAAACCACACCCTAAATGCCTTGACTACTTTTCCACAGCCCTTAAATCATGTGGGCACTCTTCATATCATTACCTTCACATGTCAGGCATGCTAAAAGGCACATTCAAATTGGCACTGTCTGCTTCAGTGTACTTTTTGGTTCATAAACACCATAATGTGTCGTGGGGAGGGGGAATAAGTAGGACATGCGCTAACTTCAAAGCCGTACTTCTAGTTGGGAAACGAAAATATGTAGAAACAGTTACGTGCAGAGTGAAGGAAGAGCTATGAAAGCCTCCGCTACCAGACCCATTACACTGTAAATAGAATAAGAGCAGAGAAAAGGACTATCGCATGGTTGACCAACTCCAGTCTTCAAGAACCACAGACACACCCAGTTTTCAGGATATCTATAATGAATATACATGAGATAAATTTGCATAAAATGGAGGCAGTGTATATGTGTGCCCCCCCCCCCCTTTGGTCTGGACTATGAATTACCCTTGAGCATCCAGAAAGGGGAGGGGGGAACAGATCCACCCCAATGTCACCAGTATGTAAAGGGTGCACCCTGTCCCAAACACAAAATTGTGTCCCTCTTGATGGTGGAGCTGGCTAGATGACAAACCAAATAGATGAGCACCACAATGTGTGAAAGGACTCTCTCTCCTGGAAAGCTTCCCCAAATGGTTTACTTGGTACTAAACAGAAAGCTGGCCTAGTTTCAGCCTCTTAAAGACCATTTTCCACCAGTTTTTCTTTTCCAGTACCTGCCAGCAAGGGTTTATGCTTGATTTCAGCTGAAAGGCTGAACTGATTAAGATGAGATACTGAATTTGGGGACAAAAGGAAAAGAAATAAATCTTCTCCCTCCTCTGCTCTCAGTGCAAAGTTTAGATTACTTATCTCAATCTTTTAGGAGGGTGATCCAGCCATGTGCTCCTGGGCCTGGATATCTCTGGAATGGAAGTCTCTCAGGTCCTGGCTCCTCTGTCCCTTGTTGGGATTTTACATGTAGCTCAGCTATGAAGCAAGAACAGATGTCTGCCTCTTTATTTTCTCAGATTTCTGTCTCTCCCTCTAATTAGTTCTTTAGGAGAAGAACTGATTGCAGAGCTGCCAGATGCACTCCTCTCTTCCTGGTTCCTGGCTCCAACTCCTGGCCCTCCCCGCTACCTTCACACAGAGAGCCAGCCAACTTGTGCCTTTTGTACTTTAAATGGTCTCCCAGCATTCCTTTGTCTTCCTCCTCTGCTGGCTATGTAGTGCTGTTCTCTGGGTAGGCTAAACAGTACAGCCCTTTTCCAAACTTGTTAACATTGTGAGTGCTAGATGCTGGCTCTTACAGAAAATTTGTTATTCACAGGAGAGCACACAGGGATTTTGACGTATGTTTATATTCCTTCACCTTGGCTATGGCGGCTTGCAGTATTTGCAGGGTTGAAAACCTCTTTTTAACAGATCCAAAACATCACAGCTCAGTCCACATTGTAAGACACCAACGCATGATAAGCTCATGGGGGCATAAACCTGGTTTATAGAAGCTTGCTGCATATGCATTATGGCAATCTTGAAAATTTTATTTATTTATTTAACTTCTTTTACTATACCAATACTCAAGACCAGGTCTTATCGTACCGGTTTACAATAGAACAGGGGGGAACCAATTAACATCTAGGTAGAAATGAAAAGTTACATTAAAACAGGGAGCGTAAAACATGGAAGATGAAAGATAGGGCAGAATTAAACTATAACAATAAGGAGTGATAAATATGATTAACATCAGACCTGTTTGCAGCTCTCGAGGACTGAGGTTAGCCACCCCTGCACTATCATAACACAAGAGCAGCAACATCAATATAATCTTTTATGAAGATAGTTTTAAAAACACAAAGTCTTGCAATAATACATATCACCACGTACCCTAAAACATTTTCCTCTACATACTCTTGGTGTATATGTATGTCACAAATAAATGGATGCTGCTTATGGTCAAGATCAGCCAGTTTGTATGAATTGCCTTATGTAAAATAAGGTCCTGAATCCACAGACCCTCACAGTGCAAGCCACGTTATGTTGATGGAGGAGTGGCAGCTTCTTCAGTGAAACCACAGGGCTCTGCACTATTATGGGCACATGTAGGCATCTTTGCATGCCAAATATTTTAAGAGGTCAAAAGGTTGAATTACTTGACAGATGGTAGTACAAACTTAACAGAAGTTGAAAACATCCAACACAGGATATACATACATACATATATATATATACATAGCCAAATCAAAAATATATCCACAGACTTATTGGTAAAATGTCATTACTGCTGGCAAAAACCAATTATTATTTCAGTTAATTCAAATCTGAGAAAAGTCCTTCTGTAGATTATTCAAGAATAACTGCAATTTCCTGTGCCAAAAGATATCTCTCATCTGCACTTATTTAAATGAAATAACTGTTGAATAATTACCCATCCAACAATATTCTGAGCTAAATAACAGTTGCTAACGAGATTTCTAAACCTTTGATGTCACTGCTTGCTTGGGCAAGTGGATATTCATACACAGAGAGGGTCGCAATCTGTATTTTTCTATTACGCCTTATGAAATAGAAGACAGATTTGAACATATGTTTGCTATGTGCCTAGGTTTGTCCTAATAGGGGTGAAAGGGGGCACAGCTGTTTAGTTTAAATTGGAATGACACAAATGACTGGTCCAGTCACCAGCTGGCACCAATGTCGATCCAGAGGCGAGAATTTTAGAGTTCATTTAGTTGCTAGTTCTGTTGAAAAGGTGTGTGTGTGTGTGTGTGTGTGTGTGTGTGTGTGTGTGTGTGTGTGTGCGTGCGTGCGTGCGTGCGTGTGTGTGTGTATGTGTTGGATGTGAGACTTTGAATAACAGTTGGTAGCTTGACAAAACAAGTAATGTGATCAGTCAATGTGACTAGAACTTGTGCCCTAACCCTGATACCAGGGGTATTGTGATCTTCTGCACACAGTTCCCTATCCCTATTAATACCAGGAGTGTTGTGATCTTCCTGCACACAGTGCCCTATCCCTAATACCAGGGGTGTTGTGATCTTCCTGCACACAGTGCCCTATTCCTGATACTGGGGGTGTTGTGATCTTCCTGCACACAGTGCCCTATTCCTGATACCGGGGGTGTTGTGATCTTCTTGCACACATCCCGATATCAGGGATAGGGCACTGCATGCAGGAAGATCACAACACTCCTGGTATTAATAGGGATAGGGCACTGCATGCAGGAAGATCACAACACCCCTGGTATCAGGATAGGGCACTGTGTGCAGGAAGATCACAATACCCCGGAGGAGTGAGGGTCAGGCAGCTCCCCCTGTCTGTGAAGCCAGCCTCTCACTAGTAATGCAGGGAGGGAGCTGTCTCAGACTTCACCATCCTCCCCCCCCCCCCCTTACCCACACACCATTCACTAGCTGGGACATGGGGGAAGTCAGGAGTGAGGGTCAGGCAGCTCCCCCCTGTCTGTGAAGCCAGCCTCTCACTAGTAATGCAGGGAGGGAGCTGTCTCAGACTTCACCATCCCCCCCCCCCCCTCACCCACACACCATTCACTAGCTGGGACATGGGGGAAGTCAGGAGTGAGGGTCAGGCAGCTCCCCCTGTCTGTGAAGCCAGCCTCTCACTAGTAATGCAGGGAGGGAGCTGTCTCAGACTTCACCATCCTCCCCCCCCCCCCCCCCCCCCACACACCATTCACTAGCTGGACATGGGGGAAGTCAGGAGTGAGGGTCAGGCAGCTCCCCCCTGTCTGTGAAGCCAGCCTCTCACTAGTAATGCAGGGAGGGAGCTGTCTCAGACTGGTATCAGGGTTAGGGCACTGTGTGCAGGAAGATCACAACACTCCTGGTATTAATAGGGATAGGGCACTGTAAGAGATGACTGTAGTAGATTGAATAAAGATCTGATGTTTCTGCTCTCCTCACCAAACAAAAACAACACACAAGCAGAGAAGCCCTTCTTACAAAGCTGAGCTAGTGAGTTAAGTAGGAGGAAAAGTAAACATCAGTGCCAGTGTTTTTTTTTTTTTTTTTTTTTTTTTTTTTTTTTTTTTTTTTTTTTTTTTTTTTTTTTTTTGTTTTTTTTTTTTTTTTTTTTTTTTTTTTTTTTTTTTTTTTTTTTTTTGGTACTAAAAATACATTACCACAATCAATTACATATATTTGAACTGTGTACAGTTCCAGCCAGGCACCTTTCTAAAATGCACAGTGATTGGCAAATTCAACATGCACTAGCATTTCAGGTGCCTGCTAACAAAAATAATAAACAAACAAGTTCTAGTCACGTGAGTGCTGATCATTACATTACTTTTTTGTCAAGCTTCCAACTGTTTCCATTTCACATCCCCCCAACCATATCCAGAATATGGAAGGTATGTTAACCAATCTTCTGTAACATAAGCATAATCTTTTCTAGGTTTACTAGGAAAAGAGCAGGTAGGCATAAGGTTATCATTACAAGGAAGACAGCAAGAGTGAATATGGCAGTAGGAAGTGAAATATGATATAGCTCCCACCTTCATTACATGGAGACACCCCTTGCCAAGGCTCCAGTGACCTCTTCATAGCCAAGATCAGGGCTCTATCCTCGAGCCTCAACCTCCTTAATGTATTCACTGCTTTTGAAACTGTTGACTATACTCCCTTGAATACTGGGACTCTGTCCTTTCTTGGTTTTCCTCTTACCTCTCCCATTAGACCTTTAGGGGGTAATTTTGTAACACTCTCCATGAAATAGACGGCAAATATGTGCATAAGGCACACCAATTTACAAAGCAAACATGCACCTTAATTTACTTTGAAAATGATCCCACCATTACTACCCGCACACAATTACACCAGATGATTTGTATGCAGATAATTTTTGTGAAAATGCATGTGCAAACTGCGCATACATTTGAAAATGCAAAATCATGCTCGCAAGTGCAACCTCCTCTCAAACGCCACCACTGGGACATCTCTGCTTAGTCCAAGTACATTTCTGTCAGAAAGTTTACCCGCTTATTGGATGGAAAATGTTATATTGGGCCATTTCCCTGGGTAAAATAACATTTTACCATTTTACTCTATGGAAAAGCCTTGGTCAATTGCTCTTTGAATTAATGTATCCTTTGGTAGATTTTCCATACTGCTATCCTGCTATCAGCCAGTCTACTCCATGGGTCCTTCTCTCTCTCCATGGACTCATTCCCTTAGTACACTGTAACCCTCCCATGGCTGTCAGTACCATCTTTATGTTACTTATTCCAAGATCTATGTATCTGCACCAGAACTTTCACTCCAAATTCAGTCCCAGTTCTCAACTTGCTTGTCCAATATCACTGCCTAAATGTCCAACACCGCTATTTTAAACTTAACATGACCAAGATAGAATTTCTTGTGTTTCCCCCAAACCTACTTCCTCTTTCCTCATGTTTCTGTTTCCACAAATAACACCATCATACTTCCAATCTCTTCAGATGGCAGCCTTGGAATCATCTTTGACTTCTGTAACTGCAGTTCCTACATCCAAAACACTGTTAATGTTGCGACCCCAGTCGCTTACGCAGCGACCAGGGCCCTTACCTTCCCCGCGGGTCTCCTTCCTGCGCCGCGAGCCGCGCGATTCCGGGCCGGCCTGGCCGCATGGCAGCGGCGTCCTCCTCGTGGGGACGCCGGCAAAGCCCGAGGATAGCTCCGCCCCCTGCAGGGGAACGCGCGCGCGAGGGCTGTCCTTTTGAGCTCCCAGCACCCGGATGTGCCGATCCGCCCTCCTTCTGACGTCAGCCCCGGAGGGGGATTAAAACCCGCAGCTTTCTTCTTTGCTTTGCCTTGCAACGTGGTCACTCCTTGGAGAGAGTTAGTTGCTGCAATCCTGCGTTTCTTGATCCTGGTTTGTCTCACGATTCTGCCTGCCTGCTGCCTGTCTTGATCCTGGTTTGTCTCACGATTCTGCCTGCCTGCTGCCTGTCTTGATCCTGGTTTGTCTCACGATTCTGCCTGCCTGCTGCCTGTCTTGATCCTGGTTTGTCTCACGATTCTGCCTGCCTGCTGCCTGTCTTGATCCTGGTTTGTCTCACGTTTCTGCCTGCCTGCTGCCTGTCTTGATCCTGGTTTTGCTTCACGTCTCTGCCTGCTCGCTGCCTGCCCCGACTCTGGTTCGCTTCTCGGATCCACTGCGTGCTGCATACCCAGACTCCGGTACGCCTCCTCGTTCCTGTCTTCAGCTGCCAGCCCAGACTTCAGTCCGCCCTCGGTTTCCCTTCTCTCCTGTGACTCTCCTAAGTCCCAGCGGTCTGGGTCCCTACGGGCTCCTCCTGGGGGGACCTCGGACTTCCAGGGTGAAGCCACCTAAGTCCTAGCGACCCGGGCCCTAACAGCTCCTCTGGTGGGGTCACGGGTTTCCAGGTGAAGATCCATCCCTCACTGAGTGTGTCTGCCTTCCGACCGTCCCATCTTGCCGGTCGGCCCAAGGATCCACACCCGGAGCATAACAGTTAAAATGTCATTTCTATCATAAGAACATAAGAAGTTGCCATACTGTGTCAAACTGTGGGACCATCAAGCCCAGCATCCTGTTTCTTTTAGTGCTGGCCAATCCAGGATACAAGTACCTGGCAAATACCAGTTTAATAGATCCCATGCTATTAATGCCGGTAATAAGGCATGACTTTTCTCTTAAGTTAGCTTGACTATTAGCTGTTTATGGACTTCTCCTCCAGAAACAGTCAAATATTTTTTAAACCCAGCTAAGCTAACTGCCTTAACCACATCCTCTGGCAATGAATTCTAGAGCTTAATTGTGCGTTAAGTGAAAATATGTTTTTACAATTTGTTTTAAATGTGCTACTTGCTAACCATGGAATACCTGCTAGTCCTTCTGTTATCTGAAAGAGTATATAACCAATTCACATTTATCTGTTCTAGTCATTCAGCCATCTTCTCCAAGCTGAACAGCCTTAATCTCTTTAGCCTTTCCATCCCCTTTACCATTTTGATCGCCCTTCTCTGTACCTTCTTCAGTGCATCTATATCTTTTTTGAGATATGGTGACTAAAATTGAACTCAGGTGCAGTCTCACCATGGAGCATTACAGAAGCATTATGACATTCTTCATTTTATTCACCATCCCCTTCCTAATAATTCCTAACATTCTGTTTGCTTTTTTGACTGCCGCAGCACACTGCGCCGACAATTTCAATGTATTATCCACTATGATGCCTAGATCTCTTTCCTGGGAGGTAGCTCCTAGTATGGAACCTAACATCATATAACTACAGCATAGGTTATTTTGCCCTATATGCATTACCCTGCATTTGTCCACATTAAATTCATCTGCTATTCGGACAATCAATCTTCCAGTCTCTCAAGGTCTTCCTGCAATTTATCACTATGCGCATATGATTTAACTACTGTAATGTTGCGCCAACTGTGGCATCCCATTCATGACGTGCATCTTACTGCAGCAGGTCAGGTTCCAGGACATGGTTGACTCCACCGCACACTGCCATGCCAGCTGACTCTGTCCTTCCTTTTAAGTGCGTACGCGCATGCAACCGGCCTACTCCTATAAGCCTCACGGCGGGAAGGGACTTGCAGGCTCTGCGTGATGACATCGTTGCACCTTGGCTATTTAAACAGGAGTTCAACAATCACCCAATGCCTCATCAACAGGTCCTCCTACAGTGCATGTGGCCACTTCCTCTGTGCCATTTGCCTCGTCTTGCTTCCTTGTTGTCCTGCATTGCCTCGTTGCTTTTTCGCACTGTCCTGCCTCTCTTTTACCTTGCCCTGTCCATCCTAGCCTGTGTCTTGGTCCCCTATGTCTTGAATGTCAGTCTGTCTCTGCCTGATTCCTGGTTCTGACCTCTGCTACGGACTCTGACTACTCTTCTGGACTTCTGCCTGCCCTGACCCTAGCTTGGACCCAGATACTGATTGCTTGCTGCTTGCCCCGACCTTAGCCTGGACCCGGATACTGTTGCTCACTGCTAGCCCTAACCTTTGCTCGTCTTGTCTTTATCTGACTGCACCTTACTACTGGCCCCTGGAACCCAAGGGCTTATCACCAGCTGTCAGAATGGGCCTAGTAGGTTCTGAATAATCTTGAGTAATCTGCAAATTTGATCACCTCACTCGTCTTTTCCCTTTCCAGATCATTTATAAATATATTGAAAAGCACTGGACAAGAACATATCTCCAAGATTCATTCCTTTCTTTCTCAACATACTACCAATACTCTTATCCACTCTTTTCCACTTAGAATACTGAAGCTTGCTCCTCGTGGGTCTTCCAGTTCACTAGAGTGTATTCATAACTCATCTGGGTGACTTATCTTCCTCCAATGCTGTTATAACCATGGCATTTTCAAGTGCCTTTAGTTTTTATCTCCTCATTAACTTGTCTCTCTTATCTCCTCCTGCACCCTTCCTCACAACCTCTGTTTATCAGACAAGCTGCTCTTATCTGTACCTTTCTTTTCCATCACCAACTCCTGATGCCACGCTCTCCACTTTGCAGTGTCATATACCTTGAATTGCCTCCATGGGCTGGTGCATCATGCCCCCTCTCTGGCCACAGTCTAGTCCTGTCTAAAATCCCATTGGTATATGGTTGCCTTGAAGTCTTAAACTGTGACTCTTCCAGATCTTAGCCTGCTTGACTTTAACCATGTACATTGTTATAAATGCATTTCCTGAAACCTCTGTCTTTTCTCTCTCTGTCTCTTCACTAGATTGTAAGATCCATGGAGCAGAGACTTTCCCAAGCACAATGCCTCATATGTCTAGTAGTTCTATAAAAATAGTAGTAAGGGAATATACCCATGTCAATATATGACAATTTGTGTAACAGTTGAAAACAAATTAGAACCAATTAACTAAGATATTATCACATTAAAAATGAATGTTACAGAATTGTTTTAAGTCTATTCATTGCTTTTCCAACTTCCTACACAGCATCGAAGTGGTTTTTTTTTCCTCATTAAACAGATTTTTTAAATGTTTGTATATAATATAACACAACATTTTCATTTTATCATGCTTTATCACCATAATGCTTAGGCATGGAATAGCAGTAAAAAAAATAATGCAATAACTAAAATATCAATAAACAATATAAGTCAAGAGAATGTTTACAATAAAATATAAAACTAATCATAATACTAGAATAAAGAATAGAATAAACTGGACACTAAAAGCCGTAAAACTCAATCATCATATAATTAATCCATTAATAGGGATAATTTAAAGTGCAAAGTCTGTGGGCATTTTTTACACACAAACCTAGCACCGGTTTTGAAAATGAAAGTCTGCATGTACTTTTGCTCTGAATATAATCTCAGGAAAACTACCTCCACACATCTACACCTACTAATCTGTATAGTTAGTTTTACTGAGAAAAAAATCTGCATATGCTTTTGAAAATTCAAATGTATCTCATTTCAAAACCCTCGTCCAGTCTCATCCCTGGGGGGACGCCTCTTCTCTTGTTACTTGTAGTAAACATACGTGCATAGAGGCATTAAGCATATGTTTACTGCATATGAGGACGGAAATTGTTTTGCACACTCAGTTCCGCACTTAAAACACTGTTTTATGCATAGAAATGGCTTTGAAAATCCTCCTAAAAAAAAAAAAAAATCAATCACAAGTCAGATGGGAAAGCCAAATCTTTGATGTGGCACCATTTATTTTACCTAACGCAAGCAGATGTCTTACTGAGTGATACCCTTATAAAGAGCCAGAAACAAAAGAGATGTTGTAATACATGAGCTTTGGAAACCACAAAAGTTCCTTCTTGAGAAACTTTTGTTTTTTCAAGAACTCATATGGCTTCTAGAATTCTGAACTAGTTGAACAGATAAATGCATTTCATTCATATTTTTCTTGAAATCAAATAGGAAACATATTTCTTTTCTGTGCAGGCATTTATTTGATCTCCAAGCTATTTAGTAAAACAAACAAATAAACACACTTCTAAGCTTATTATTGGACTACCAGGCAATGACCTAAAAACAATTGCTTCAAGATATAGATATCTGTATTTATTACAGCTGTAAGACTCCTGCATGGTCCTAAATTTGTGACCGTACTTAACAGTGTACGGACTCATAATGGATTGTGCAACCCACATACATACGGGTGTACTTTTGGGCACTAAACCAAGCAACTAACTTTACTACTGGAAATGAAGGCAATAGACCATAAAAGCCATCTCATACATGAACTGCTAGCTGAAGACCTGAATGGGCAGAATTCTACGAGACTATATTTATACATGAAGCCCACAAGCTTCTGGAAGAGATTGGGGATACCAGATCAGATTTATGGGCAAGGATGGAATAGGTTGATTGCTGGGCAGGTCAGACTTATTCTTACAGCATGTTATACCAACACCTGAAAAGTTCTCTACTGGATACAGTCTTCATTGGGTTAAACTGAATAGACTCAGGTCAGGATGTGCTTGCTTTGAACCACATTTCATTAGATGAACATCATGGACAGCGTCCCCGTGGGCATGTGGTGTCCAACACAGCCCCTCACTGAAAGCTGAAGGCTGTACAAATTCCTTGACAGAGGTCAGAGCTGTAGCGTGCCTGTGGCCAATATGGCCATGGCCATAGGCGCAAATATCAATGGCACTGCTACTGCTGCCATATGCCGATGAGAGCAGTGCGGCTGGCAGGTCCTCAGCAAAAGAGAAAGCAGCACGGCCCCAACAAAATTGATAGCGTGGTCGGCACAGCATTAGTAAGAGAAAAAGCATCATGGCCCTGCTGGAAATGCTGTTGATTCTGGCAGGGCTGCACTTACCAAGCTGTTGATTTTGGTGGGGCCGAGGAGCAGGAGGAGCACGCCCTTCCAGAAGTAGTACAATGCCCCGAAGCCGAAAGTTGTTCCCTTGGGGGCTGAAGAAGGAGACTACTGCTGCCTGCTAAGTTAAGGAGGAAGTGAGTGAAAGAGAGCATGTGAGCTTGTGGTGGGAAAGTGAGAGGACATGCATGTGGGAGAGTGAGAGAGCATGTGTGCATATATGTGGGAGAGAGAGCATGCTTGCGGTGGGAAAGTGAGAGAGCATGTGGTCACATGTGTGGGAGAGAGCATGCTTGTGGTGGGAAAGTGAGAGAGCATGTGTGTGGAAAAGAGAGCATGTGAGCTTGTATGTGGGAGAGTGAGAGCATGTGTGCATATGTGTGTGTGTTTGTGAAAGTGAGACAGAGCATGTGTGTGGGAGAGTGAGAGAGACCTTATGTGCATGTGTGTGGGAAAGAGAGAGCATGTGTGCTTGTGTGTGAGAGTGAAACAGAACATGTATACATGTGTGTGTGTGGGACAGTGAGAGAGAGTATGTGTGCTTTTGTGTGGGAAAGAGAGAGCATGTATGCATGTGTGTGTGGGAAAGAGAGAGCATGTGTGCTTGTGTGTGAGAGTGAAACAGAACATGTATACATGTGTGTGTGTGGGACAGTGAGAGAGAGTATGTGTGCTTTTGTGTGGGAAAGAGAGAGCATGTATGCATGTGTGTGTGGGAGAGTGAGAGCATGTGTGCTTGTGTGTGAGAGAGTGAGAGAGACCATATGTGCATGTGTGTGGGAAAGAGAGAGCATGTGTGCTTGTGTGGGAGAGTGAGAACATGTGTGCATATGTATGGAAGAGTGAGACAGAACATGTATGCATGTGTGTGGGACAGTGAGAGAAAGTATGTGTGCTTGCGTGTGGGAAAGAGAGAGCATGTATGCATGTATGTGTGGGAGAGTGAGAGAGCATGTGTGCTTGTGTGTGGGAGAGTGAGAGAGAGTATTTGTGTGGGAGAGTGAGAGAGAACATGTGTGTGTATGAGAGGGAGCATGTGTGTGTATAACTACACCAGTTACTCTCTGCCTACTAACCTATGACAATTTCAGGGCATGTGGAAAACAAAAGTTCCAAGGTATGGATAAAGGGATATTTTTTAAAATCCTTATTTTAATTGTTGGGCGTTATTTGGTGGTGTCTGTTTTGAAATATTTTATTGATGTTTGGAAGATTTTTATGAGTTGTTGTTATTGAATGTTATTCTGTTCATTAATTGTTTTGAATTATTCTTTTTTATTGGTATGGTTTTACTAATTCTGTTTTATGAGGAATGGTAATGTTTCTGTTTTACACATTGTTGCAGTGCATACAAAATTTGGCTTGTTGCGGTTTCCAGTTCAGTTTTTGTCTGTAGATTTATATCTATACTGTATGCTCTCTTTATTCTGTATTGGAGGGTCTCTCTGTGTTTTACATGTGTGACTGACGTGAGTTATTCCATTAGTGTGTAGTTTGTATGTAGGGATTTATAGCAGCTTTTATTATTCTGTTTTCCTTATAGGGTGTTTATTACCGTATTTCTTCAATTGTAAGATGCCATCGATTGTAAGACGCACACTAGTTTCAGTACCACCAACAATTAAAAAAGTTTTGCTTAAACAAAAAATATATTTCTCAGAATATCTTTTAAAATTTCTTAAGAATTCTGTAGAATTTTTTAGAATGATATTTCTAAGAATGATTCTAAGAATAAAATGAAACTCTAAAATACCGGTATATCTAATAAATATTTTTACTATAAAAGGATTCAATTTACTAGCAAAAACAATAGTGAAAAACACTACCATAAACAATGTCACAAAAACAAAAATACAAAATTCTACCACAGGTTTTTTACAGTATTAATATCATCCTTCCAAATCCATATATGAGACAGATTCATCAGTCAGATTCTTCTGAGACTCATTATCCCATAATATATCATCTTCTGAGCCATTGAGAACATTGGTGATGCAACATTTTAAAAATGAGTGCTGCACTATTCATTCTGGGATTAGCTTCCAAGCTGTTGATACCCATTCTGTTAACTTTGATGCCTGTGCTTTCTTAATTTTTCCGGAAAGTGTCAGCGGAAGGTTATCAGTTAACAACCAGGATTCATATTCCTTTCTCAAGTAATCCTTAAATGGTTTGTTGACTGAAATGTCGAATGGCTGTAGTTGGCTAGTCATGCCACCAGGAATCACAACCAAGTGACTACGTTTTTGCACAATTTTATTTTTCACCTGGTCGGACAAATGTCCCCTAAATGCATCAAGTACTAGCACGTTAGGTGGGTTATAGAGACTTCCAGGATGTCTATTCCACATAACACTTATCCAGTCTTCCATAAGCTCTGCCGTCATCCATCCATTTTTTTCGACACACACAATAACATCTTTGGGGAAATTTTCATTCTTCGGTATGGTTTTTCGATTTAAAATTAAATATGGTGGCAACTTACAACCATCAGCGGTGATACATAACATCATAGTAACACTCTGTTTTTCATAGCCAGTATTTATAATCTTGACTTCTTTAGCACTTTTAGTATTGACAGTATAATTTCGTGGCATATCAAAGAAGACTGGTGTTTCATCAACATTTCCAATTTGTCTGAACTCATATTTTCTTTTTTCCCTTAGTATGATCACGTGTTGCTGAAAGTTAATCAAATTCTGTTCAAAGTCTGCAGGAATTTTTTGATAGAGGGATGTTCATTGTCTTAATGATAACCCGCTATAATGCATGAGTCTGTCACACCAGCCCCGACTGCCTTTAAAAATCGTTTCCCCTATTCCAAGGGATATTTCTACAGCTTTCAATTGCATGACTTATCGAGGGATGGGTAATCCTATTGCACGTGTCTGCGTTAAAAAACGTATCACAACTTCATCGGCTTGTGGAACTCTTCCTTTCTTAGGCCCTGTAAAGCACTTGGTTGTTGCTTTGCATGAGAATATGGAATTGCGATCATTTCTCCAACAACAAACATTTGCTTCACTAATGTCAAAATGTCAACTCGCAGCTCCATTTCCATGTTCTTCTGCATACACCATAACTTTTCGTTTCAATGCGGCTTCGTAGTGCAATCTTTTTGACAACATTTGATGTGAAATGAGGGAAGAAAATGAAAGAAATTCAATTACTCAACTTTTTACGTAGGTAGTTTCAAACAACTGAAACTTCATAGCGGTAGCTGTAGCTGTGCGAGTGCCACTATAATGAAATAATGGTGGTTCCACACTTGGAAAGCGCGCCACTTTATTTAACAATGGAGCAAAGTGGAACAATAACAGTAAAACTTGGAGGTGGGGTTTCCGCATTAAAACAAAACATGTGGTGCCGTCTGCAAAGCATGGAAAATTTTGAAAAAAACTGCAATTCTAAGACGCATCCACAATTCTAAGACACACCCTGGTTTTAGGGATGTTTATGGCGGCAAAAAAGTGCATCTTAGAATTGAAATATGGTACAATTTTATAGTATTTACTTTCATATGTAGGGTTGTTGCTGTTTGAGTGGCTTTCATGCCCACATCCAACATGTATTACAGTAAGCCTAATACCATAGAGTGTTGCGATCCCGGGCCGTGCCCCGGGATTCCCACTCACCACGCGGCCCACCCTGGCTGCTGGAGCTCCCCTCCAACCATCCAGGCCCGAGACATGGCCCTCCAGGCCCGAGACGCGGCCTACCGCGGCGTCCTCCCTGCGAGGGAGACGCTGCCGACCATCCGCTGCTGGCACGTGCACATGCAGGGGCTCTAGATTTAAAGGGGTCAGCGTGGGAAAACTGAAGACAGCCTCCTGATGATGTCAGACGCTGCCGGGTTATTAAAACCCGGCAGTCACAGCTAACCCTCGCCTTGCAACGAGGTTCACTCTTCGGAGTAGCTAGTTGTGCTTTCTGCTTCCCGGTCCCTGCTTGTTCCGACATCTGATTCCTGGCTTCTGACCTTGCTTCGTTCTTCGACTCCGGCTTCAGCTTCCGTCCCTGGTTTTGGCATCAACATCTGATTCCTGGCTCCTGACCTCGCTTTGTTCTTTGGCTTCAGCTTCCGTCCCTGGTTTTGGCATTCAACATCTGACTTCGGGCTCCCGATCTTGGATTGTTCTGGACTTCGGCTTCGTCTCTCTCTACTGCCACAGGTACTTCTTCACCCGCCCGGAGGTTTCTCCTAAGCCCCAGCGGCTCGGGTCCTCACGGGCTCCTCCCGGGGGGGGACCGTGGGCTTCCAAGGGTGAAGTCTCTCCTGACCTCCTGGGCACCATCTCATCGTCGGATACCTCGGCAGGCTGCTCTTCTGATCCTTGGTCGCATATGATCCACCTAAGACCAAAAGGCCTGGGTCCCTACGGGCTCCTCCTGGGGGGACCTCGGACTTCCAGTGGTGAAGCCCTTTTTCTAAGTCTCTCCTCAGCGCCGCCTCCCGGCTACGACGCCCACTGTGGGGTTCCACAGCACTACACCTGCCGTCTCAGCCGGCCCAAGGGTCCATGATCCTAACATAGAGTTTCCAAGTATCTCTTGCTTTTTTGCAGGGTTTTCTGGATGGCACCTCAGCAGTGCATGTAAATATAATATACATAGTGTAAGTGATATTTGTACCTCAGAAGACTGTGCTTTGAATGTTCTTTTTCATGCAAAATCTGTTATTATAAATGCATAATCTTTAATTGTGTGTGAGAAGGGGGTGATGGGATGGGGGGTGCAAGGCTGTAAGGTTTTCCTAGGGCACCTTGCACTGGCCATGGGCATTCCTGGGCAAATATTGAAGAGAGTCTCCCAACTCGTGGTGTCATGTGTTGTGTAATGGGTGAGGGCGCAGCTTTTCACTTGGCCAGAGGTGCCAAATTGCCTGGCTACGGCTCTTACAGGGACAGATGGAATTGGCATATTGAATGATAACACTGGACAATGGCTCATGGATTTGAAAATTGATACCTGCTGCCATGCAAAAGAAGAAGCTTGTGGATATAGGAACATGAACATAGGAAAGTGGGATTTTTTAACCAGTCAAAATGGTATTGGCTGACACATCAGAGAGTCATTACTACATGGGGTCTTAGGATCACAACATTGTTCTATGGGTTTTAAAGAACAGAACTTCTCAGAAGATCCCACATTCTACAGTTTCAAAATCAAAACAAAGGCCATTATTTGTATGACCAAATCATACAAATATGAATTGCATATTGACGAGGATGTCCTCATGAAGTGCATCATGTGTAGGAAACATGATAGTATAGGAAACGTTGTCATGTTGTCATGTAAGAAACAATGTAAATGGTATGTGAGGCCTCCGAGAGGAGAGGAGATACAAGGGGCATTTTGGGGTCCATTTTAAGACCCGCATGCGCACATCCATGTGCACATGGTCCCAGCGGGTGCACATGGATGCGTCAATTTTATAACATGCACGCACCTGCACGCCGAATTTTGAAATCCGCGCACGCATGTGCAAGCGGCCTGCAACTTGCTGGCATCGGGGGGAGGGAATTTTCCAATTATGCACAGCAACGCGATCGGCCTTTTATGCGGTTCCTTCCCAGTCCACTCCAATTAACCCCTTCCTCCTACCTAACCATCCTCCTCCTTCCCCTCTCCTCCCTGCCCCCGAAACGTAACCTAACTATCCCCAAATCTTTTATTCTGGTACTTACTGCTCCTCTGGAGCAGAAGAAATCTCCGTGCTGGCCAGCTGCCGTCGTGTGCTTCCCCGGGACAGCGCTGAATGACGCTGTCCTGGTCTGCCCTCCCGTCCCTCCCCACCCAGACCCCACCCCCGTCCCGCCCCTTTGGAGAGGCCCGGCACTTTGGCTTGTAACGGGTTTCCGCGCGTGGTCAGGCCCGTTGTAAAATTTGCGCAGCACGCGCAAGGCAAGAGCCACGCACGAAAACCTCGAAATTTACGCGCAAAGCCCATTTAAAAATGACTTGATAATGCGTACTTTCATATTCCTGATAGGAATTAATGAGGCACAGAAATCAAACCTTTTACGATGGAAAGGAAGCTGTAGAACTAGGGATGATAATATGAAACTCCAAGGGGGAAAGAACAATGTCAGGAAATATTTCCTCACAGAAAGGGAGGACAATGCAGGGAATACCCTCCTGGAAGAGGTGGTGAAGACAAGAATAGTAATGGAATTCCAAAGGATGTGAGATAAACACAAGGGATCCCTAGGAGCTAGAGAATGGAAATGAAGAAATGGAGTAACCTCTGTTAAACTCAAAGTATACATTTCTGTATGGGAGTAACTGCCGGGAGCAGCAATTAATGCCCTTAACAGAGGACTTGGGGTAACCTCAGGGAACAGAGTTACTGCCCTTAACATAAGGCTTGGGGGTAACCTGCAGGGAGCAGCAGTTACTGCCCTTACATTAAGGCTTGGAGGTAACCTGCAGGGAGCAGCAGCTACTCCTCTTAACAGTTACTGCCCTTAATAGAGGGCTTGGGGTAACCTGCAGGGAGCGGCAGTTACTGCCCTTAAAATAAGGCTTCGGGGTAACCTGCAGGGAGCGGCAGTTAAGAACATAAGAACATAAGAAAATGCCATACTGGGTCAGACCAAGGGTCCATCAAGCCCAGCATCCTGTTTCCAACAGTGGCCAATCCAGGCCATAAGAACCTGGCAACTACCCAAAAACTAAGTCTATTCCATGTAACCATTGCTAATGGCAGTGGCTATTCTCTAAGTGAACTTAATAGCAGGTAATGGACTTCTCCTCCAAGAACTTATCCAATCCTTTTTTAAACACAGCTATACTAACTGCACGAACCACATTCTCTGGCAACAAATTCCAGAGTTTAATTGTGCGTTGAGTAAAAAAGAACTTTCTCCGATTAGTTTTAAATGTGCCCCATGCTAACTTCATGGAGTGCCCCCTAGTCTTTCTATTATCCGAAAGAGTAAATAACCGATTCATATCTACCCGTTCTAGACCTCTCATGATTTTAAACACATCTATCAAATCCCCCCCTCAGTCGTCTCTTCTCCAAGCTGAAAAGTCCTAACCTCTTTAGTCTTTCCTCATAGGGGAGTTGTTCCATTCCCCTTATCATTTTGGTAGCCCTTCTCTGTACCTTCTCCATCACAACTATATCTTTTTTGAGATGCGGCGACCAGAATTGTACACAGTATTCAAGGTGCGGTCTCACCATGGAGCGATACAGAGGCATTATGACATTTTCCGTTTTATTCATCATTCCTTTTCTAATAATTCCCAACATTCTGTTTGCTTTTTTGACTGCCGCAGCACACTGAACCGACGATTTCAATGTGTTATCCACTATGACACCTAGATCTCTTTCTTGGGTTGTAGCACCTAATATGGAACCCAACATCGTGTAATTATAGCATGGGTTATTTTTCCCTATATGCATCACCTTGCACTTATCCACATTAAATTTCATCTGCCATTTGGATGCCCAATTTTCCAGTCTCACAAGGTCTTCCTGCAATTTATCACAATCTGCTTGTGATTTAACTACTCTGCACAATTTTGTGTCATCTGCAAATTTGATTATCTCACTCGCCCTTAACAGTTACTGCCCTTAATAGAGGGCTTGGGGGTAACCTGCAGGGAGCAGCTGTTACTGCCCTTAATAGAGAGCTTGGGGTAACCTGAAGGGAGCGGCAATTACTGCCCTTAACAGAAGGCTTGGGGGTAACCTGCAGGGAGCAGCTGTTATTGCCCTTAACAGAAGGCTTGGGGGTAACCTGCAGGGAGCGGCAATTACTACCCTTAACAGAAGGCTTGGGGTAACCTGCACGGAGCGGCAATTACTACCCTTAACAGAAGGCTTGGGGTAACCTGCAGGGAGCGGCAGTTACTGCCCTTAACAGAAGGCTTGGGGGTAACCTGCATGGAGCGGCAGTTACTGCCCTTAACATAAGGCATGGGGGTAACCTGCAGGGAGCGGCAGTTTCTGCCCTTGGTCTTGGGGTAACCTACAGGGGGCAGCAGTTACTGCCCTTAACAGAGGTCTTGGGGGTAACCTGCAGGGAGTGGCAGTTACTGCACTTAACAGAAGGCTTGGGAGTGGCAGGGAGTGGCAGTTACTGCCCTTACGAGAAACATTGGGGTAATCTGCACGTAGCGACAGTCATTATCCTAAGCAACTTGCTGGGCAGACTGGATGGACCATTTTGGTCTTTATCTGCAGTCATGTCTATGTTACAATATTATTCTTTTCTGTAGCTTGAAGTGTAACACTGACATCCTCATATGATACTTTCTGAATTTTTAACTGTGTATATGGAGCCATAGTAAATAATTATAAATGCTGCTGAATATTCAGATTTCAAACAGTTTGGCTGACACTTAGGGTGTTAATCCCCCCAAAAATGGCCTGTTTCAATGACTTGAATGCTTGTAATGTTTATGCCAACTGCTTGCTTTTTAATCCTATTGTTTTCTCTAAAAAGAATCTTTAAAATGCCGTATAACACAAACACTTTAACTGATAATAGCAGCAATTCCTGCTGGGCAAATCATTTACTGTCGATGCCCTGTCTGGGTTAATCAGCTGCTCCAAGCCAAGCATTAATTGCCAGTAATTGCCCTGTCCACCAGGGATTACTGCTTAAATTATAATGCGATGAAATCCTGACCTCTAAAAACAGGCAAGCCGCACAACTTAATTCTGTCTCAGACACCATTCCTTTCCTTCTGGGTCAGCGCCTTCCGTGCAGAGCTCACTGTCCATCCGCCTGCGCTGGCCACAGAATACAAATTGGATATTAGAGTTATAATGGAGCTGAAAATGGGAATTTCGCAATACTCGGGGGGTTAACTGTGCTGATTCTGTCTGCCTTATATTGGGTCAGGAAGGACTTTTTTAATTCAGCATGCCACATGTCAGCTCTGAGCAGATGGGCCTGTGCCCTGAGTCTGCAGAACAAGGCCCCACGTTTCGACAACCGCTGTCTCCGAGAAATAGTTGCAGGCAGAAATTCCCATCCGGGGCAGTGGTGAGAGCTGAGAGGACTGCTGAGCGGGGAGAAAAAAAAAAGCGCCGGGCCCGTGAGATCTGCATCCACCCCGCACTCTTGTACAGGTTTATCTGGTGACTAGAGACCTGTGGAGGGAGAGGTCTGGCACTGAGGCTCAGCTCTGCCTTTTTTGTTTTTATTTTTTATTATTATTTTTTTTTTTTTGCTGAGGCCTGAAGAGCTCCTGATCCATCAAGCTCGACTCCGCAGGTACTGGATCAGTTGGGGAGATCGGAGGGGAACCGGTGTTGCCCGGGGAATGAGAGGCAGTAGAGAAGGAAAGAGAGGAGGATATTGGGGGGGGTGGAGAAGGGGGGAATGTTATTGAGCAGACGGTGGGGGGGGGGGGGGGGGGAAGAGGTGGAGCTGCTTCTGTAGGTTGGGTTGAGGGGGAGGCTTCTTTTCTCTGAAGTGCCATAGCCTAGGAGGGCCAGTAAGGGCGGAGGCAGGCCCCAGGTCCCACGATCCTGAGCCCTTTCTCTCTCTCAGCAGCATCACACTTGCTACTGCTGCTCCCTGTGGCTGGAGCCCCGCAAACCCCCCCACCATCCTCCATGATGCTGCTGGCCTTCCTCCCTCTCTCAGCCCCCGAAACAAAAAGGCAATGGCAGCCCGGAAGGCTGCAGAAGAATGTAGGCCCAGGCCCCCTTAAAGGGGCAGCATCACAGAAAGTGGCCCTCACTCTTTTTTTAAGAAAACGAAGCTTTTATTTTAATGAAGTTAAGGGGGTCCCTCACTGGCACGTCCCAATCTGGATGGACAGTCGACTCTTTAGCTGCTGTTATTTAGTTCAGACAGCTGTTTGGACCACATGGCCTGCCTAGATACAGAGCACCATGGCAGGGGTAGGTTAGGACACCAGACTGCCAATGATACTCTCTTGGCGGGGCCAGGCCATGTTTGCGGCAGGGAGGTGTACGGATCTGTAGCAGTTTAATTTGTTTTATTTTAGCTGTAGGAAGTATAATTGTGCCCTCTATTTTTATTTATGGGATTTAAATTCCTACTTTCAGGCTCTTCAAAGCGAATTATATTCAGCGCACCATTTAGCATGCGATTGGCCACACATTTTCGATGCGCGTCTATTACCTCTTACACAGTGAGGGGTTTAGCGCGTCGAAAACGCACAGCCAGACCCCCGAAAACTAATAGCCCTCATCAACATGCAAATGCATGTTGATGAGTGCTATTATCATATTCTGCTTTTTTTGTACACCCTCCTACTTAATATTCTAGTGATATTAAGTTGGAGGAACCAAAAATTTTAAAAATAAAAATAAAAAATATTTAAAAAAATCTGCCCGCCGGTCAGCGGTTAGGAAAACAGACGCTCAATTTTACCAGCGCCAGTTTTCTTAACCCGTGGCTGTCAGCGGGTTTGGAAACCGACGCCAGTAAAATAGAGCGTTGGTTGTCGGGACCCACTGACAGCCACCTCTACAGCTAATAAGGAGGTGCTAGGGGCGCGCTATTGTCCCTAGCGCCTCCTTATTAGCGCGACCCCTCATTTACCTACGGAATTGCGCACCCAGGAGAGGTGCGTCGGGATAGCGGGCACTCTCGCGATTCACACTGTATCGGCCTGTAGGTTTGTACCTGAGGCACTGGAGGGTGAAGTGACTGGCTCGAGGTCACAAGGAGCGGCAGTGGGATTTGAATCCTGGCTTCACTGGTTCACAACCCGCTGATCTAACCACCTCCACTCTTAGGGCCTGCTGTAATAATTGAAGTGTGGGCTTTCCATAGGTAGGGCTCTTTCTGTCCGAGCCGTGGTGCGTAGTGCTGCTGGTTGGTTATATAGGCTCTGAGCCTGTTTTTTACAGGATTTGTATTGGTTCACACTGTGACTGCTAGTGGTGGGAGCTTTTGTTGCTGTTACAACTGTAACATCCAGGGCTTAATTTGTAGACAGGACGTGTAAGGGGTGAAATGAGTGGGACCAGGGCCAGGTTGATCTCTCTCTCTCTCTCTCTCACTCACATACCTGAATCAAAGCCATGTGACTGCCCATGTCTGAGGGTGAGCAGCTTCCTCCTAAGGCTGGAGGGCCATAAATCATAGAAACATAGAAATGACGGCAGAAGAAGACCAAATGGCCCATCCAGTCTGCCCAGCAAGCTTCCCTCATTTCTTTTCTCATACTTATCTGTTTCTCTTAGCTCTTGGTTCTAATTCCCTTCCACCCCCACCATTAATGTAGAGAGCGGTGATGGAGCTGCAATCAAGTGAAATATCTAGCTTGAGTAGTTAGAGGTAGTAGGGGTAGTAACCGCCGCAATAAGCAAGCTACACCCATGCTTATTTGTTTTTACCCAGATTATGTTATACAGCCCTATTTATTGGTTGTTTATCTTCTCCCCTGCCGTTGAAGCAGGGAGCTATGCTGGATATGCGTGAGGTATCAGTTTTTTTCTTCTTCCCTGCCGTTGAAGCAGAGAGCTATGCTGGATATGCATTGAAAGTGAAGTATCAGGCACATTTGGTTTGGGGTAGTAACCGCCGTAACAAGCCAGCTACTCCCCGCTTTGTGAGTGTGAATCCTTTTTTCTTCTCCCCTGCCGTTTAAGCAGAGAGCTCTGCTGGATGTGTGAAGTAACAGTTTTTCTTTTCCCCTGCTGTTGAAGCAGAGAACTATGCTGGATATGCATTGAAGTGAAGTATAAGAATGGAATGATCAAGCTAGTTGAAAGGCATCAGGAATAGAGGAAGGTGGAGGTAGTAATTTGGATATTTGGTTTGGGGTAGTAACCGCCGTAACAAGCCAGCTACTCCCGTCTTTGTGAGTGCAAATCCTTTTTTCCACATTTCCTCTTGCTGTTGAAGCTTAGAGTGATGTTGGAGTCACAGTAACCATGTGTATGTTTATTGAATAAGGGTATTGTCTCCAGGCAGTAGCCATCATTCTGGCGAGTCACCCACTCTTCATTGGCGGCCTCTTGACTTTATGGATCCACAGTGTTTATCCCACGCCCCTTTGAAGTCCTTCACAGTTCTGGTCTTCACCACTTCCTCCGGAAGGGCATTCAGGCATCCACCACCCTCTCCGTGAAGAAATACTTCCTGACATTGGTTCTGAATCTTCCTCCCTGGAGCTTCAAATCGTGACCCCTGGTTCTGCTGATTTTTTTCTTATGGTAAAGGTTTGTCGTTGCCTTTGGATCATTAAAACCTTTCAAGTATCTGAAAGTCTGTATCATATCACCTCTGCTCCTCCTTTCCTCCAGGGTGTACATATTTAGATTCTTCAATCTCTCCTCGTACGTCATGCGATGAAGATCCTCCACCTTCCTGGTCGCCCTTCTCTGTACCGCTTCCATCTTGTCTTTGTCTTTTTGTAGATACGGTCTCCAGAACTGAACACAGTACTCCAGGTGAGGCCTCACCAAGGACCTGTACAAGGGAATAATCACTTCCCTTTTCTTACTCGATATTCCTCTCTCTATGCAGCCCAGCATTCTTCTGGCTTTTGCTATCGCCTTGTCGCATTGTTTCGCAGACTTCATATCATTAGACACTATCACCCCAAGGTCCCTCTCCTGCTCCGTGCACGTCAGCCTTTCCCCCCCCCCCCCCATCGAATACAGTTCATTTGGATTTCCGCTCCCCATATGCATGACTTTGCACTTCTTGGCATTGAATCTCAGCTGCCATATCTTCGACCACTCTTCCAGTTTCCTTAGATCCCGTCTCATTCTCTCCACTCCTTCCGGCGTGTCCACTCTGTTGCAGATCTTAGTGTCATCCGCAAAAAGACATGATCTATACAACTCAGCCCCTCCCCTGCAGATGGCCTGGAAGGGGAGGGGCTGCTGCTCTGTCTCTTAAGCCTGAAAAGAAGTGCCGGAACTGCGTTCTTGGCTACTCCCCCATAAATTAAGCCCTGGTAACATCAGAATTGTGATATATTTTTTGTATGGTGAATTTTAAGAGAGTTCGTCCTATTTCTGCTCTGCACCCATTGTTGGGGGAGGTTGGTGCGTGCAGAGTATGGTTAGAGAACTGTTGGTGCAGGGTTTATACTGGTATTCTGTCCCATCCTCTATAGATTCCAGACTTTTCTTTCATATTGAATTGCTTGAATGAAGGATGATGATAGTTTTACTGGGAAGTTAAAAATGGCCATGGATTTCTTTATTTCATGTAGGGCCCTTAGAATGTCTTCTTGTATTTTCTCTATAGCCAAGTTAAACCTCTCAGATGCATCTAGTGTCAGGCCAAGGCATGCACAGTCTACAGTGTACTTTTTAACTTGGTTACTTAGGAAAAATTTGTGTTGGAGATTTGGGGGTTTTCTGGAAAATCCAAATCTTTGTCTTTTCCAGATGTGGATTGGGATGACAGGGAAACTAGGAATCAAGTATGTATGTTGTCTTGTACATTTGAGAAATATGGTACGTAAAAGAAGCCATTATATATACCATATGGTATTTTTCTATTTGCACTGTTAGCAAAATCTTTCTCTTATACAATGACTTTGGTTTTCGTTTCTTGTACCGTTACCATTAGTGAAAAACAATAAAAAGTTAAAAAAAAAAAAAATGAGAATACAAGATATGCCATGTCGAGCCCATCAAGCCCAGCATTTTATCTCCAACAGCGGACAGTCCTAGTCACAAGAATCCGGCAAATCCCAAAAAAGGAGATCAGTTTTGTGTTAAGTATAATGTTTTATGCTTTTTACATGCTCATTCTTTGAGGGAGAAGGTGATTGTAATTGTTCAGTCTAATTATCAAAATCGGGGGTGGGGTGGAGGACGGGGAACAGGAGGACCTATGGCTCATGCCCCGGATCTTTTAAGTACCAGCAACGTCTCCGCCACATGTCCATACAGAAAATGACAGCTCTGTTGAACGGTGCTATAGTGTGCTCACATTCTGTTTAGCTATTGCTTGGTTGATAACCGTATGACAAAATCCCAAATATAGTATGACTATGCTTGCGCAGCTTAGAGTAATGCAAAATAACAGTGACACCGCATGTGCACGTAAGGAACTGGGTGTGCCCAGTGCATGCCAGAGTCTATGTGGCCATTTTCCTTCACATACATCTGATTACAGAGGCACACGTGTACTTATAAGCCTGCATTAGACATGCCGATTTTCAAGCACAGGTTGACCCACGTACAAAGATTAAGGTTTCACGCCGATAAAAGTATATGTGTACTCTTAGTCCATGACCTAAGTTAACCGCATCAACATCATACCTTCAATGTGTGTACTTTTTCGATCAATAAGCGTACATGCGTGGTTTGCCAACCATGCCTCCGAAGGGTACCCTTCCTTGCCCTCTTTCCCCTGTTCCTCCCAGACCGAGAATGCCTTGGGGCAAACTACACACGTTGTGAAAGCCTGCGCATGCTTCCAGGTGGCTCTACATCCGTTTACCCAGACACGGTCTGATTTAGGTGGCTGAACTCCTATTTTTACCCATGTAAAAGGCACCTGAGACACATGAAAATAACCCACAGCATGCCGGCTGTCGTTAACTTCGCCAGGTTGCCGACTTTAGCATTTAGGGAAAGTGCTATATTTAATTACAGTAATTACTTTGACACATTATCTTCCCATTGAGTTCTATGCATATCATTTGCATTGAGCTGCCTACAATAATGTGCCATTGTTTCTATTGGGAACAATAGCTGTTGAAAGCCATTGTAGCTGCTGTTGTAGCTGGATATCTTTACACAATGACAACTTATAAATATCCTAATAATTAGGTAATTAAGCTGAGGTAGCCACAATATTTTTTTCTGTTGCTTTTCTCATAACAGAGTCTCTGTGTTAATGGGCTTCAGCATTAACACCCATGTTGAGCAGGCATTAACAAGGCCTAACTTGGACATTAGCTAACGCTTATGTACAACATATGTTAATACGTGCTGTAAGCATGCAAATTATCACTGGTGGTAACACTAACACACATGCAAATGATCCCACCTAAAAATATATATTTAAACTATGTCTTTAGGTATTAATGCTAGATGTACCAACTACTGTTAATACCTAATAGGCTTAACGGGGTGAGTGAGTGTTTTTTTAATTGAATATCAAATATTTTTTGGCTGATTTCTGTCTGCAAATTTTTTATATTTAAAGAACCATTCCTGTCTTTACATCTGGCCCTAGAAGAATGAACAAATCTCGACTAAGGAGGTATCAAGCAAATGCTTGCAGCCTGTAGACGAGACTTAATGGGTCCAATGCCAAAAACACTGATCTGGAATGTGTTTTTTGTTGGGGATTTAGTATCAGCAGCTTTCATTGGTAATTAGTTTTCACTAGAGTTGTTCCTCTCTGCCTCGTTAACGTTTTCGAATTCGGAGATTTGTAGCCATCCTCCTGCGAGGAGGGCAGAAGGTTTCCTGTGTGAGGAAGCTTATTTATGTTCAAGTGACTAAGAGTAAGCTAGGGGAGAGGTTTTTATTATCTGCCGCAATGCCTAGGCCAAACCGAGCCAAGCAAGCAGCTGCTTTTAAAGAACTTCTGCAGTTTTTTTATATACTTGCATCAACAATGCTAGTTTCTGGCAAGGTTGTACAACACAGAGGGTGCAGCCTTAGTGTCCGAGGACCTTAAACAGCCCTGGCTGTCAGGATATCCACAATGATTATTTACAAGATATATTTGCTTAGGTTTGGTTTAAGAATCATAGGATTTGCATAGATTTGGTTTAAAAATCAGATTTGTTTACATATTGTGGACCCTGTTCTCCTTTCATTTTTATGGGTGAATATCCATAATCCAAGCTGAGACTTCTGCGCAATGTGAGGAAGACTTTGAAAGCGTTGCTCGCACAAAAATGGCCACATGGCTGCTCCAGGGCCAGCGGATGTTCCCTGCATAACTTTGCTACTGCTGAGAGAGAAAGCGAGAGAGAGAGCGCCTCTGTATAGAGTCAGTCTGACACTCTCTATATATAGAAACATAGAAGTGACGGCAGAAAAAGACCTTATGGCCCATCCAGTCTGCCCAGCAAGCTCCCATAGTTATTAGTCTCCATACTTATCAGTTAACTCAGTCCACCAAGGTCAGGGCTCCTGTTGGTTACCTTTTGAGTCCAATTTCCTTCCCCCCACCCCACCCCTGCCGTTGAATCAGAGAGCAATGTTGGAGTTGCATCAGAAGTGTAGTATCAGGCTTTCTGGTTAAGGGTAGTAACTGCCACATCAAGCAAGTTACCTCCATGCTTATTTGTTTTCCCAGACTGTACAGTTCAGTGTCCTTGTTGGTTGATTAAATCCCATCCCTCTTTTCCCCCTGCCATTGAAGCAGCGAGCAATGATGCAGTTGCATCAACAGTATAAAGACTTATTGGTTAAGGGTAATAACCACCACACCAGCAAGTTACCCCCACACACACTCTTTTCTTCATTCCCATGATCTAGCCTTAAGGGACCACAGTGTTTATCACATGACCCTTTGAATTCTTTCACTGTTTTTGTATTCACCATCTCCTCTGGAAGATCATTCCAGGCCCCCATCACCCACTCTGTGAAGAAATATATCCTGATGTTGGTTCTGAGTTGTCCTCCCTAGAGTTTCATTTTGTGACCCCCTAGTTCTTCTGATTTCTTTCCAATGGAAAAGGTTTGCCGATGATTGTGCATCATTAAAAACTTTCAGGTATCTGAAGGTCCATATCATATCGTCTCTGCTCCTCCTCTCCTCCAGAGTAGACATATTTAGGAGCAACCTCTCCTCATAAGTCATTTGATGGAGACCACCTTCCATTTTTTTGCCCTTCTCTGGATCACCTCCATTCTGTCTCTGCCCCTTTTGAGATATGGTCTCCGGAACTGAACACAATACTCCAGGTGAGGCTCCACCAAGCACCTGTACAAAGGGATTATCACCTCCTTTTTCTTACAGGTTATTCCTCTCTCTTTGAATCAGGGTGGGTTGGGGTTGGGGGAGTGTTGTTACAGACACATTCAGAAGTAATTATAGTAAAAATAGACATCAGTAAAGAATTATAGTCCTCCTAAGTGATGAAAAGTGTAAAAGAAGAGTTGATTTGTATACTGCAGTGCTAGCTGCATTATACAAATCGACTCCTTTTCATCACCTATAAGGACTATAATTCTTTATTGATGTGGAGTGGAGGAGTAGCCTAGTGGTCAGAGCAGCAGGCTATGAACCATGATACCAGGGTTCAAGTCGCTCCTTGTGACCTTGGGCAAGTCACTTTACCCTCCACTGCCTCAGGTACAAACTTAGGGGTAGATTTTATAACATGTATGCGCGGCCTACATGTGTGTGCGCACTACCTGGCGCGCGCACATGTATGCCTGATTTTATAACATGCAGGCGCACGCATGTTATAAAATCCGGGGTCGGCCTGCACAATTGTGCACCTTGCGCGCGCCGAGCTGCCTTCCCCTGTTCCCTCCCTGTTCCTCAGAGGGAACTTCCTTACCCCCACCTTCCCTTCCCTTCCCCTACCTTTGATGATTTCTTTTTTTTTATTTCAAAACTTACTGCAGCCCTGGGGGCTGAAGTAAGTTGCGCACGCCGGCCCCCAGACCGCCCCTTTTGTAAAGCCTCGGGACTTACATGCGTCCCGGGGCTTTACGCGCGTCGCCGGGCCTTCTGAAAATAAGCCCGGTGCGTGTAACCTTTTGAAAGTCCGGCCCTTTTGATTGTAAGCCCTCTGGGGATAGGGAAATACCTGCAGTACCTGAATGTAATCCACTTTGAAGTGCTGTGAAAAGTGGAGTATAAAAATCTAAATGAATGAAGTCTGTTTTACTATGAATATCTCTGAATGTGTCTGTAACAGCCCTCTAACCCCAGCCCACTTCCCGAAAGCACACCCAGATTCAAAGTGCCTCTCTAGAGTGGTGTGCTTATATATAGAGAGAGTAGGGATGTGAATCGTTTTTTGATGATTTAAAACAATCGTCAGATATATTTTAAATCGTCAAAAATTGTTAGAGCCGTGATACAATAACAATTCCCCTGATTTATCGTCAAAAAATCGTAAATTGGGGGAGGGGGTAGGGCGGGAAAACCGGCACACCAAAACAACCCTAAAACCCACCCCGACCCTTTAAAACAAATCCCCCACCCTCCCGAACCCCCCAAAATGTTTTAAATTACCTGGGATCCAGTGGGGGGGTCCCGGCACGATCTCCCGCTCTCTGGCCACGGCTGCGTTAATAGAAATGGCGCCGGTGGCCCTTTGCCCTTATCATGTGACAGGGCAGAGGTAGCGCCGGCGCCATTTTGGTTCCTGGCACCCGACATTACGAGTGCAGGAGATCGCTCCCGGACCCCCGCTGGAGCCCCAGGGACTTTTGACCAGCTTGGGGGGGCCTCCTGACCCCCACAAGACTTGCCAAAAGTCCAGCGGGGGTCCGGGAGCGACCTCCTGCACGCGGGCCGTATTGCCTATATTCAAAATGGCGTCGGCACTACCTTTGCCCTCACTATGTCATACGGGCGGCCAGGTAATTTAAAACATTTTGGGGGGATTCAGGAGGGTGGGGGATTTGTTTTAAAGGGTCGGGGTGGGTTTTAGGGTTGTTTTGGTGTGCCGGTTTTCCTGCCCTCCCCCTTCCCCCGATAAAACGATTTTTTAACCAAAAAAACCATGATGATCAGATTCCCCCCCCCCCCAGCCAAAATCAATCGTTAAGGCGATCGATCACACGATTCACATCCCTAATAGAGAGAGTATCAGACTGACTCTATACAGAGGCGCGCTCTCTCTCTCCCCCCAATGTTTTAAATGCTACGTGCGTATTTTATAAAATGAGGCGTATTTTTGCTTGCACGTTTATGGTGGCATGCGCATTCCTGTTAAAATTTGCCTGTCTGTTGTGTTCATGCTTTCATACTGATTTTATCATTGTAAGTTGCTGATCCCTACTTGGAAATTTTGTTCTAAAATAAAAGCAGTAGCCCATTTACCACCACCTCCCCCCCCACCCAGCCTCCCCCACCCCAAAATATAGTAATTGAAAATATGAGCATACCAACAGTAGAGATGATCCCAAGCAAAATCAGCTAAATTGTCTGTCTGTCTGTCTCATTCTGGTTCTCAATCAAACTGCTTTCATTCTAAATCTGTTAAAATGTGTGAAGTTAGCAGGACAGTACCTGCGAATGTTCAGCAATATAATGCTTTTGCTTTTGTGAATTTGTCCTAGGATTATTTATTTAGCAAATTAGTGAGTGAATGCTAGATCATCTGCTGTATATTTGAGTGATAGTCATAGAAAAGAGACATAAATTGACAGAATGGGATACATTGTTGGTAGGTGTCTAATTATACTTGTACATACCCAGGGTCCCTGCATGTATTGTGTTTGAATATCAGCATGTTACATATGCAAAGCAACACATGGACACTTGCCTGGTTTTACATACTTCATTTTTATAGCACTAATGGCATTTTCAGTGTTATACAATGGTGATAAGTCCCTGCCCCAGGGAGCTTACATTTGAGATTGGTACCTGAGGCAATGAGAGATAAAGCAACTTTCCCAAGAGTCATCAGTGGGATTTGAAGCCTGGCTTCCCTGCTTCTCACCCTCTCACTCTAACCACTAGGCTACAGCTTCTTCCTGATGGTCTTTGCAACGGCACAAAGTGCCCACATTAGTGGCAGCGTGCGTGGTGCCTGCTATGCAGAAACATTCTAGAAACTTCAATGCACGCTAGTCCCCCCCCCCACCCCCTGAAATGCCTCTTTTTAATGGGAATAAATGTACTCTCATTGTAGGACACGCTCATGCTAAGCGACAGATTCAGCAACTCTGTGCATGTTTCTGTCCATCCTACATGCACAGATCCCAGCTAAGCCTTTGCTCATTTCCCCCAGTCTGTAAGTATTTTTGAAACCATATTGCAAAACTGAATGTTGGAGTGATTTACAAATAAAATATTTGGAGAGTAAAGAGCTGTGCCTTTCAGATTGCTAAAGCCTACAAAACCTTCTGTGAAGATACAATGCATTGTCATATGGATGGTTTATGAGCAGAGTAGGAAACGTGCATTGGAAAACACATATTTTGGTAATCAACATTTTGATGGAAAGAGTAGGCAATGCTCCATTAGCTTGGTGCTGGTTGCCAGCTGTTTGAATTCACATCATTTTCTCGATATTTACAGCATCCATACGGCAAGAAAGCCTGTGTCCAAATGCAGTAGCAGTGTGGGAACAAATGGTGTCTTACAAATAACTCCCTGCTGACCTTTTCTGCAGGTCTGGAAAGTAAATTGCATGCAGATAAGGTCTCCATAGTTATAGCACTTTGAAGGGATGGGAAAGGACAAATTAGTTTCAATGTATCTCTTTGATATAGCAGAAATTATTTAATGATTCATGTTTGATTTTAATTGCCAATGGATTACATTTCTGTGTTGTTGAAAATGCCCACAGAACACAACAAAACACTACGCGCTAAAACATGCTTGTATTATAACTCTTATCATTCCCTAAATGATAAATTTAGGCTCTATAGAAGCCCTACCTGTGTATAAACTGGAACCATCATACATATAGCACAATGTAGCACAATGTCATCAAATCAACTGTTATCGAGAGAATATGTCTCCCTATAGCGTGCATCTAAACTAAAAGCAAAGGGTAACAGATATCCAGGATCATCTGTTACTTAGCTATTGAGGATGTGCGTTTGGATGATCTAAATGGAAAAAAATGCATTAAATTAGCTGATTTTTTTATTTTATTTTTTTTGTTCAGGTCATTGCAAAAGAAGCAAAACTGACTAATTTTTTTAAAATTCCAAATTTTTCTTTGGATCATTTGTGTATAGTATGTACTGTTTGCCAAAAGAAATTATCTAAAAAATCCAAGGATAAAAATGAAACATGATGAAAATCAAAAATCCAAGCCAAACCAAAAAATAAAATGGCTGCAAATCCTTCTTAGTTATACAAATCTATTATTGATCCACAAACCCTCAACAGATTTCCATGATGTAATTATTTTCCATGCACCTATTTGTGGATTGTGATATGGCCATAGTATTTTAAGTAGACAGCACTCTGCATTGCATATTAGGATATAAATCACTTCTGTTTTATCTCGGCATGATACAATAACAAGGCACATTAATATTGCATGCAATAGGCCATAAAAGGTCTGTGATAAAAGTTGTAAACTTTGCCTCCTGTCTTTCAGTCTTCCAGAAGAGGCTATTATCTGACAATGCCCTTCTTGATGGTGCACTCCTGCTTTAATACTGCCAAACTAGGCCGGTACAGTAAAAAATAAGGGAGAGTGGGCGTTCCGTGTTGAGCGCCCGATCTCCCAATGCTGCTCACCCAGCCACCTCTCCTGGGCCCGCAATTCTGAATTTAAATGAGGTGGTGCACTAATAAAGAGGTGCTAGGGTCAATAGCGCATCCCTAGCGTCTCCTTATTAGTGGTAGAGGTGGCTGTCAGCGGGTGCGACAACCGGACACACTATTTTACCGGCTTAATATCGCTAGGATATTAAGACGGAGGGTGTATAAAAAAGCAGTATTTTCTGCTTTTCTGTACACTTTTCCAGGTTGCTCAGAAATTAACGCCTGCCCTTGGCCGCTTATTTTACTTTCAGTATTCCGGGGACAATCTAATAGCCTCATCAACATGCATTTGCACGTGATGAGCGCTATTAGTTTTTGGGGCGGTTGGCCATGGGTTTTCGACGCGTTAAACCCCTTACTGTATAAGAGGTAATAGACGTGCGTCAAAAACACGTGGCCAATCGCAGGTTAAATGGTGTGCTCGGCCAAGCGCGCCTTACTGTATCGGCCTGTACATTTTAGCACAAGCTTACATGCACTGGTATTTTGTACCCACGTGACTATAATCTAATTTTCAAGGGGAAAGTACATGTGTACTACGCCTTCCAAAAACTATTCATGGATACAAAGTAGCCAGTGACTTTGCACATGCTTTTTTGTGCCAGCAAACTTTCTATAGAAATGTATTACGCCTAGATTTTGAATATCGCCAAAGTATTCCTTACTGTACACATCAGAGTCTGCGCAGACGCTGAAAGTATGAGATCACAGAGAATAGGTACCTGTAATATTCCCTGACACTCCCCAGTGGGAGATGTCTGGGCAAGTTCTTAAAACTTTATGTAACCAATGGGCAAGACGGATTCTTTACTTGGACCCAGGGGCACATAGAAAGAAGAGATGGAGCCTTTCTGCACCACTGCGCCTCTATACAACTCCCTCTCCCTACCAGATAGCTTTCATCTGAAGCCAAGCATTTCAATATGTGGGAACGAACAATAGCTCTTATACCCTGCTTCTTTGAAATTTAGCCCTGTTTCCATCCTTAGGGGCAGATTTTAAAACCTTGCGCGAGCGCGTACTTTTGTTCGCGCAGCAGGCGCGAACAAAAGTACGCTGGATTTTATAAGATACGCGCGTAGCCGTGCGTATCTTATAAAATCCGGGGTCGGCGCGCGCAAGGGGGTGCACATTTGTGCAACCTGCGCGCGCCGAGCCCAACGCGCGCTGCCTGTTCCCTCCGAGGCCGCTCCGATTTCGGAGCGGCCTCGGAGGGAACTTTCTTTCGCCCTCCCCCCACCTTCCCCTCCCTTCCCCTACCTAACGCACCCCCCGGCCCTATCTAAACCCCCCCCCTTACCTTTGTCGGCAAATTTATGCCTGCTTTCAGCAGGCATAAATTTGCGCGTGTCGGCCGGCTGCCCCGCTCCGTGGTCCGGTCCCGGGGGCTGTTCCGGAGGCCGCGGCCACGCCCCCGGAATGCCCCCGGGCCGAAACCACGCCCACACCGCCGCCCCCGAAACACCGCGTCATCCCGACATGCCCCTGACACGCCCCCGACAGGAAGCCCCGGGACCTACGCGTGTCCCGGGGCTCTACGCGCGCCGGCGGCCTATGCAAAATAGGCGTGTCAGCGCGCGGGCCTTTGAAAATTTGCCCCTTAGCTCCCAGCATCAATAATTATACAATCTCAGCATCCAATAAACACACAGCAGAGGAATTGTGGTTTCCAACTTCTTTACTGATAATTTGGTTAGATGACTGAATAATATTTACAGCTTAGATGTGTTTTCTTCATCAAAGTCAATAAATAATGAACAGCAGATAGAATAAACTTGATTCCACTTTTCTAGTAAAGTCTCCATTTCTGGTGGAAGCTCTAGATTTGCACAAAATTACTCCTTGCATCCAATTCCTTACTTTCCTCAGTCGTACAGATTAATGGTAGTCTAATCTTCTTTTACCTCTCAATTTATTTGCTTCTTTCTCTTCCTACTAGAGATGGTCAGAATATGCAATTCTGTCCCAATATTTATTCAGAACTTAGTCCCAGATTTAATACTTTTCCCAGAAATCCTCTGAAGGGTGCTTCACTCTCCCTTGCATTTTCCTGATGTCTTTCCACTCCTTAGGCAGCTCCAGGTGGCCACTTCTCACACCCTTAAGTAAACTTTCCCCAAAAGCAACAAAGGTTCTTGTTACCTTTATGTTGTATCTTCTTTGTTTGTCCTCAGTGCACTTTACTGTGATCCCTTGCTTTAGATGGAAATTGTAACACCTCTGTATCTTTCTGGATGAAAGACTTCCCTCTTCCAAAGGTTTGGTACACTGACTCCCAGGTACCAGGGGTTATCAACTCCAAGTGGGAAAAAATATTAGATGAACCCAAAAGAGGAAAAATCAAGAAGAAAGCAGGAAGGGTGGAATAAAACATCTGGGCCTCCAACATAAGAGATAGCTTAAAATAGTTAATGCAAAAATATTCCTCCTCTTCAGCAGGTCACTGTCACAAGGAGGTCTTCCTTTCCCCACATCCAACCTCCAATACAGGATGGTATCTCACAGGGAAATCTCGAAAATTAGGTTAAAACAATCTTTAAAGGTTGATAGATGAGTCAACGGGAGGCCAACACCTAAATGGGAACTTCTTTACTCCTTTCCCATAAATTTGAAAGAAAAATTAGAAGACAGGAGACAGAGAGTGCCTACTCCAACAAAATCCAACCTAAAATCCACAAAGGACACACCATTTACCTGTTCCCACAGGGGGGAGCAAAACCCAAACCTCTCTCACTTATTTCCATATTGAACCTCCCCAGCTTAATGGTACACTCCTTTAGTAAGGGGAAAGAAAGCAGTAGAACTAGGGGTCATGAAATGAAACTCCATTCAGAACCAATGTCAGGAAATATTTCTTCACAGAGAGGGTGGTGGAAGCCTGGCATGCACTTCCTGGAGGAGGTGGTGAAGATGAAAACAGTCAGAATTCATAGTGGCATGGGATAAACACTGCGGACCCCTAAGGGCTGGAGCATAGAAATGAAGAAAAGGGAGCATGGGGGTAACTTGCTGGTGCAGCAGTTACTATCCTGAACCAATAAGCCTTGATGCAACTGCAAGCCTGCTCTCCACTTCAACGGCAGGGATAAAAGGGAAGTTGGATTCAGACAACAACCATCCAGAGTCCCGACTTTTATGGTCTGGGGAAACGGATAAGCATGGAGTGACCTGCATAGAGCAGCAATTACTATCCTTGTCAGAAGGCAAGGGATTAGCACCCTTAACCAAAACGCCTTGACTTTGTTGATGAACTACATCACTCTCCACTTTGATAGGAGGGTGGGAGGAAGAGGAATTGGATTCAGATGACCACCAACACAGGCCCTGACTTTTATGGTCTGGAATACTGATATGCATACATAAGGGGAAAAAGTACAGGACTGCTTCTAAGGCCAAGTCCACAAGCAAAAAACATCAGCACTGTTTGAATTTTCAAGAAGGCTCCTCGATTAACCTCACGAAGCAGCAACTGCTATCCTTAGGAGAAACATAGGGTAACCTACATAGCGCGGAAGATACTACTTTTAAGAAGCTTGCTGGGCAGACTGGGTGGGCCATCTGTTCCTTTTCTGCCATCATTACTATTTATGAGATCTGCACACCAGAACACAGGTAGCAATAATTGGAAAGCCCAGGGAGGATGCCATTCTCCTAAGAGCACCTCATAGATAGTGGGAAGTCGAGGAAGAAAGCCCCATGTGTGAAGATCATGCAGTGGCTGCAGCTTCTGGAATATATACTGTCTTTTGTTTTTGCTGTATAGATTGCACTGTTCTTCATCATGCACTGTACAGATTTTATTCATCTGTATCAGTTATACTAGTAAAAAGGTTTGTTTTTTTTAAATATAACTACTTATCTAACAAACCAGCAGACATTACACAGCACCAGACTGCGGCAGTGTGTTATTCTTACTGGAGGGTGTCAGAAGACGTCCGAAAAGCCTAAAGGCCTTGAAAGACTGTAACTTTCCCATCCCCATCCCTGCTGTGAGGAAAGAGCCTAAGGGACCATGGAGATGTCTTCTTGCCCCATCAATCCTGAATGTGCCCCAAAGTTCAACTAACCGGTGGAGTAGGGGTTACACACATTGGGGCAGATCTTCAAACCTGCGCGCGGACGTAGATTTGTTCGCGCAACCCGGCGTGAACAAATCTACGCCCGATTTTATAACGTGTGCGCTGCCGCTCGCATGTTATAAAATCCAGGGTCGGCGCGCACAAGGGGATGCACAATTGTGCAACTTGTGCGTGCCGAGCCGCGCAGGCTTCCTCTCTTCCTTCCGCCCCCCCCCACCTTTCCCTCCCTTCCCCTATCTAACCCGCCCCCCAGCCCTATCTAACCCCCCTCTACCGTTATCGTTGAAGTTACGCCTGAGTCCGGGGCCTGCGCGCAGGGGCAGATTTTCTCGGGTTACACGCGTAGCCTTTGAAAATCTGCCCCATTATGCTGCACCCCTGCTAAAAACCCTTCTGCCTGGGAAGGCATCCTCAGAGTTCAGCTAAGAGAATGCAGGCTCGTACCTTGAGCTGGACTGAGGGACATGTTCAGACAATGTACCTGGGTAAATGGTCATCTCCATGGATGAAACAGTGTTTGGCCCACAGAAATGGCCTTTTACAAGATTGCCTGCCTGCTATGTGGCTAAACTCGCACACGCCGCATACTGCCTGTTCGCACTGGACTGGGCACGGAGTTGGGGAGGGGTTTGGGCTTATGAAATTACTTTTCGATTTCCGAGAGGATGAGTGTAAATTTCCTCAAAATGTTTCTGCCTACATTTTAGCAAGCGGACCTGTGCGCGGGTAATTTTGGTGGAGTAAGTTTTCAAAGTGAACATAGGCGCAAAGGTTCTGCGTGAGGACTGGTGTAACTTGTATGCGTTTTCTACTGACTTTCTTATGTGGGCTTTACAAAATGAAACTCGTCAGTGGCAGCTGTTGAAGTACGCTTCATTTTAATACGAGAGTTTAGAGGATCATCTCTGGCAATCTGCTTTTTCTGTCATATTGTTTCGGGCATTTCTCTTCACATTGCTGTACATCCTCTCTTCATGCGTGCAGTCCAATATTTTCGCTTGTGTGATAACAAAAAAAATTCAAAACCACAAAAACTCACCCCATTCCAACCCCCACATTTTGATTTATTTTATTATTATTTTTCAGCATAGCTGTACCTATGGATGTCAAGTTACATAAGAACATAAGAAATTGCCTTACTGGGTCAGACTAAGGATCCATCAAGCCCAGCATCCTGTTTCCAACAGTGGCCAATCCAGGCTGCAAGTACCTGGCAAGCACCCAAACTTTGAACAGATCCTATGCTCCTAGTGCCAGCAACAAGCAGTGGCTATTCCCTATTCATTAATAGGGAATAGATAGGACTTCTCCTAAAATAGAAAATGTAGCTAGAGCTAGCATTTAACTGGCATTAAAGTCCATTACATCCTGTACTTTCTACAAAAATAGATTTTTATTTTTTTTTTTGCTTCTATAACTTTTTTTTTTTTAGGTTTTTAAGTTTTACTTGTAGCAAAATGAAACCAAAACAGAAAGGGAGGTCTTGTCAGATCCAGAATCTATCTGCATTTCAGAGGCTGTCAGAATGAAAGATGTAGCCACACATTTGGCCTTTAAAATGTTAATTTATTTTAAAGATGAACTGCAGAGTGCTGGGAAAAGTCACCTTCACTTCAGGAAGGAGCAACTGAGGCTAAATCCCCATTATTCTTTGCAGATGTGGAATGTCACTTTTCTGCCTCCCTGAAATGAAAACACATTGCAGGGATGTCATCTTCAGACGCTGCTAAACATTATAAATCCCCAAGGCATTTTACTGTCTTATTAATGAGCCAGTCACAGATGTACTAACCATGGTTTAAAGGTATTATGTTTTTTTGTGGCCTTATTTATCAGTTCTACCGACTGAAGCAGATTCAGCTAACTTTTGACCTAAGGCAATTTTTCTGAAATGCTCAGCAAAAGCAGCGATGTCTCATTAGTAGAAGACAGAACCAGCTAAGTGGAAAAGAGAAATATAATTGAGGAACATTTGGCAGACACATTTTAATGGTCAGCTACATCTAGTTAGTGCTGCTCATATTTTATCTCAGTGCAGCTGTGGATGGTAAGCTGTGCATTTTTTTTTATTTTATTTTTTTTTACATTGAGAAGCTTTATTTGTTAACACAAAGTGCAGGAGATGCATGTACAGGGATAGATAATCAAACCACAGGTGATCTAGGCAAACCCCATAGGTAGCTTTTTCTCATGGGCTTTGCCAAAATAATCAGAGCAAAGCTGTGAGGGTAGTTTTTGCTTTCATTATTGCCCCCACAAATTTGCTTCTGCCTTCTGTGTGGGTACTGTTTTAAGGCAAAAATATATGGGTGGTATTGATTACTCAAAGCTACCTGCGTCAGTGGCCCCAGCTCCCAACCTAATCTGATCTGCACTGCAACTTTTATCTGTGTAGAGGGCGGGCAGTAATCAAAAAGCTTTTTCCCCCCACTTAGAGCAGCGTTTCCTCATCACCCTTTTGTCTTCGAGGAATGTGCAGTCGTTTAAAACAACACGGAAGACACCACCACTTGTTGATGTTTTTTCTTTCTGTTCTTCCCCATCTAACACGACACCCAAATAAAGAAGATTTCATTTGGTTTTAGTCCAGGCTGAACGGGTTTAGCGTGCGCTAAAACGACTGGCATGCACTAGCATGCAGAAACAAAAGCAAAAGAAAAAAAGGAGCAAACAAAATGAAGCTAAAGGTTTTATTACTTTTTTATTTATTTATTACATTTTGCCAATGTTACAAGAATGCCTTGCATTTAGGAAACACTTGCAATAAATTAAAAGGAAACTTTGAAAATATACAAAAGTAAATATTGCATTATCACATACCACATAATGGGCCTCATTTTCCAATATCGCATGCGATACCAAAAAGGGGTGTAACTTATGCTAATAAGCATGTGTATCGCAAATTGCGATATCAGCTATGCAGGAGGGTCCCCCAAGACTTGCCAAAAGCCCCTGGTGGTCCAGCGGGGGTCCGGGAGCTGAGGCTGAGTTTCCTTCAAGCTCAGCAGCATCTGAAGCGTGGCCCCTTGTCTATTTAAGCCAGCGTCTGGAAAAAGGTCCTGAACTAATTTAGTACAGACGCCAGCCTGCATCATTTTTCTTTAGACCGCATCTTTTGGTGGAAGAGCCTCCAGCATTGGATACAGTATTCCAGATGAAGTCTCACCAGCAACTCTGCAAGACATTATCATGTCATCTCCTTGTATCTACTATTTATACTTTATTCAGCCTACCATTCTTCTTCCACTTCTTTGTCACACTGATTTACAATCTTGAGATCATCAGATAAGATCAACCCTCTCTCCTCTTAGGGGCATATCAGTTTCTTAGCCCCCCATCAGGTAGTGCTTCCTTAGATTTCTGCCCACTCCAATGCAAGACTCTCCAGTGTTTAGCCTGAAATCTTAGCTGCCAAGCACTTGATCACAAATCAAGCTTTCGTTGGCCACTCTTCATTTTGTTACTCCATGATGTTACTCCATGATGTTGCAGACATTAGTATTGTCTGCAAAAAGACAACTTCTTCACAGTATCACTTCTGAAAGTTCCCATACGCTCCAAGAGAGACTGCATGCGTTTCAATTCAATTAGCAGGTTTAGAATTAAGTGTTCAATGCAATTGTAAAAGTATTTCCACAAATCCTGACAAGATAAAAAAAAAAAGGATAAACAAAGAATTTGTAAAATAATTAACACCAAGCTACTTAATAAAATGCATAATTGAGTGAAGCAGAAAATAATGAAAAATAATAGCTAGATATTGTATCTAACACACTGTTAATTTGGGTACAATTACACGCTATTCTGTATGCTTGTGAAAACAGCAAGCTGAAAAAATATAATAGCTAGATTTTATTATGAAAACATGCTTTGTTCAGTTACAAATCAATTTACATATATTGTAGTATTCTGTTCAAATATTCCACCTTGCAAACATTAGCCTACAGGATTGCACAGAACCATAAACTACTTTTATTCTTATTTCATTATAAAATTTCTAGAAATTAGTCTAAGGGCCAATGGGTTTTCTCATTTTGAGGAAAATTTCCACACTGCACCTATGCTTAGTAATAGGTGATCCTGGGGGCATGTTTTGTGCAGGGTCAGAAAATAATGCACACAAATTGTACTTTCAAGTCTATATGCATCATTTTTTTTGTTGGAAATCTATCTGCACTAAAGGATTGGACATTTTGTTTCTCCTTGGAACTTGATGTAAAATCTGCAGGTGAAAGGTACCTGTGGATTTTGTCCCAAAGTGGATGATATGAAAATTACAACTTTTGTGTCTATGGGAGAAAAGGGTGAATTTTAAAAGCCCTGCATGTGGCAAATCTGGGAGATACGCACATGACTGGGAAGCGTGCGGGCTGCGTGGATTTTAAGAGGCTCGCAGCATTGTGCGTATCTCCTGGGACAGCGCCGTTAGTGCACAAGCACATGCCAGGATCCGATGCCCGTGTAAGTTGCTGCTGCTATGGATAAGTAGTAAAATAAAAAAAAATCTAGGGTAGTCAGCAGGGTTTTTGGGGGTCGGAGTTAGTAGGGTGAAAGGGGCAAACTGGGAGGGAAATGTGAAATATGTCTGTTGGGTCGCCATGCGTACCTACTAATAAAATCCCCCCCCCTTACATGCTCAAGATGGGATTCATGCGCGCATCGATATAAAATTGTGTGCGCTTGTACACGCTGGTAGCCAATTTTATAACGTGTACATAGACGCGTGCATGTCATAAAATCGGCGCATCCATGTGCGCGCCGGCAATCTCGTGCACATTTGCACACGCGCGTCCATTTGACAGTTACCGTCCCAATGCTTAGGCCACTAAGTGTGCAGTCGTTGCTTGGGATGGAGTAAATCGGAGGAAGCCACAGGGAGGGGAATCTAATAACTCCCTGAAGCGGCATGCACGCAGACTGGACTGAGAATTTCAAAGTGAACTTACGCGCATGAATTCACGTTGAAGATCCTTCCTTAAGTGGCTGGGTTTATGTGTAAAAATGTCCATGCATAAAGTTACACCTGCTCGAGTAGGGCGCTAATTTTGTGTGAGGTGCCTACTTTCAAAAAATACGAAAGTTTGTGTACCAGTCTATCCCCACCCCAGCTCCACTTGCTGGAACGCCTATACCCGGTGTGCATGAAAGTACACGTGAAATCAGGTTAGACCTGTCTTTTACATGCACTGGCCCCTGCTTGATTTTCAAAGGGCCACTTACCTACATGAAGCTGAGCTTTGTGTACAGAAGTCAATTTGAAAATTAGGTCCTAAAAGAACAAGTTTGAAAGTGATTCCGCCAGCTGGACTGTATGCACCTAGTTTCCTCCATGTAACCCAATCCATTGCTCCTACCATATGACAGGGGCCGACCAATGGCACAGTAGCCCCTGTGACATAGTAAGGGCAAAGAGCTATCGGCGCCATTTTGATTATTGGCAGCCGACGGCCCAAGTGCAGATCGCTCCTGGACCCCCGCTGGACCACCAGGGGGTCCAGCGGGGGTCCAGGGGGTGGGGGGTTGTAATTAACTACAACCCCCCACCCTCTTGACCGCTGCACCACCAGGGGTCAAGAGGGTGGGGGGTTGTAGTTAATTAAATTTAAAGGGTTGGGATGGGGTTTTTTTTTGTTTTTCCAACTTTAATGGAAAATGAATACCAAATGCAACTAATGGACGAATCGAGTTTCCCCCCTATGAAACGGATGCAGTGGATTTGGGTCCCGGCGCAAAGAATACCAAATAGCAACACATTTTTTCCTTTTGCACATCCCTACTGTACTGTTCACAAGCATCAGATTCACTAGGCGACAAGATTATAGTTGTAAAATTTTCACTATAGTAGCATATAGGGATGTGAATCGTTTTTTGATGATTTAAAATATCGTCCGATATATTTTAAATCGTCAAAAATCATTAGAGCCGCGATACAATAACAATTCCCCCGATTTATCGTCAAAAAATAGTAAATCGGGGGAAGGGGGAGGGCGGGAAAACCGGCACACTAAAACAACCCTAAAACCCACCCCGAGCCTTTAAAATAAATCCCCCACCCTCCCGAACCCCCCCAAAATGCCTTAAATTACCTGGGGTCCAGAGGAAGGGTCCCGGTGTGATCTTTTACTCTCGGGCCTCCGGTGCGTTGTAGAAATGGTGTCGGTGCTACCTTTGCCCTGTCATATGACAGGTCAAAGGTGGCGCCGGCGCCATTTTGTTTTTTGTCCCCCGACGTCAGGAGCGTAGGAGATCGCTCCCGGACCCCCGCTGGACTTTTGGCCAGCTTGGGGGGGGGCCTCCTGACCCCCACAAGACTTACCAAAAGTCCAGCGGGGGTCCGGGAACGACTTCCTGCACGCGAATCGTTTTTCCGTACGGAAAAAACGATTCGCGGTAGGAGATCGCTCCCGGACCCCCGCTGGACCCCAGGGACTTTTGGCAAGTCTTGTGGGGGTCAGGAGGCCCCCCAAGCTGGCCAAAAGTCCCTGGGGGTCCAGCGGGGGTCCGGGAGCGATCTCCTACGCTCCTGCCGTCGGGGGACAAAAAAACAAAATGGCGCCGGCGCTACCTTTGCCCTGTCATATGACAGGGCAAAGGTAGCGCCGACACCATTTCTACAACGCACCGGAGGTCCGAGAGTAAAAGATCACACCGGGACCCTTCCTCTGGACCCCAGGTAATTTAAGGCATTTTGGGGGGGTTCGGGAGGGTGGGGGATTTATTTTAAAGGGTCGGGGTGGGTTTTAGGGATGTTTTAGTGTGCCGGTTTTCGATTTACACGATATTTAAAAAACCCAAACTGCGACGATCCGTTTCCCTCCCCCCTCCCAGCCGAAATCGATCGTTAAGACGATCGATCACACGATTCACATCTCTAGTAGCATATTATAGAGACAAAATGATTGCAAACAAAACAGGCATATACTATATAAAAAAAAACCGAGGACATTTGGTTATAGGACGTAAATAAAATTAAAAGGAAATAAATTTATGACAAAATGAATTTTAGTTTCATAAATGTTATCATTCTAAAAATCTGCCTTGCCGTTGGACCTCCCTTTTAATGGAATTCCTCATTATTCAGGAGACCAATATGACACCATTGTGCTGAAACTAAAATCAGTTTTAAAACCTTTGCTTTTTGCAAGTGGAAATTCTTTTCTTAAAACCCCAATTCCAATGTACTTCCATTAGGTCAGCTTAAATTCACCAGAGCTCTTTATAACTCTCTTTCAGTTCTCTCCAGTTATCCATGCTGATCTCACGTCTAAATATATCATGTCACTCCAGTTGAGTGGCAGCTCATTCTTGCTCAGCTTTAAGGCACTGTTGTTCATATTTTTCATTATATATAAAAAAAAAATTACTAATAAAAGTACCTAAAATATGATTGATCTGCAAGTTGATTTTGATGCAAATCAAGCAGAAATCATAATCATATCATGACTTTTCAGAGTCCCAAGCATGCGATTGTCTTCCATATATTACAGATGCATTTGGGTAAAACAGATACCTTGTTTAAAAACCGTCTTTTACAGTCCAATCTTGCTATATCTTACTTAAAAGGAGTTTTGCATTAGGATTAAAATAAAAATCTTAGGACCCTGCATATTAGGCAGTGAAATAAGAGAAACAATTCTGGCTGAATGCTAGGGTCCCTCATAGCTGAACATTTGATCTTTTAAAGGTCACAGCAAAGAGTTATCTAGTCTCCTGGATCTTATGGCTGTAAAGCCACTACAGTAGCGTATAGATTTCCAGCATTCAGCATTTCATGATTTTGACTTTCTTTAACACAAGCTGAGGCATAAATATCCAATACACGTATGCTTGAAGTTAATGGAAAAATATATTTTTTCTTAACACGTTTCAAAAATCCATCATCATTTCATGTTCTTTATTTCCCTATTAATCACTTAATATTGATCTCACAGGTTATCGATCCTTCAGAATTTGCCAGTGTTTCTCTTTTTTTGGTCATTAAAGACTGAATTTAAACTAGTCTTATAACTAAAAGGAACAATTTTCAAAGCAATCTAGCCATGTTAACATGGATTAACGTGCATAGTTTGTCTTACCCTCCTAAGCCTAGCTGCAAATGCAGGCAAGCCTCCACGACATGCACGCTTTGTTGCGATGTGTGCAGTTTGGAAACAGTCCCCGAAGTTAATACAGCTAAGAGGTATTGCCTGCAATTTGTTTGTTGACCTTTATTTCTACACCGGTAAGTGGACTAATGCCAAAACCGCACTTGTTATAGTCAAGTGAAAATGCGAAACATGAAATTGGTTTCATTGTTTACAGCACGTCCTCCAGCATTTTGACCTCTGAGGTGAAGGGAACAGGACCCTAAGTGCTGGATAATATGACAGGGGCAGATGCGGAGCAGTTGGTGGACCTTTGAGGCCTCAGAAAAACTCTGGGTGGGTTAAACGCAAAATGCATGAGCCTGCCCTTATGTGACTGCAGCATATTTGAGAGAAGTTAAGAGAATCAGAGATGGTGATCCCCATGATTAACTTTCATCTGGAGATATAGCAAACTGACCCTCAGCCCATGGCCACGTGTGTCGTCAGGGATATGAGAATATACTGTTCTGCACATTTTAATCATTTAAAAGTACTATTTGACATAACAGTGACCATGGAACATAGTTCAGGAAAACTGGCAGCTGTCCAATCATAACAAAGCCATCATCTCCATGTAATGAGTACCGGGAAAGATTTCCACCGGTTTCTGCATTGCTACCATAACAGCATATTCAGCTGAGGGAACACTTAGTAGATTTAATTGCTCCAACCTTAAGTGCATTTGTATTGACTCCTGGGGTCAATATTCACACTGTGCCAAACAAACTATTGGTTTTTAATTTCCTGTCATTCTGAACGCCTCCGACTTACCCAGCTAACTAGTTAACTTATACGGCTAAGTCTGTTGTGCCAGTGAGCAGCCCTAAAATTAGCCAGATAAATGTATCCAATTAACTAGAACTTTATCTGATTATATTCAACAGACTGCCTGTTAATTGGCAGCTCTCCACTGAATACCTGCCACTTTATTCAGCTGATTTTAGCCAGATAGCTAGTCCACTTGCCACACTGCTGAATGCTGACCTCTCTTGCTTACAGTATCTCTGCTGCCCTAAAACCTACAAGTTCTACCCCTTGTGTATGTGACATAACCCCTGGGATGATAGTCCCGGATAAAGGCCCCAGGAACCACACCTCCAACACAATTGCTGAAATCCAACCTTCCTATCCTTTTACTTTTAAGTTCATTTCCAGGATTCCCTGAGCGGAGTGGCAGGCAGAATTGTGTTCTAGGCCCTGAGCATTGCACTTAGTAACTTCCACTGTTAAAGTCATTTGTAAACAGCACTAATAATCACAGCAGCAATAATCATGCTGGAAGTATTAGATGGTTTTCAAGATAACTTTACCGATGAATGGCGAAATTGACTAAAGTTCTTTACAGCGTTTGATGTTTCATATCAGGTGTTGCTATAAATATAGTGAAAATAGCACCCGTGGTTAAAAAAAAAAAAAAAGGGGGGGAGGGAGCATGATTTTCCAGGTACCGCATGGCATAGATATTTTACCGCAACGCAAGCTGAGAAGCCCCATCGCAGGCTGCGTTACTGACCGCACAGGCTTGATTGCAGCTAGGTAGGGCGAACATGGTACAAATCTACTCTTCTTTCCCCTTTCATCCCTCCAAATCACATTAAACCTTCACTGATGGCAACGGTGCTGTTCGTATGTGTGAGTGTGCGTGTAAAAGTGCCCCCCAAACCCACCCCCCAAACCTCACCCTGAATTCATAATGTCCCCTTTTGCAGTGGTATAAAAAGCTCTCTCTCTCTCCTTCCCTCTCCCTTCTCCTTTCCGAACCACAATTTGCAATAAAAACGTTTTTGGCAGGTAACGCACAGCTAACGCAGGCACACCGCACAGGAAATAGGTGCAGTTATTTCCTGCGTTACTCTATCGCTTGCCATGTTGACTAACCCTCTCTTCCTTTTACTCCGCCCAAACTCCTTCCACTTGAATACAAATTTAAAACTTGCATATGTATTTTGCGATATATTTATCGCATGCGTTACGGCGTTATAGCGAGCGTTAGGGCCCTAATGCCTGCAATGACATCCTAACTTGATTTGATAAGGTGAAGACCGCACCTTGAATACTGTGTACAATTCTGGTCACCGCATCTCAAAAAAGATATAATTGCGATGGAGAAGGTACAGAGAAGGGCAACCAAAATGATAAAGGGGGATGGAACAGCTCCCCTATGAGGAAAGACTAAAGAGGTTAGGACTGTTCAGCTTGGAGAAGAGACGGCTGAGGGGGGATATGATAGAGATGTTTAAAATCATGAGAGGTCTAGAACGAGTCGATGTGAATCAGTTATTTACTCTTTCGGATAATAGAAGGACTGAGGGCACTCCATGAAGTTAGCATGGGGCACATTTAAAACTAATCGGAGAAAGTTCTTTTTCACTCAATGCACAATTAAACTCTGGAATTTGTTGCCAGGGGATGTGGTTAGTGCAGTTAGTATAGCTGTGTTTAAAAAAGGATTGGATAAGTTCTTGGAGAAGTCCATTACCTGCTATTAATTAAGTTGACTTAGAAAATAGCCACTGCTATTACTAGCAACAGTAACATGAAATAGACTTAGTTTTTGGGTAATTGCCAGGTTCTTGTAGCCTGGATTGGCCACTTTTGGAAACAGGATGCTGGGCTTGATGGACCCTTGGTCTGACACTGTATGGCATGTTCTTATGATAAATGACCCTCTGTTCTTTAAATAGATTTGTGATCTTTCTTCTCTCCAATAAATATACACAGTTTAGATGGTTAAAACATTTTCCAAATTATAAATCCAATTTTTTTCCTCTCCAGTCAGTGTTAGGGCAGTATTTAAACTCCATCCCAGTTATTAGGGGACAGTCCCATTTTGTTCAGTTTAGTCAAAGTCTGTAAAGAAGAATCTGAATCCATCCAGCCTGACCTGAAGTCCTTCTTCCTTCTCTTTCCTCGCACTGCTTGATGAGCTCCTTTATCCCTCCTCTTCTCCTTGAGATGATAGTGAGCCTACTGCTGGAGTCCAGGCTACTGCTCCCTCCCTTCCACTCAGGAATGAACCCATGCCCTCTTCAGGTCGCCCGTGTGCTCAGTCTGAGAGACCCTGCTCCTCTGCTTTACATACGCTGAGCCTCTGGGTGATGTCTCGGGCATGCGGAAAAAAAATAAATACATGTTTCAAAAGGGAACCCGAAAACATGAGACGAGGAGGATGGACACACTCCTATCTCTTCAACACCAAACATTAACGGGTGTGCAGGCGTGAGTTGCACCGTTTCAGACACAGCCCTTCGACAGGGTGAACGCGCTCCGTCTCCTTTTCTGAACCCAGGACTCAATCCAAAGACCCCAGAGGCTATCCTCCTGAAAATTAAACAAAACCAGGGAACTGCCATGGAAGGGTCACGCCTTAAAATGGTGGCAGGGGTTAGAGTATACAAGAGCACACCGTGGGGTGAACTACAGTCCCACACTGGCTATTCTGTTTTCTCTGTTTGTCTTGTTCAGTTTTATTATATATGCTGCTTTGTACCCAGCTCTGAACATAGGAAGGGCGGGTAACACATATTTAAACATAAAATAAAATATTCTGTGTTCTCCCTTTCAGTAAATGGATCATTCCTTCTAGTGAAATCTGTTTCCATTACAGATGTGGGAAGATCTTTACATATAGTAAACAGAACAGCGAAAGGTCTCTGCCTCCGCTATTAGCACGGAGTACATGGAATACTAATTCTGCAATAAAAACAGCATTCAGAATACTGGAATATGTTGTTTTTCTTATCTCTAGCAGTTAGCAAAGTATGTAAATAGGAAGTGCTGCTTATTTTATACTTCTGCTGTGGCTCCCTAGCATGCAATGCTTATAAAAGCATAAACTCCTTTATTTTTCCTTATATCTCTATCATGAAATGGAAGGAGCTGTAGAGACAGAGAGAAAACAACACTTGAAGATATCAGAATGCTGTCTTTCTAATATTCTTCCAGTTTTTGCAGTCCCCTGGGGAGAAACTGTGATATCAACGTCAAGCCACACAACCAATGTTCTGCCTTAGTAGGTTACTGCACATGCAAGTAGTAGAAAGCAAAGGAAACATTACTAATGCAGGCACATTCTGTTCTGCTCTGATTTTCTATAGGCGTGTTAAAGAAGTCTCTGAATTATTATATCAAGGAAAAATCTTCAGAGGGAGAGCCGTGCTAGTCTGGTGTAGCAAAAATGCCAAGAGCCGAGTGGCACCTTATAGACTCACTAATTTATGAAAGCATGAGCTTTCGAGGACAGAGTTCACATCATCAGATGCATGAAGTGATGAGCACGAGATGGCTGAAATAAATACAGCACAGAGAGAAGGCATTGGATTAGGCTGGACATGATTTTTAAGCAGCAGGAAGTAGCCCGCTAGTAAATATCTTTCATTCCTGTCCATTATAGCCTCAAGTCTGCAAAAATTCTTCAGCTGTGTAACGGGCTGAAGATATTTGGCTTGTGGCATTTTAGTTTGCTGCTGCTGCTGAGAAAATAATATTTTGATCTGCTTGGCCATTGGGAATGGGGGAAGGTATTTAGACCTCGAAGATTTAGTTCTTTGAGTGAGGTGTCGTGCACTTTTGAAGTTTGCAAACCCATGTTTTACCTAAGACTAGGGACCTTTGTAATAAAAAAATACCATATGCTGTAAGGCCTTTTTGTGCATGCCAAAAATGACATGCTGTGTAGGAAGCTTTGCTGGGCACGATAAGGGGGACCTAGAAGACGTTGGCATGGGTTGCAACCTTGTATGCAAATTCAGGAGCATCGTATGAACATGAGCGCTTTTCAAGCTCTCACGAAACAGCTTGGCATTCTGTTCTCACTCTCCCTGCTGTGTAGCGAGAGCTCCCAAAATGGCCACTAGTTCATACCAGCTTGGACCTGCTATTAACTAACCACTGTCCATAGTAAGGGCCTAAACTGAAGGGCCGCTTACCATAGGGAATTTCCTCCCTCCCTCCTTCCCTCCCCATCTGGGGCATCTCCATCCCTCTCCTTCCTGCTGGCATCCTTTTCCTTCCCTGCCTCCTCCTGCAGAGGGAATCCCACAAGTCAGCCCCACCGCACACTGTCAGGCATCCACACTGTCAGGCATTCCCTGCATCAAAAAAGCTTCCCTCATTCCCCTCCTCTGAGGTTGCAGGCACCTGTCCACCCCGTGCCCCCCTGTCACTTCTGCAGAAGGGCACTCACCCTTCCAAAGGGTCCAAGGTCTTCACAGGCAATAGGGAAAGCCAAGCTCTCCTGCCCGCAGCACTGGTGCTTTTCTGCGATGCCAGTGCTTTAACACATGCAAACAGGCTTACAAGAGTCTTAACGCAAAAACTAGGCTAATGAGGTAATGAGATGCAAAACAGCTCCTTTCCTGTTAGCACAAACTGCTTCGCAGACAAATTAAGATAAAAACCGTAACCCAAGTTTTTGCTGTAAAGTCCATGAGTGAAGTACTTGCATGCTTTATTGTCAGTCTTATTTATATGTCATTAACATTGGTCATTAGCATGCGTGATAAACATTGGGTTTTCATGTGCTCTAGTGCACTATAGTGCATCAGTCCCTTGTGAAGAAGAGAAACCTAATGCAGATGATGTAAAGGAGCATTCGCGTTGATTTATTACTTTCATGAGAGAGACCCTGCCCCCCTCCCCCCCCCCCAGTAGTATAAGTCATCTTCTAAAACAACAATGGTATAATTGAAATCCGTTTTACATGACATTTCCCTTTGCCCTCCCTCTCTCCCGCTTCAGATGCCTTGGATCAATTTATATTATAGGAGCACACGCTGATAAGAATACAAATGGAGCCCCTGGGACTGTTTCCATTCATGGGCAGGAGCTGGTATCATTTGCTGATTCATTAAACCCACAGCAGGTTGCCTTATTTCGTAGTCATAAGCTACCTTCCACCATCGCTGGCTAAAGGAATCCAAACTGCGCCAAGCCATGCATCGGAAAAATGCAATAAAGCCAGAATGGGAAAGGGATAATGCTGATTGCGCGCAAGGGATGTCAGTGTTGATTACAATATTCCATTTTGAATGGTAACAGAGAGGCAAAGCTGCAGGGCGCCATGTTTTCTGTACAGCTGAAGCGTCATAGCTCTAATTAAATGTCTGAAGTTAATGGGAAGCAGTCTTCATTTTTTTAACAATGCCACACCTCTGGCAAAGGTAAGAAAAGTGCAACTGCTGAAAGAACTTTGCATGTTCATTAATGCACTTGCATAAATTAGCAAAGCCAATGTTTTTTCGGCTAATAAGAAAATGAAACCCTATCGATCCAGCAGCTAACGTGCACTTTAAATATGCAGAGCTCCATTTTCAGAAGGTTCGTCCGGCTAAGCTCGAGCCACCACTCGCAATCTCAGCGCCGCCTGGTAAGTCTGGGCATGGTGGCGAGCACCTCTGAAGTCAGCAGGGTATGCAGCTGGTGCCATCTTGGCCAGGCTTGAGTTGGAGGGAGGAGGATGGGGGGAAGTTGGCACTAATGTTTCTTACATGTCGGCCGGGTGGGAGGGAGGAGTTGCCACTGCGCGCAGGGGAGAGGGCAGGGAGCCTTCGGACCCTTCAATCTCCTTGTTTCACTTCCTGTCATTTGCTTGTCCATTATTATGTATGTTTTGAACGTAGGAAGGGCGGGTAACAAATACTTTTAAAATAAATAAGGCAAGGAGGGATGCCGTTGAGGGAGGCTTGTGGCTCCCTCCCCCAGCATTTAACATGACAAGAAGAGAGAGCTTCACTTCCTGTCCCGGGCATAAAACTAAGCTTTGGGGAGGTTGGGAGGCAGAGGGTTAGCCCTGCTGGCTCATGAGGCTTTTTTTAATCTTTACTTAGCCAGAGAAATTCAGAATATAGCCGGTTGGTATTAAAGTTACCCGGGTAAACTTTAGCTGGGAGAGACTTGTCCTTTTGAATACTCAGCTCAGCTATTGTTATCCAGGGAATTTTCCCATGGTGACTCTACCGCTCACCAACCTACAGAATATGGACCTTCGCTCACCCATCAAAACTTTTGTCTTATGCTTTTCTTTTTCAAGTATTTTATGCAAGCAATATCATCTTCTCATAGCTAACAAATAAAAAAAGAATTTAAAACACATGCCCGCCCCCAGTGAAACTGACTTGGGAGGTGCCCAAACTTGTTTGGTACTGGAAGCTAAGCAGGATTGGGCCTCTTTAATACCTGGATGGAGGACCACCAGACCTGGAGGCTGCGGAAAGCGATGGCAAACCACTGCAGGATTCTGGCAAAAAATTGCTGTAGGCACCAGGGTTCGGCCGTGATCACCCAGGGATGAGTAGAAAGAGGATAGGAAAACCAACCAAGCAAATACAAATCAACTAGCAGAAATGCAGAACTGTAGCCTCACAAATCCTGTCCTAATTAGCATCTTTAGCCTGACACTTCTTAGAGAAGACCTCTTTGATGGGCAGACCAGATTCTCTTCCTAGTTTACTGGTATTCACTCCCAGCCCTCGAGGACTGCCAGTGTTTTCAGGATGCCCCTAATGAATATGCATGAGATAGATTTGCATGCAAATCTATCTCATGCGTATTCAATAGAGATATCCTGAAAACCTGGCCTGTTGGCGGCCCTTAAAGACTGGGAGTGAATACCCCCTGTCCTACTTGGATACAAACTGTACAATAAAGGTTAAAATGGGGAAAATTTGCCAGCAAGCCATTTTTCAAATTTTACTCTGAAGCTTCTGGGCCGCTTGGGTTTCTTCTTGGTGATAGGAGCAGTGATGTTACCTCATCCACACCCAATCCCTCCCCTTAGTAAAGTGTTAGATAAACAAGTACCAGATGACTCACACTGTTGCTGTGCAAAAGGTGGATGCACTCAACATCTTCCGGGCAAGGTTCAATACTTTTTTTTATTCATATCAGGAAGGCATGCTCATCTCTCTGGAAGTTAGACCTTTCTATTCAAGGAGCAGGCCATAGCTTTCACATGGTTGTTGTGTTATTCCACTTGGATGGAACTTTCTTTCAAAATGTTTGCATGCCAACTTCAAGTTTAAATAATATTTAATGTAAGAGATGATCCTACTTCAAATCACTATTCTAAAATAACAATGCACATATTACATGTCTTATTTAAAAAAGCATTTCTCACCCTCTACTCCACCGGTCGTGACGAGTATCCTTTGATGTGACAGAGATGAGCTTAATAGAGACTGACTTTCCTGGACATATTGTTGACTATTTGTACAAATTCATTCCATCAGATTGCGCAGAGCCTCACTAATAATTTCCCGTGTCACTCACATGAATGTTGTAGGATGAAGGAATGCATACAGACTGAAGAGAATTGTAACTAAGAAGCACGCTTCTGTTGAATAAAATATGTAAAAGATTATTAGACTTGTAGAATTGATATGGATTCTGAGAAGATCATTTGATAATAGATGACTTAAAAGACTTAATGTGGGAGTTGCCATACCCATAGGATATGATAGAATACCAATTCAGATGGTAATACAATTAAATTCTAGGGAAAAATGACCTTGCAGAGAATATATGCAAAGAAGTGCCAAGAAGATACATTTTGAAAGTTAATAGTATTTGTCATCCAATAGTAAACCTGACTTGTACTCATCAAACACAATGTGACAACTGGTTTGTATCACATAAGATGTTTTTAATCACAGGCGGCACAGTTGTTTTATAATCTGATTCCTTGTAGAATGATTTAATATTGTCCTGTTTTCATTCTGAGACAATATTTTAATGATAACTTTCAAACCGACGCGTGGGTGCACTTTGGCACGTGTATGCTGGCAAATGCCCAGGTACGCGGCTATTTTATAGCTTGCGCACGTTATAAAATAGCCTGCACATGTGCGCACAATTTAAGTGTGCGCACACCCAGGCGCGTAAATCAGGTTTTTACCATGCAATTCAGGGTATTTTTTTAAAACTGGCGCGTGGCCACACCATGACCAGTTTCAACAGTTCATCCACCAGTTCACCCAGCATTGAGCTAGTCCCCTGGTTTAATAGCCTGCATTCTGCCCAGTTATCCCAGACCCTTTAAACCCCTCCAAAATAGCTGTTTTTTTGGTTTTTTTTGTGTGTGTTTTTATAGTTACACCTCCTCCATAGCAGAAGTAAAGTTATGCAGCAGAAGATATGGTCGCATGCTGGTATTTACGTACGCATCTCTTGGCCACGCCCTGAAATGCCCAGACCCTGATCTGACCACACCCAGACCACGCCCCTTTTTGAAATCCAGTGAGTTGTGCATGCAGTGTTGAGATACAGGTACATTTGGGCGGCTTTTAAAATTTGGTCAACGTGTGCAAGCCCGACTTGTGGACGTAGCCCCTCATTGATGCGCATGCCGGGCTTTTAAAATCTACAGTATGTTATGCTAAAGCTAATACTGAGCTGGATACTAAACAACCATGAATAGTTATTTTGCTAATGTGATCTCTGTGGTGACCTGCACTGATGCGCTCCATAGCAGCAGGGCCAGCGTTAGTCACATTGGGCATCAGGAGTGGATCTGGTCAGTGCCAGGCGCTCTGAAGCTCTGCCTCAGTGAGGTAACTCCACTTTTCCAAGAGAGACCCTCGGGGCACTGGGGACTTGGGCAGTTGGCTCTGTTTGCCCCCCTCTCCTAATGCCGGCCCTGCTTAGTCGTTTCCCAAACTGTGAATTTTGAACAACAGTTGTCAAAGCGGACTACCTAGTATGGCATGCAATAGTACCTTTAGTCCACTTAATGAAGGCTATGCAAATCCAGGTTAAGAGGCCGGTTGCACCCTTTTTAAATCCTAAAATCACACTGACACTCAACCCTGCCTTATTTAACTGGCATTATGGTTTACGGGATTCATTTCCATCGCAGGAGAAGCTAGTGTCTGAGGCGCCGTTCCCCCGCCTCCATAATGGAAAAAAAAAAAAAAAAGGATGTTGATTGCCTGCCTTGTATCCTATGATTGTGTTTGACATTGTTTGGTTTAAATGTGTTTGCAAATTGTATTGAATCCATACCAAAAAAAAAAAAAAGGATAATGTTTCTGCATTGTGTGGTTAATTTAGCATTGCTTGATGTTACTCTGAAGTTTGTTTTCTTGCTAAGGTTTTTTCTGTGCATTAGATTTCATTATACAACCATCATACCTATCATATGGATTGGGGAAATTATCTTGACAGCAATTTTCTTGTCTCATGTGATGCATCTTTGAAAATCTATCCATCTTGACAAGTGTGCTAGACCACTACGTACAGGAATGCTGGGTTTCCTTTGAATTTTTTGTATGTTTTTTTGTGGCGGGTTGCAATCTGAGCTCCCATCTGCAACTTGGAGAAAGCAGGAACTAAGACATGGACTGGAATGTGCACAGCTGTTCATGGAAAAATAAGTTGCAATTGTTTCTTATGTTTCTAAACTGTTGCCCCCTTCCCCCCCCCCCCCCAAAAAAAAGAAAAATCAGGTTTCCCACAATTGGGGTGGAGAGTGAGGGGAGCAGACACAAGAAAAGAAGACTAATGAATAGTAAAATAATAGTAACAGACGTAACAAAACTTGTTTCTTGCATAATCAATCAGCATTCATAATTTGTGCAGTTGAGGAAACCAAAATGGTTTTACATTAGCCAATCACTGCTTCAAAGAAAACCTACGCTAAATTTTGCATTTGCAAAACCAACGCTAAATTTGTATAAAACAAACGCCTTGAGTAAACACTTGGAACCCATACAGTATTAGGCCTGTTGTAATGCTTGTTAGGTGTGGGTTTGACCCTTGGCAAATATATGAAGAACACAGACAGACCCTCACCAAATACAGAATAAAGTATCAATAGAAATATGCAGATAGAAACTGAACTTGGAACTGCAACAAGCCAGACTCTGAATGCAATGAAGCAATGGAATAATTGAAACATCATTAGTCCTCATAAATCAAACAATAAAATCAGGAAATATAAATCAATCAAAATAAACCATACTAATAAAAAGAATATTGCCAAACAGATGACAAATAGAATAACATCCAATAATTAAGAGCTCATATAATACATTTTAAAAATTTCCAAACAGCGATAAAATATTTCAAATAAGCAGACACATCAAACACCCAGTGATTAAAATAAGGGAAAAATCACCTGCTTCCCATACCTGAAAACTTCTGATTTCCAGTCACTCTGAGCTTCTTGTGGATTTACAGTCACCCACCCCCCACGGCAGGCTCCCATTCACATAAACACACACACTCACTCATCCCCCTCCCAGGCAGGCTCTCTTTCACACACACACACACACACATATATATACCCATTCCCCTCAGGCAGGCTCCCATTCACATTCACGCACACCGCCACTCCCAGGCAGGTACCAATTCACACACACACACACACGTACACCCCCCCCCCCCCCAAGCACACCCCTATCCACCCTAGTCAGGCTCTCATTCACATACAGATGCATACCAAGGCTCTCATTCATAACCGCCACTCACTCAAGGCAGGCTGGGTCCACGGGTCTCTCTTCCTCCTCTTTTACTGCTGCTGTGGCTGCAACCCAGAGAACAGCATGTGTTACAGACTGTAAGAGTTCTTTCTGCAGAGTAAGAGTCCTCGTTCTGGCAGGTCCTGACCCCCCAGGCAGGCCCTGCTCATCTCACAATGCACAAGATGAGCCCACAGGAAGTGCTAGCACTGCAAGTGTTGAGTATTGGGGGCTGGCCGGCACACAAGGAGGAACTGCAGAATGGCTTCCTTTCATCAGGCAGAGTGTGGTGTGGGTCTTTCCATTCTTCTGCCGCAGGTGGGATGGGGTTACCCTTACCAGTGGCAACAAGGGCTTCTCGCTGCCTCTTCCACCACAGCCCCCGTCCTCTTGGGTTGCCATCCCATGCAGTGGCACCATTTGCACACCCGGTAGCTCCAGGACTGCGTCTGGCAGGGTGTGCATGTGCGCACTAGCGTGAGTGGACACCCCCTATCAGCCACTGACCAGTATTTGCTTGTACCTCAGAATGCCCAAGCATATAGTCTGAGATACGGAGATCGCTCAGAAATTGCACATAGACTGCTCAGTGGGTAGTAAGTGTGCACACCCTACCAAGAACTTAATGCCCCTGCTTTATACCTGATGTTGCTGGAGTGGAAGGAGGCAGGAGGCCTGCAATAGTGAGCCTTGGGCCAGCCAAACTGGAGGAAGCCTGAGAAACAGGTAGAAGAAGGGGAGGAATGCATGGATTGGATCAAGCTGGGTGGCAGGAAGAGGGCTGGAATTGAGCTGATGGAAGGTGGGGAGGGTATATTTTGTGCAGAGGTGATAGGAGTGTGGTCAGAGTGTGCTGAGTTGGGCAGGGGAAGGGATTGCTGGATCAGAGAGGGGTCAGAGTGTGCGGGGGTGGAATGAGAAGAGAGCAAGGGTCAGAATGTCCTGGGCTCAAGATGGAGAGGCAGCAGGAGCAGAGTGTACTGACTCAGATGGGTGAGGGAAGGGAATTATGGGGGTCAGACTGGGGAGAGGGACCAGAGCATGCTAGGATCAGGCTGGGGAGAGGGAGGGGGAGTACTGGGGTCAGGCTGGGGAGAGGGACCAGAGCATGCTAGGATCAGGCTGGGGAGAGGGAGGGGGAGTACTGGGGTCAGACTGGGGAGAGGGACCAGAGCATGCTAGGATCAGGCTGGGGAGAGGGAGGGGGAGTACTGGGGTCAGACTGGGGAGAGGGACCAGAGCATGCTAGGATCAGGCTGGGGAGAGGGAGGGGGAGTACTGGGGTCAGACTGGGGAGAGGGACCAGAGCATGCTAGGATCAGGCTGGGGAGAGGGAGGGGGAGTACTGGGGTCAGGCTGGGGAGAGGGGAGGGGGAGTACTGGGGTCAGGCTGGGGAGGAAAGCTGTAGATAGCAGCCTCTGGGAATTTCACAAGTTTTAATTGGATTTAAATGAAAAGGTCTAAGAAAGGTTAGAGAGGTTTTGTTTTTCTAGATGGGAACATCTATGTGGCCTCAGAAACTCATGCACATGATGTGTGGATGTTCCTGTTGACTCAGTCAGCGATATTAAAGCCAGCAAAGAATTCTCATTTTTTCTAAATAGGTCTGGTCATCAGGAACAGGATATTGAAGTCTTGTTCTTGTTCTTTAATGCCTATCTATTTGCTTTCTTTTACCAAAATCCTGTAGCAAATAGGAAGTATGTGAGTGCCCTCAAAGCTTGAGCCATATCCAAAGCCAAGAAAGGGAAATAAGAAAATAGGGTAGAGAGAGGCCAGATAAACATAGAGATGAGTTATAGCAGTAGTGATATTAAAATCTTATATCAACAGAAAGGAATAGCATGGCAGCAGTAGTACTGCAGTCTTGAAGGAACCCCAGATGATGGATTCCCGAAATTAACATCAACTTTGCAGTGGAGGAACCATTTCTGGGGGAGGTAGCTCAGCACTCTCCCCTCTCTGCTGAGGCTGCCAACTAAACTGACAGCGCCCGTCAAAGTGCGAGCATCGTTTTAACTGGAGGTAGCTCTGAGAGCTCATTCAACCAGCTCCTTCAGCATCGATGACTAAAGAGCTGTCATCTGGTAATTAGATTCCAACACAACCTGCCACAGCCAGAGTTGAATCGGTATTCTAGAAGTGAAAACTCTCCCCGTGTCAATTAAAAACAAAGCCACCATGCAGTTCCTGCAGGAAAGGTTAGAGAGTGGACCAAGAGTAGAGGAGAGCAACCTGCAATAGTAGCAAACAGTGTAGTCACGAAAGATTTCCTCTTTATGGGGGCCTATGTACTTACCTGCTCAGTGTACATAATCACGCTGCTCAGCATTGCATCAGAGTGTCCGTGGCACCAGCAGGAAGGAAACCAGCTCCCTCTCTTTGGCAAAGATTTTGGGGGGATGACTTTGCTCCGGGGTGGGGTGATAGGGGGCAGGTGGGCCTTGACATCCTTGTCTAACATAGGAGAAGAGGGGGGTAGATGGGCCCAGAGACCCTTTTCTGCAGTGGGGGAGAGGGGTACTGCTCAGAGAGACCGTTTTCTGAAATGGAGGGGGCCCTATTTTTGCCACGGGGGAGGTGTGCCCAGAGGCACTTTTCTGCCAGGCTGGAGGTGTTGTGAGCTGGGTGTCTTCCCAGGCCCAAAGGCCCCGATTGTGTCTTTGGAGGGAAGGTAGGTGAGGTTTCCTATAAGGAATCGACCCTTTCATTTTAGGCTGCTTAATGCAGGGAAACCTGGGCTGCGGAACACAGCAGCGTTAGCATGTCCACACTTTAACGTAACAACGGAAATGCTGCTGCATTCTGCATCTCATTAGTTTCATACATTGGACATTAAAGTCTGATATGCCACCGGTGTTAAAACCAGCGTGACAACATGCAGCTGCATTACAGTTTTGGTTTTAAACAGATTCCTGTACATACTCAGATCAGTTATGCACTCCCACCAGCAGATGGAAGCAGAGAACAAAACTTTGAGGCACTGCTATATCCAAGTGTGCCACCTGCAGCTCCTCAGTATTTGTCTCCAGCAGATGGTGGTGCATACCTGCAGCTCTGAGCTGAGTTTGGATTTCTTGCTCTTCGGGGTGCCAGGTTCAGTTTTCTGGACCATCCCTCGAGTTAGAGCTGAGCGAACGGGGGGTTGGATACCCCCCGGCAGTGCTAGTCCGTGTGTTCCGGAACTCCTGATAGCCAGGGGACTTGCTCCCTCAGCAGCCCGAAGGCTCAATTTCCTGAAGAGGGAAGAGCTTGCAGCCTTTAGTGGAGCCTTCCCTGGGTGGTGTAGGGCCTCCTAGGCAGTGTCTCCATGGCGGTCCTGGGTCTATTTTTGATGTGGCGGCCATTTTGCTTTTTCTTTTTGAGCTTCTATGAGGCTCCCTAAAGGTGCTGGGACTGATTTTTGCCAGCTATTTTTTTGGGCAACATCAGATCAGGGAGTGCCCTTGGGTCACTTTTGGAGCGCTGCAATGGCAGAGAAGCCACTGGTGGAACCCTGCAAGGCTTGTTGGGTATGGTCTGCCTATTAGGGAGAAGGAATAGCCTAGTGGTTAGAGCAGTGGGCTATGAACCAGGAGACCAGTGTTTGAGTCCCACTGTTGCTTCTTGTGACCTTGGGCAAGTCACTTTACCCTCCATTACCTCAGGTACAAAACTTAGATTGTAAGCCCTCTGGGGATAGGGAAATACCTACAGTACCTGAATGTAAACCGATGTGATATCTCAGATTGAATGTCGGTATATAAACAATAATAAATAAAAATAAATATTTGAACACCCTCTCACTTTGCACTACTTGTGCTGTGGGGAGGGGTCCTCAGTTAAGGAGTCTAAGCCTCGGAAGGCTGCATGCAGATCATTTGCCTGCACTGGGCCCAAAGGTAGGGCTTCAGTGTCTTCTGCTCCCCCTATGGGAAAAGATTCCCAGGATGACCCTCCTCCGTTGTCTCCTGCGGTGCGGGAACCAAGGACTTGAGGGCTGTGGAGTCAGATTCCAGCAGTGATGATGCTGGCCCAGGTGGTGTTTGCCGGAATTTGTGCCAGGAATGCCTTATGCATTAGGAGATGAGGACGCTTCGGGTCCCTGGAGGGAGTGTGGACAATCATACTTCCCCATGCTGCCTTGGTGCGGGAAGATTTGGATGGCTCAGATGACCTGTTGGGGGGAAGAGGTTCTCACTCCCCTGGGTGACACCGTTGACGATCAGGGGGAGGTCCCCCTGGACTTGGATGCGGGCGATGGCGACAAGTGTCAGGTAGATCCTGGCTCGCAAGGCAACGATCCCCATGTGGTCCGGTTGTTCAAGAAGGAGGAGCTGTGGCTGTAGCTGTGGCCCCTTATTCCTCAGGTGCTTGAGAAACTTGGGGTGAAACTCTGCTGGATGAATCTGACAGTGACGACGGGAACCTGGACCTGGATGGCCTCCGGGGGCCACCTAGTGCTTTCCCCATCCCGAAGAAAATTCAGAAGCTCATCAGTCGTGAGTGAGAGTCCCCAGATGCAGGTCTTAAGGTTGGCCAGGCAATGCAAACGTTATATCCGCTATTTGATGAGATGGACGTGGCAGTATCGGCAGTCACTAGGAAAACTACCATCCAGTGGCGGGGGCTGCGGTGCTTCGAGATGTGCAAGACCGCAAGAGGGAATTGCAGCTGACTTGTTCGAAGTCTCCTCGTTGGGCCTTCGGGCAGTGGTGTGCGCAAGCATGATGCAGCAGGCGTGTTTATGTTGGATTCAGAAACTGCAAAAAGTGACATCCTCGGGTGTCCTGTCCATGTCTCAGGCAGCCCGCCTGGAGGCGGCGGTCACTTATGTGGCAGATGCCCGGACCATGGTGTCTTCGGTAGCGGCTCGACGGCTTCTGTGGCTCCGCAATTGGGCGGAGGATGCTTCCTCTAAATTGCAATTGTGTAATCTTCCCTTTCGGGGGAAATTACTATTTGGAGAGAATTTGGACCAGCTGATGAAATCTCTCAGAGAATCCAAGAACAATAAGTTGCTGGAAGATAGGAAGTCCTTTAAGAAGTCCTTCATTCCACGGACCTGGTTTCGGGACTCCCGAAGAACCAGATCAGGGAAGGGTGCTCCCTCCTCTCTTCCCAGGCAGTGCACTTCTCGCCCACAGCCTTTTTGCAGCGCCGGCCGGCCTGCAAGAGGAGGCTTCGGGCAGGGGGCTGGAGGCGGTAAACCTGCCCAATGAAGTCAGGCCCGCCAACCCCTCATGTGGGATGATCAGGGGCAGGCTGTCCCATTTTTACAAGGAGTGAGCCAAGATCACTTCAGATTGATGGGTGCTGGACGTGTAAAGGATGGTTACGCCTTAGAATTTTCTCGGCCTCTCAGGGAGATTTTCCTGAAATCGCGCTCCATTTCCTGCAACAAGTGGGCCATGCTGGAAGGCGCCCCTGCAAAGATTGTTGGACCTGCAGGCTATCATCCCCGAACCGCCGGAAGAGCAGGGGCGGGGGCGGTATTCCATTTATTTCATGGTTCCCAAGAAAGAGGGCTTTCTACCCCATTCTGGACCTGCAGAAGGTGAATCGCAGACTGAAGGTCCCTCGCTGTCGGTTGGAGACTCTCCGAACTGTTATTGCGGCGGTCCGGAAGGAGGAATTCCTCACTTCGCTGGATCTCACCGAGGCTTACCTGCACATCCCGATTCACAGCGATCAATGTAAGTTCTTGTGCTTCAAGATTCTGGGTCGTCATTTCCAGTTCCGAGCGCTTCCATTTGGCCTGGCGACAGCCCCGCGCACCTTTTCCAAGGTGATGGTCATGGTGGCAGCGGCCCTCCGGCAGGAAGGGGTGATGGTTCACCCATATCTCCACGATTGGCTGATTCGAGCCAAGTCTGAAGAGGACTGCGTGCAGGCAGTATGCCGGGTGACCCATTGCCTTGAGTCCCTCGGTTGGGTGATCAACGAGTCGAAGAGTCATCTGATCCCTTCCCAGTCCTTGGAATTTTTGGGAGCCTGCTTCGACACCTTGCTGGGCAGGGTGTCCTGACAATGGACAAGATGTGCAAATTGCAGCAGCAGGTGCGTCTTCTACTGCATCTCCCGATCCCCAGAGTGTGGGACTATCTGCAAGTCCTAGGGTCCATGGCATCAATGTTGATCTCTTGGGCCTTCGCTTACCTGAGACCGTTGCAGAGGGAACTCCTGTCGTGGTGGAATCTGGTGTCGTAACAGTACCAGTTACCATTGCCGTTGTCACCAGAGGCCAGTTCCAGCCTGGAGTGGTGGCTATTGGAAGCTAACTTGCAAAAGGGAATGCCCCTCAAAGTCCTGGATTGAGTGATCGTGTTGATGTATGCAAGTCTCCAGGGCTGGGGAATGGTGTGCCTGGGTCAGGGTCCATCAATCGCCTAGAGATGAGAACAGTTCACAAGGCGTTGGTGGCCTTCCAGTCCCTGGTTCAGGGGAGGATGATTCGCGTCTTCTCGGACATTGCCACCACAGTGGCTTATCTCAATCGCCAGGGAGGAACTCAGAGTCCGGGCATGGCACAGGAGGCTCATCTCCTGTTTGTGTTGGCCGAGCTTCATCTGGAAGGAATCGCAGCCTCTCACGTGGCAGGTGTGACCAACATGCAAGCGGACTTCCTCAGCCATCAGCAGCTGGAACCTGGGGAATGGGAGCTGTCCCGGGAGGCTTGAAGTCACATTTGTGCCAGATGGGGAGCCCCGCATCTGGCAACCTGCATCAACTCACAGACGGATCAGTTCTTCAGCCGAAAGAAGGAAGTTGGGGCAGTGGGCATAGACGCCCTAGTTTGCAAGTGGACAACCGGAATCCTCCTGTATGTCTTTCCGCCTTGGCTGCTGATCGGACGAATCCTGTGGTGTATAGAACTCATCCCAATCCAGTAATCCTGATGGCCCCGGAGTGCCCATGGCAGCCGTGGTTTGTGGATCTGGTCCGTCTGGCAACCAAAAGTCCATTGCGCCTGGTTCATCTTCTGGACCTTTTACATCAAGGTCCCATCTTTTCGGATCAGGAGGATCGCTTCTCTCTCATGGCCTGGCTTTTGAGAGGCAGAGGTTATGAATGAAGGGGTATTCGGAACAGGTAATTTCCACCCTACTGCAGGCCAGGCGGCCCTCGACTTCTATGGCTTACGTTCGGGTGTAGAAGGTGTTTGAAGCCTGGTGTGATCAACAAGGTTCAGTGCAGTTTTCTGTGACCATTCCTCAGGTTTTGGCTTTTCTGCAACAGGGGTTGTCAAAAGGTTTGGCTTATAACTCCCTGTGGGTTCAGGTTTCGGCCCTAGGATGTCGCCGAGGTCGGATAGGCGGCAGACCCCTGGCCAGTCACCCGGATGTAGCCCGTTTTCTGAAAGGGATAAAGCATCTTCATACTCCGATTCGTAAGACGTGCCCAGAGTGTAATCTCAACCTAGTCCTATGGGCGCTCTGTGATTCCCTCCCCCCCTCCCTTTGAGCTTTTGGGGCATACCTCTCTGAAGGACCTCACCTTGAAGGCGGTGTTTTTGGTGGCCATTTGCTCCACTAAGCGTATTTCAGAATTGCAGGCCCCGTCCTGTAGGGATCCCTTCCTGCGCATTTCGGCGGATAGGGTGCCCCTGCATACGGTGCCCTCCTTTGTGCCGAAAGTGGTATCTGCGTTCCATGTTAATCAGACCGTGGAGTTGCCTGGTTTTCCCAAATGGTCTTGTGACTTGGCTTCGGGAAGAGATCTGCATCTTCTCGATGTTCGCCGGATTCTCCTTCGTTATTTGAAGGTCACTAACTCCTTTTGGAAGTCAGACCACCTTTTTGTTTTGTTTGGGGGTCCAAAGAAGGGTGAGAAGGCATCCAAGGCCTCCTCGGCTTGCTGGCTGAAGGAAATGATTTGCTTGGCCTACATCGGCAAGGGGGCATTCTGTTCCAGCCGGATTGAAAGCTCACTTGACAAGGGTGCAATCGGCTTCTTGGGAGGAGTGTCAGCTGTTGTCGCCTGCAGAGATTTGTAGGGCCGCAGTCTGGTCCTCCCTGCATACCTTTACAAGACATTACCACCTGGATGTCAGGGCTCCGGATCAAGCGCTTTTTGGAGAAACTGTTGTGCGTACGGGTCTTTCGGGTTCCCGCCCGGTGTAATGTGGCATTGGTACATCCCACTGGTCGTCCTTGCTGTATCTGAGAGGAGACTACACGTCACTATATCAACATGAAATTACCATTTCCCGGTTCATTTATTCACAGACCACCAGACTATTAAGATATTTGGTGTATTAATCCTAAAAGAGTTTTCTGATATATATAAAGAAACCAACTCTACACAGTCCCTGAGGCAGCCCCAAATGGGGCGAAACTCGGCCTGAGTTGGGCATTGGTATGAATTCATGTCTCCATTCAAATAAAGTTTACACTTGGACTATTTTGGCATGTAATCTACATTTATACCACAGATCAGTCCAGGGACCCACCCGGGTGCTAATGCCGAAAGACTGATTTACCTGGACTTAAGCCGCTGTACATAGGAAGTCTATCAGAATGCATTTATGCCAGTTCGGTGATAGGAACTGTGGTTCGGACCTGGAGTTTTCAGGTTCAAGGCCTTTTTTTTTTGTTTGGCCCTTGAAGGTATTTCTTTCATGTTTTCCCTTTTTTGGGGAGTTAAATGGTTTTTGTCTGTTTCTTGGCTTGGGTATGGATAAATACTGAGGAGCTGCATATGGCACACTTGGATATAGCAGTGCCTCAAAGTTTTGTTCTCTGCCTCCATCTGCTGGTGGGAGTGCATATCCCACTGGTCTGGACTGATCTGTGGTATTACAGGAATGAAAATTAGCAGGTAAGAACCAATTTTCCTTTGGTATATAAGCACTCATGAATTTCAATTCTAGTGTCATCTTTTCAGTTGCATGTAATTAACTTATATTATGGGAAGCATTTCCAAACAGCAATAAAATATTTCAAAATAAGCAGACACATCAAACAACCAATAATTAAAACAAGGGAAAAAAAAAATCACCTGCTTCCCACACCTGAAAACGTTTGATTTCCAGTCTTCAGTTAGGTAGCCATTTACCTGTGCCGTACTATATTTCTACTGTAGGTCTTCCTGTAGAATTTCTGCAGCCCTTTAAGTTCCTGGGGAGAATCCTTTCTGAGAGTTTGCCCCTCAGGGCTGTTGCAAGCAGAAATATTGGGCCCGGCGCAATGTCTGGCTCATGCAGACCCCCGAAGTTGGATGATCAGATTTGCTTATTCAGAACGTTCACACGGTAAGTTGCTCTTCTGCAGCCCCTCTGCCTGGATTTGGACCCTACAGGAATGAAACTAGAAAATGTAATGTATTCATCTGTTTTTCCATCATCCTACCCCCCACTCCATCTGAAAAAAAAAATCCACACAGGTATTTCAAGCCCCAAATCTTTATGCAGAGCTATTTTATTTCCCTTTTCATAAAATCACATCCGGCTGACTCTTATCGGCAACGTGTAAAATCTGGAAAAATGATATCCTCGGTCTCCTGTTTAACTGCCCTGGCTTACACGAAGGCAGCGGGAGAGAGGATGATGACACAAACATTAACCCGAGCAAAAGAATGAAGACATGCCAACTGTGATTCTCCGGCAAAACATGTGCTGGTGCCACTCTCTGACAGCCAGATCAGTGAAATGCTAATTTTATGGAAAAATGAGCAGGTTTCCAACTGCAATGATATACACTTTCTCCACAGTGTTATGCTACACATCGCCAGAGTGAATGCATAAAACACCAGACAGACCGGGACTTAATATTTATCCATTAAAACCATTAACTCACTTATAGGTTCACATTTCAACTCAAAGTACCTGTGTCACAAAATTTCTGAAGGCACTAATAATGCGTCTCAGTTAGGAGCAATATAATAATTTAGTGTACAGCAACCTAAACAGCCAACCTCCTTGATTGGCTAAACTATGCCATTACTCAGAGGAAGGTAAAAAAAATATATATAACCATAGCAGAGTATCTAATGATTAAAGTTGCATATATTATTGTTAAATTACACTGTACTCATATTGCTAACTGTAATTCTATTTTCTATGTTAACGAAAAGTACTGCCAATCGTCAAGATAAGATGAAGCCAGTGGGGTAAATTCCACCCCAAGAGCTTGAGTACTCCAGGGGGCCCCTCGGAAGAAGAGGGTCCATTTGCAGGCCACTCCTGGGTCTGATCCGAGTGGGATTCCCCACTCCCCTTTTTCTCGCTCTCTCTCTCTCTCTCTCTCTGTGATGGGCCTTTCCAATTTAATTTGAACTTCTGTCACTGCAGGTAATCTAAAGTCTTTATCCCTGCAATCTGGGATGCCCTTTCTCCATCTCATATTGTCTAAGCCTCACTGTCCTAGCTTTTGAACAACTGTGGTCAGAGGTGCCAGTGCGTTGCTGGTGGCTCAGGAAATCACATTCCCACAGCCCCTTGGAGACCAAAGTTTCTTCCTGTAGATACAAAGCCATGAAAGGTGACCTCCTCCATTACTGTATGCAGCAAGAACGGTGAACATCCCATTTTCACTTGCTTTCCTTGCCTTATTCATCCCTTATCTATGCAGCGTTATCTTTTGTGGATCTCATTGTTCTCCATGATGGGAAATGCTCTATCTTTAGGACTTGCAGTATTGGCCTCAATAATCCATTATGACAACTTGTATTTCACCATAAAATTACTGGAAGTGCTGTAGAAAAGCAGTGAATGATATGTGGTTAGCGTTACAATAAGTCCTCTTACTGTGGCAGAAATGGATATTACTGCTGTATTTCTTATACTGTTTATAGAATAGCGATTATTTTTTTCTTGGGGAGGGAGAGGGATAGAAAGCAGTTAGCTTGACATTAATTAATGCAGCATCGAGCTTGTGAGGTCAGAGCTCCCATCCATTTAAAGGCTGCTTGGGTTTGGCTATGGCACAGCGGTGATGCAGTCAGGTCCTAGGAGTGGGAGAAGCTCTAGGGACGATCCAACCCTCCATCAACAAGGGGGGGTTTGCAGTTTCCTTGGTGCGACTATGAGGAAAGGTTAAAAAGGAAGACAGGTTTAAAGAAAACAAAAACCAAGTCATCACACCTTGTATCCCTGGGGAGCAGAATGGGATAGCTAGGAACGTGGATGAAACTGGGGGCAGCCCTTCTTCTAGTAATGACTGTGTTAATCTTGCACTCGCTGTGGGAAAGTTTAGCAGCAGGAAAAACACAATCCTTTGCATAGGAGGCAGACGAAGGTTTTAGAATTGCTTAGGAGACACTTCCTTTTTATGCAAAAAAAACCCCAAAACAAAACAAGAAACCTCCTACAAGGACATTTTCTTGAAAAGGATGACAGTGTAGTTAGACTTGTGCAAAAAGACTGAAAAAGCTAATTGTCTTGAGATATGGGAATAAGACCGTGTCTTGGAGTGCAGTATGAGACACACGGCTTGTTAATCTGTATTTTCCATACAAGCCAAAAAGGTGTTCTGTTTATTTCCCCCTAAACATTTTGATGACTGAGCATGAGGACTGCTGCTGATTTTCATCCATACTGTCCTAACCATATGCTGCTATTTTAGCTAATTAACCTCCTCATTTATCAAAATGTGCTAGGGTGTTTTTGCATGCATTAAGGGCTTATCGCATGTGAAAAGTGCCATTAATGCATGCAATAAGCCCTTAACACATGTGAAAATTATTTATGTATTTATTTAACATTTTTCTATACCGACCTTCATGGTTAAAATACCATATCAGGACGGTTTACATCGAACAGGGGTAAAATAACTAGATAAAGGAAAAAAAAAACCAAAGTTACATTAAAACGAGGACTGTGAACTTGGAAGCTTAGGAAGCTAGAAGAAAAATATAAAGTTAAGTTGAAGGGAGAGAAACAAATTCCGGACTAGAGGTGGTCCAGACTAGAGATAGTCCATATGTTAGAGACGGTATCCATGCTATCCAGGTATTCAGAGAAGGGGAGGATCCATTAATCATGAGTAGATACCGCCTAATGTGTGTCCCAGGGTTCTGGGAAGGCTTGGCGGAACAGCCACGTTTTGAGTTTTTTCTTAAAAGTTAGCAGGCAAGGTTCCAGCCTAAGTTCTGCAGGGAGGTTGTTCCAGATGGCTGGGCCTGCTGTCGAAAATGCTCGGTCCCTAGATGCGATGAGTCGCGTGGCTTTGGTTGGAGGGGCTTGTAGCGTTCCTTTGGATATTTCTCTCATTGGCCTGTTAGAAGTATGGAGTTTTAATGGAATTTCAAGGTCGAGATAAAGAAAATGCCTTTAATGCATGCGATTGCACCATATCGTATGGTGCGATGCAAATCTGAAAAAGAGGAGGAGTTGGAGGTGGGCTGGGTTTACTGTCTTGTGAAGCCCTATTGCATGGCTTTAACTACAACCCTTGGAGTGAGGAAACTCACCCAAAGATGAGATTTGTGCAGTGTTCTCTCAACCTAGCTTGATGTTACCCAGCTAGGAACGTGGATGAAACTGGGGCAGCCCTTCTTCTAGTAATGACTGTGTTAATCTTGCACTCGCTGTGTGAAAGTTTAGCATCAGGAAAAACACAATCCTTTGCATAGGAGGCAGATGAAAGTTTTAGAATTGCTTAGCAGACACTTCCTTTTTATGCAAAAAACAAAACAAAACAAAACAAGTTACCCAGGAAGAGAGTCCATCAAGCTAGGTTGAGAGAACGCTGCACAAATCTCATCTTTGGGTGAGTTTCCTCACTCCGAGGGTCATCAAATGTTCTGTTCGTACAGCTCACATTGAATGTCAGTGGCCCCTAACCCCTACACTAATACCTACACCTCACCTTGAGTTACTAGGTTGGCCTCCCATAGAGATATAAATACATATGTAGGGTGATGGCATTACGACTAGGTTCTCAGGTTCTCTCTCTTCCTCCCTCTCTCTCTCTCTCAGTAATAAACATGGTCCCCCCAATGGTTGTATGTAGGAAATGCCACATATCAAAAAGTGATCACAATTTGCAGTAACTTAGCTCTTCACATAGGTATTAGCATAAATTGTAATAAACTCCCTATTACCATAAAACATGCCCCTTTTCCCAACGCATGCAATATTTACTGCATTTTGATAAATCCAAGCCATAGTTAGTACTCCTCGCCTGTTGGAATGTAGTTACCCAAGGGGACAAAGAAATCATGTTACTTCTCTATTGTTGCAGAATTCACATAGTATATTGGGGGTCATTTACTAAGCATTTTTCCCATAGACACAAAATGGGGAAAAATCTTTAGTAAATGACCCCCATTGAGCGACTAGACTATCTCCTATATCGTCCTAGGATATAATGGAACTGACAACGCTCAGCCCTGGGTTTAGATTCTACATTCCAGTCATAAGTGGACAAAATAGATTTTTGACAGAAATAGTAAACTGAGCAGTGTTCTATTATTTTGTTTTCTTTTTTTTTTTTTGTTTCTAACATGAGAAGGACCTGAGTCTTTGTGTTGGCAGAACCACCAAAGAATGCCAGGAAAATGTTGTAAACATTCAAGCATGTTAAATTAAGTGCTCTTATTAGATAACGATGAGCCAGCAAATAGGATGTGGGTTGTTTCAGATGCCTATGAATGCTTTTTGTCCAGAAATGGCAGACTGAGGTCGAAGAAGCTAGTCGGAGAAAAAAAAATAAAGCTCATCCTAACTGAAAACCCTGACATATTTACAATCCAAAAATAAAAGAAAATAAATGTCAGGTTCCGAGCCTGAGTTTATTCAAACTATAGCCTTTTTTTTTCAGCTGCTATGCAGAGTTTATCTTGGACAACATTGTTAACAGAAATAAGTATACAGGTTTTTTTTTCACCAAAAGGATTCAAACACAAATACTGGATCCCTGAAGCCAAGAATAATTAGCAGTCTCTTTAGTGCAGAGCTGGCCCCAGTGCTGGTCTGCCTACAGCACGGATTATTAAACAGACAAACAATAAGTCCAGTCCAGTGCACTTCCCAGTATCCACAGGCAGACCAGGCAGTCCTGGTCAGAGCATGCATTTATGGGCCAGTACCGTAGAGTAGGGTCCGAAAGCCTCAAGGTGTTGGGTAGCCTTTGTGGTACTGTAGTAGTAGGGGGCTAGTAGGCAGCCTCCCAAACTGCTGGGAAGCCTTTGTGGTGCTCAGTAGCCATCAAGATGCTGGGAGAATTTTCTTTTTTTTCCCCCCACCAGTCCCTATTTCGGGGACCAGTCCGATCCCTCGGAGATGTGGCTGCTGGTCCCTTCATCAGGCTTGAGCAGAAAGCGCCTCTTTGCTTACATAGACCTGGCTTTTACCAGGGACACCCAGTGGCTCAGGGTGCAGGATTCCTGCTCCTCCTGCTGAATGGGCCTTGGGGTCAAAACCAGCCACGATGTCGTCTCTGCTCCTCGCTTCTGGGACAATCATCCTTTTGCTTGCTTTTACTACAGCCGAGTGCGGATCAGTATCCTTTGCGGGTCCGGGTTCACATACTTTGCTCGGCATCTTCTGCTGCCGTGGCGTGTAGGTCTGTCACAGCCGTGCCCCCATGTATCCCTGCAGGGGGTCTCCCCTCTGAGCAGGGACGGGTGCCTTCATCCCTGGAGAACCTGACATCCTCCCGGAAGACAGGAACATGCAGGGGACAGTTGTGTTTCAGGCACCGGCTGGATAAAGCTCATCCACTCTGGCTCACAGAGTGTACAAATACTGAACTGGAACAGTCAGTCTGCCTCTACCCAGTTCTCTGGAAAAAGCAACAAGGATTTTCTTAGATTAGTTCGGATTCAAAAGAACATTACTATATTGAGAGGTTTGAAAACAGTAAAAATGCTTTGTAAATAGCAGAGACTACACTTTGCACTCATAAATATGTATTAGAGGATTTTGCTCCCAGAGCCACAGAAATGGGGAAAAAAAAAAGACTTTTACTACACCATCCCAAAATTCCCTTAAGTGTGGGCACTGCGGCAGCATCCTATAACATCTGTGTGATGACTGAGCAACTTTCTGAGGCTGGAGGCAGGAACCATGCTGACTCCAGCTTTTCTTCTTAACAAATATCAGCAGCATACCACAGATAGACTCCTCACCTCCAGCAGTATTACTCACAGCTTCAGCTAGGACAAGCAGTGTTTTTAGGAGCTGCTTTCGCCTGGAAACCTGGGCCAAGCCTCCTGATCCCAGCCGGGCTCTGACTCTTATCCTGCCCAGCAGGGTTGCACCCACAGAGCTCTCTGCCTCTCTGGGATTTAAGGTGGACCAGGCATCTATCCTGGTCCCTCACAGGTTAAGGAGGGCGGGGTAGGAAGGCCTCTCCTTCTCACACCCCAAGCTATCGCTGTCATTGTGGTGGCATTAGCGAAAGGAATCCCATGGACTTCCAGCTCACCTTTACTACCTTTTCCAGTCCTTGCACATTTGAACCCAGAACTTAGGTGAGGCACAGACTATTTCCCTCTTCTAGGGCTGCCCTTACACTACCAGACAAAGTATTCATTACCAGCGTCTCCCTCCGATAGGTGGAGACACTTACCTCGCCTGGGAGAATCCTTTAGAAATCCTGTTTTTCAGTTTGGTAGTCTTTGTTTATAAAAGTCTGCTTGTATCGGTGTTGGACATACAGCTGCATGTCAAGTCACAGCGGCCCCATGAGCTTTGTGCAAGTTAGAAGTCAAGGGAGAGGTCAGCCCCTGGGTGGTAATTTAAAGGACCGTGAGGAGAAAGACCCTTAGAAAACTGGCCCCCACCCCCATCGGTGCCCGGTGAGGAAGAGGGGTGGATCTGGGGGGGAATGCAGGGATAGGGTGGGCTCCCAAAATTGGGCACGTTCTTTACCCTCCATACTTTGCAAAATGCTCAGGGCTAAGAAACTCGCCGGAGCGCCAGTCGCCATGGAATTTTGAGTGAGGAAATTGGTTGGCCTCACGTCTTAAAATGCTGGAAATGTCAGGGAGTGTTCAGTTGGTTACCTGCTACTGAGTTGTTTTAATGCATGCTGTTTTGTAAATCTTAAGCTCCCAATGAGAACCGAATTTTAACAAGTTGGTGGCGTTGGTTTTCGTTGGAACTCTGTCAGCTGCCGCCAGCGGGAAACCTGGATCTTTCCCAAATGCACAGCAATGCACCTGCCAGCTCTCTCTACTGGGACATAATCTGCAGGGGGGGGAGGCAGGCAGGAGATCTTTGGGAGTTAGCCAGTTAAATCTGAGCTTTAGAGAATTATTCTCGCTCTAAAAATGAGACTTTTTTTGGGAGGGGGATGCAAAGTTAGCCAGCTGGCATGGATTTTCTTTGCTAACCAACTAACTTGGCAGGCCAAAATTGCAGGTTTGACTTGCAAGGGCTTCATCTAACGAGGCACACTTTGCGCAGCCTAGACCGACTGGGTTTGGGAAACGGATCATTAACTTTGCTGGCTAAGTCAGGCACTCAGTGTCAGTTTGAAAATGTATCCCAGTTGACTCCTTGGTCCTGCTTAAATTAAGCAGGGCATCTCAAATACAGAAGAAAGCGCAAGTCAGAAATTCAAACTGATATTTTTTTGCATCCGGATAACTATATGGATATTGTCTGTGGGGGAGAAATGGGGAGCCAGAGGAAGGAATGCAGTCACCTCCCAGTTAACCCACGCTGACAGAAAGAGACCTGCACACCCTAATGCATGAACCTCTTATCAAACTCCAGTTTTTCTCAGTGTTACTGAACAGGTAAGACATTTGGTTTTCCTGTGCCCCCATTCTGTCTTTCTCTCTTTTCTCTATTTCCAAATGAAACATTGGTGCGTAAAGTGGTTTAAATAGCCATCGTTAGAGAAGGGTCAAAAGAGCTCGCCGATCTAGAGTGTGGGTATTTTTCGGAAGAGAAGCTTTATCAGATCATGATCATAGATCCCGTTCTCAGAAACCCAGTGCGGTAACGCTTGGAGGACAGAAGGAGGCAGACTCTGGCCGGTTCCCACACACCAAGTTTATTTACAGACAAAAATACGCAGCACATAAGAAAGAGGCTGCTTACCTCTGCAGATCTTAAAGCATCAAACAAGTATGCCAGCTTCCTGCCTCCTTCAGGGGGCCCTGCTAACCTCTCTGGACCTTGACTCATTATCCTGTACTTAGGGGAGTCTCCCTGGGCCCAGAATCACTTGTGGGGCTCGTTCTTAAGGAGGACCGAGCCAGATAGCAATGGCTGGTCCCTTAAGGTGTTCTACGGGAGTTTACTGTATACTATCTCGCACCCAGGAACCAGAGCATTAACAGTGACAACTGGGACATCAAAGCAGCGGATTCTTTGTGAATCTTTTTGCATCATAATTTGAATCTCATAAAGCCACACCTGCTGAGAGACGTCCATATTATGAGAGAAGATTTTGTAAAACAATTTTTCATCTCATTTCTAACAGATCGTAATCCTGCTTCCCCTTCACACTACCACTGCAAAGTAATCTACGATTTGCTTCTATGTTCAAACAACCTCAGCTTTTACTCTCACCTGCTTATTTTGTTTTGACCTGATGAATGGAGCATAGTTCCTAAAGGCTGGTCCATTGAAAAAGGTATCTCCCCAATACCAATACATAGGAGAACAAAAAATAGCCAATAATAACATCTTTATTGTAAGGAAAATTTGTCTTTGGTTTACAAGGTATTGGTGGAAAGAAAGAGCACAGAGTGCAGTGTCTGACTGTTCTTCAGAGAGCTAGCTATCCCATCTCTTTCTTATATGCAGTATTCTTGCTATAGGCTCCATACCCCTCTGTCCTCCCCCTCCTCTGTCATGCATTACCCAGACCTCTTTGCAATTTGTCATTTCCCGTGCACCAAAAAAGGGCGCTGCGATACACTTCCTACCCCTAAGCCCAGTATAGCCCTCCTTCTGACCACCAACGTCCCAGCTCTGGTTCTGCATGTCACTGCTTCATGCTCTCTGCTAGCTGTAGCCAGGCTGGCACACACTGGTTCCTCTTTTTGGGCATACTGCTAATGTCTCCCTTTAGCTGGGGCTCTGGACACAGGAGCATCTTGCCTGACCTTTGGTGCTTGTTGCCAGGCAGGTTTATACGCACTATGTATTTTCTTTTGTTTCTTGACCTTCATTTCTGATCATCCCATCTCCAGTAATCATACATATTGCTCTGCCTGTAATAAGGAGCCAGCCACAGGATGAAAATAAGAATAAACCCATCCTCCATTGATGGAGAGAAATGTAACTTTTTTTTTTAATCCTGATAACTGCATAAAACAAGGGTTTGTGTGTGTGTGTGTGTGTGTATTTGAGACAAGAGAAACCAAGGCACTAACAAGACATGCTCCAATCAGACCATTCTTGCAAAGCTTTTCATAGTTCTGAAGTCGTGATAATATGAAGCTTGCTAGGCAAAACAGTACTTCTTCCTCTTATCAAAACACGAAGTTGCATTTTTGTAATTTACCAAAGCAGGTGTGTACTTTATATTGAAATAAATTTGATTTTACTGTATTTAATTTTCTTTGCATTAGTGCTTCATATGAATTTTTAATTGTGATGATATATATAGGCACTTTTTTGCATATGTATACTGTCTACACATATACACACACACACACTAACCAAGAAGCCATATAATACTAATGCAACTACCTTAAAAACTTACTGCTTATAAAAAAAAAGACATTTATTTAAATCACTATTGTATATACATACAAAAAATTTTTTTTTTTTAATATATCCTCAAACACACATAAAGAATGCATAACATTTCACTATCTAAAATTTAAAACACCTGAAGACAGAGCAGGTCAGTCAAATTTGAAAGCTGTCAAGTCCCACTTTGTTCGTATCTATTTCAGAACAGGTCAACTAACCTGTGAGCAAACTTGCATAAAATCCAAATGCAAAGTTGTGCTGAGAAATACTTCAGAATAACACAATGTTACTTGGAAGGTTATGTTCATAAGAAGAATACCTCGTTCCCCGTTAAAAGCCTTCATTTCACCAATAATGGCTTCTTCAGTGAGAAGAGATTGTTACATATCAAGCACTCTGTGCAAATGCACAGAGCATACTCGAGCATTATCAAATTGGCCTCTGATGTCAAATGTATACATAGGATCTCAGCCTTCCTTCTCTTTACTTCATTGGTGAGAAACCCAAACCGAATAAGACACCGACAAGAAACTCAAGCTGAATAAGTCACTTATATAGCTAAAAAGTTAGCTGCATAAGTTGTGGGCATGTAGTGGGTGGATCGGGGTGGAGTGTTTTAGCTGTATAACTTACGTGACTATCTAGCGATATTCAGTCTTAGCCGCATTACGTTATGCACCTAAGTTAGATCTGCCATAGAGCATGTCTAACTTAGCCAATTAGATTTTATTTGGCTAAGTATATATATATATATATATATATATATATATATATGTACGCGTATATTCAATGGCTTAGGTGTGCTTCTGAATATCACTAATTTAGCACGTGTCTATCCAGCTAACATAGAAAAATGATTAACTTTTGAAAATCTACCCCTAAATATCCAAGTTGTAGCTAATATTGCTAAGAACTAGCAAATAATGATACTGATTTGGTTCAAGAACTGTAAAATAATGTGCATTGTAGATATTCGACTCACATTTGTCTTAATGCAGTATGACTAAATTCCACTCTGGAACTTTTGATATCTTAGATGAATATTCTGCCAAGAAATGAAACGTTATAACTGCTTTCACTCATGGCAGAAAAAGAAACATTGATTCTATAATTCCAGCATTTTATCTGAAGAGATATCATATTATTGAATAGCAGGAACACGTGTGCCAGTTAAATGCCACTGGGGCAGAGAGATTGCTTCTGGAAGACAATGTCATTATTACAATGTGTATTGTCAATAAATCCTGAGTAGGGATCAAGACGCAAGAACGCATCCAAAAGGAAGCTTCTGAAGATGAGCTTCTGCATTGCGTCAATGCAAATGCCGTCATCGTCAGCAGAGGCGGCAGCGAGCGGTGCTGAATGGACCGATTTCCATATTAGGTTCTTCTCAGCCCTGCAATGGGCAGGAGGAGATCTCGGCATTGCCGCATTCGGAAGCTCCTTGCTGAGAATTTTGAAAACTTTAGCTTGTAATGAAAAAAGAAAAAATAGCAGTGGTGCTTCCTGTCCATCCGTTATCCTTATTATCTGAGAAAACGGTCCCATAAAGTGGGCAATTTCTACTCTCAAGCGGCTTATTACTGTTATTAGTACTATTTATGGAGTACTTTAGAATGTGAACCTGTCATTCGCGGAGTTGTTTTTTATGGTACTATTCCATGGATAGATCTTTCCTTCCAGATTGATTTTTAAAAACACGTATTATACCTTCTGTGATAATTTATTCTGCCTTGCATTTCACTGAATATGTCATTTGTTTGCGGAGAATGGTAAAGGGCTGAAGTGTGCTTAAAGGCATTGCTTTTAACAAGACTGGAAAGGTGTTCTCCCTACAGTATACTCAGTTTCCAAATACATTCTTTACATTGAATGCGAATTTCCGTTGTGTGTGTGTGTGTGTGAGAGAGACTTGGGGAGTCTGTGTTTGTGTACATGAGCAAAAGTGAGATCAATTTGTGTGTGTGTGTGTGTGTGTGTGTGTGTATGCGAGTGACAGAGATGAAAGGGCTGTGGGTGGTTCTAGTCGCAAGGAGACTTTGTATGTGAGAGAGCTTGAATGTGTGTTTGCGTTTGATTGTTTTGTGACAGAGATGCTGTCATTGTGTGTATGTGTATGTGAAATAGAGAATGCGTCTCTGTGTGAACGTGTGCCCTTGCTGATTTCCACCTGTGTCCCTTTTTTCAGCTTGCATGCTTTCGGCCGATCGGCACAGGCGCAAATATCATCACTGACGCGCGTGTTCGGGCCCTGTGTGCGCCGCGCGCATTTTCAAAAGGGCCCAGCCACGTGCGTGTGACAATACACGCACAATTGCCGGGCCCTGAAAAGGGGGCAGGCCGGGGGCATGGTCTGGGAGGGGTGGGATGGGATGGAGGCCAGCCGGGACAGCAGCCATTAGCCACTGTACCGGGGACGTGTGCGCCGGCAGTCGGCCGGCGCACGCAAACTACTTCTGTTCCAGGGGAGCAGTAAGTAGTGAAAGAAAAATTGTAAGTTTTTGGGATGGGTTAAAGGGGTGGGGAGGAGAGGGGAAGGTTGGGGGTTTAGGTAGGGGTGGTAGGGAAGTTCCCTCCCAGTCTGCTTCTTAATTGGAGTGGACTGGGAGGGAACGGGGAAGGCCCGATTTCGTCGCCGCGCGTAATCTACTAAAATCTCCTCCACCTGTGCATGCCGCCTGCAAATGCACGCATGGTTTTTAAAATCCGGCGCACATGTGCGCGTGGCCCACGGATTTTATAACATGCGCACGCCAGCACACGCATATTATAAAATTGGCGCGTCCATGTGCACGCGCCAGGAACTGTACGCACATGGATGTGCGTGCGTATGTTATAAAATCTACCCCATAACTTTCCATTGCTGGTCAATAAGAGGGCAGTTTCCATACTGATTGCTTAGCTGTAGAATCTGTAGGTCCTTTGTACCTGTGGTCTTTGCACCAATATTTAAAGTGCACACATATTTTCAGTGAAAATTGCCCATGGATAGAGTACTTGCAGAAACTTATATCTGCATTTTCAACAACTTATGTAAACACAAGTCATTTTTCCCCCATCCTAACCCTGCCAATGTAATGCAGGTGAAAGCACACAGATTGTGCAACTACGCAAGTACCTTTATCCCTGGTACAGAGCGGAGAGATTTCAAAGAGCCCATTTCCACAGGTAAACTGCTGTTTTACCCGTGGAAAGGGCTTTAAAAATAGCACTTTTAACGGGCATAATTTCTGTGGCATTGGAAAAATAGGTGCTTATGGGGACTCAGATGCAGGACTGTTCTGCCATCTTGCTGCATCCGATAGAGCCTATACATGCTCCTGGTTTTCCAAAGCAGAGGAGCTTATGCACAGAGGGTACAATAAAACTTGGGTATACCTGTGTAAAGATGGGGTTTGGTCATTATCCCTCTTGAACGGGCGTGAAAATATGTGCTCTGGATGGCAGCACACCTACTTTTAGGTGCACTGCTTACAGTCCTTGGCAAGTTTAAAATGTGCCCTCGCCATTGTGAAAGTTATGCATGCAAGTTGAAGAAGGAAATAGATGGAAATCAGAGACAACCTAAGGGATGTGCAGGGGGAAAATGTTGTTTTGGTTCATTCTTTTCATTTTGGGGGAAGGGGGGGGGGCTTATTCGGATTTCAGTTTGTTTAATGTTTGTCATTTCAGTTTGTTTGCCAAACCAAAATTCAAATTCAAATATTGGACCCGAACAGGGCTCCTCTAGCCACTCCCCTTCTTCCTGTTGCTGTCTGGGGCCTCCTCAGAACTTTCCAGATCCCCTACTGCACCCCTGCACATAAACTGGGGCCTCCCAAGGCCCCTCTGCTTCCCCTACTGTATATAAGCCGGGACCTTTGCAGACCCCCTTCCAACTCCTCTACCACAAATATAGGGCCTACCCAGCTGCCATGCCTCCCTTCCATTGGGTTTCTTTGCTGCTGAAAGGGGCATGAGGGATCCCCTAATCACTCCTACGCTGCCAGTTCCCCTTTCAAAACGGCGTTGGCCTCAGCGCTAGCCAGCACCATTTTGCTTTATGTTGATAAAGTAATACAGACATGAAGTAATATGGCTGCAAAACAATCATTTTACAGCTGTAAAATGATGCTCCCAGCCAGCCCTGAATGGAGCCAGCAGGGGGAAAGAGTGACTGCCCCTTTCTGCAGTGAAGGGGGAGCTGGAAAGGCTCTGGCCTGACTTTCTTGTGGGAAGGCAGAAGGGCCCAGGGGGAGGCTCTGATTTATTTGTGGGGACAGAAGGGAGCAGAGTGGTCCGGGGAGGCCTATCTTATTTGCGGTGGTTGAGATGGCCTGGTGAGGAGCTAGGGAGGCCCCCTTTAAAAAAAAAAAAAAAAAATTTACAGCCTTAAAGTATCCAAAAAATGTTTGGTTATTTTCGTTATGAAAAACACATTCATTTGAAACAAATGCACATCATCTTTCTTTTCCAGCAATTCCTGCAAAACAAGACCTAAAATGCAAACCATACTTCATAATAAATCACCAAGCTAATCTAATATTTGCACTAATTAGACTCAGGAGACTATTTGTGAACAAATTCAGAAACTTCCTTACTGTAGTTATGGCAAATATTGCCAGCTGATATAACGCTGTTTACCATGTAGTAGTGGACTCTGTTTTTAAAAGCTGCATATAAATGGACAATGGGAATTCCATAATAAGGATTTTTTTTTTTTTTGTTAAAGAGCAAAAGTAGAAAACCTGCATATTGCTGATTTTTTGTGGCTTTGGAGCCATTTTTCCAAGTCAGATGTGAACACTTGATAAGAAATGTGTGGCTTAAATTGCAAGGCAGCTCCTCCATAACGCACCTTTCCTCCAGATGTCCTGGACTGGCATTCTGTACTTGGTGAGATCTGCAACACAGCCAACCATTTCAGAATTGCTTTTTGCCACTTTTGAAAGCAGAACCTGGCATTGCATATATCATTGTGTTGAGAGCAATAATGAATGACTAAGGTCTGTAAAGCAAAGCTGCAGTTGAAGTAAAATCTGAGATAGTCACACAACCCTAGTCAACAGGAAGAATCACGTTTTGCTAGAAAATGGCACGCATTTCTATTGTGATTCTAGGAAGCAAGGGAACGTGCTCGTGGATTATTGAAAACAGAGCCTTAGTAGATTGTGACGCCTACTAAGGCTCTGAGTCACTCAAGCATTTCTCTCATTCTGTGTCTGGAGGAGAAGAGGAAAAGTTTTACTAATCAGAATGACTGCTAGAGCTGCATGAAAGATTACAAGAAAAATCTAGGATCCCTTTGCTTAACAATCTGAGAAGTCTCAGCGCACTATTTGAGTATAGTGTCAAAGTTAAGATCACTTTTTATAGCAAAGCCTTTTCCGATGAACCTTTTATCATTACACACAAAACACTAATAACGTGACCAACTGTGAAGGGCAAAACTCTGTGCAATCAATACAGAATCCCCCACATATGCTAGTAGCTGGTACTTGTCAAATGCCAATGGTTCATAATAGGCACTACTGGCCTTCAAAAGCCTTCATTGCCTTATTCTTGATCATTAGTCAAACATGAACTAAATTCTTTTTTAAGTACTTTTTTTGCAAATAAAATTGACTTGGCTTAAGTGCTTGAGAATCCATCGTGCAGCTGAAGTTACCCCAACACGGTCTGTGTTTCATAAAACTGCATCCAGGGGTGTGCAGATAGAATGAACAAGTATCCAGTGAACTTAGAATGGCGCAATATCCATTAGTCTACAAATAAATCTTAGAGAACCTCTTCAATGTAACACACAGGATAAAATCAGTGCAGCACTAGCTCACCAGGACAGCATCTTGAATCCTTTGGGGCCATAAAACTGGAAATAGTATGGTCAATGATAGGATATTTATAATGCTTCACAAAAACTTTTAGGCTTAAATTATGGAATACCACTCTATATAGAGATTTAACCCCAATGGGGAACTAGTTTTTAAATTAAAAATCCCAACTGTTCATGTGGATGTAAATGAGGCTCCCGAAGCCAAGGCTCACGTAGAGTATAGTTCACCATGAATTTTCTAAACATTTATTTAGTATGAAATTGAAAGAACCAAGTTTGCACAGAAAAGCAGTCCTTATTCTGGTACTCAATACAGCATTATATACTAAAGTTAGACACTGAAGATAATAATAAGAGATCCTTTGCTGACTGTGGTACTTCTATTGAACCAACATAAGAATCATCCAGAGATGTGCATGACCTTGCAAGACTATTCATTTCTTTTATCTGAGCATGGGCCCTGGGTGGTCTTGAAAGCCCCCAGAAAACATCCTCTTTAGTTAACTCTTAAGCTGGTGCAATCAGAGAAATCACTCTTGCAGAGAATGCAGACTGGACAGTAGGAAAGGGGGGAAAAATAAAAGGGATCAGAGAATGAGAAAGGCAGAAGGTAGGAGGTGACCCCGGATTCATGGAAACGTAGGAAGAAAACGGAGTGTAAAACTGTAACCTCTTTCCTTATCTTCAGACGCTGACAACCCCCCAGTATGAGCTGATCATTGAAGCTAAAGACATGGCTGGCAGCGACGTGGGACTAACTGGCACAGCAACAGCCACCATCGTGGTGGTGGATAAAAATGATCACCCCCCGGAATTCACCAAGAAAGAGGTAAGCCCTTGAAGGCCAACTATAACTCTCGAAAAATGCATTCACTTTCGCCTGTTCCCTATATCTAAAATACCAAACTATTATTCGTGAGCACATCTGGGCTGTAGGTGCAGACTGGAAGAGAGCTGTCACCAGTGCGTAATGCCTATTTACCATGCAGCCTTTGCATGCAGTGGCCACTTGGTTTAGTGTGGTTTGGACACTTGGTTTAGACACTTGGTTTAGTTTTATTTATTTATTTTTTCCCCGGTTGAGTGGTTTTGTATTGGGATTGTTCTTTGTGCCTGAAATATTGCTCTTATTTACTGCTTCCCTGGGAGGTTCCTTTCCTTTTCTGTTTTTCAGTTCCTAGTACATAACTGTATTTCTTACTGGAAGGGAAGGAGTTTCCTCTCTGACATACAAGCCACATGGGCTAAAAGCCATCCTATAAGACACTGCTCTTTTCATTCATTATTGATGTATTTATTAGCATTTCTGAACCACTTCATTAGCTCAAGATGCTCGGAGCAGTTGACAACAACAGTAAAATAGACCAAAACACAAAAATACCATTACTTTCTTGCCTTGAGGAAGGTATGCTTGCGGATCAAAACCTTGGCATGCTACTGCCGCCTTGTGCTTATGTCACTTTTTATATTTTGGAATCCTGCTGGCAGTTTGTTGAGTTGGTCCAAAGCACTGTGTTTTCATTTTTAAACTTTTCAAATGCCAATGAAATAGAGCTGCGCCCAGAAACTTGTAACCACACCTTACAGTAAAATGGCAAAGCTTAGCTGTTTGGCCTGGCCTTCTTTAGATTCCACAACAGAGACTCTACTACCTGCCCACCGAATGTCTTCTTGACCATGAATTCCACAAGGTTTGCCCATTTCCGGGCTACCTCTGGTTCTTAATATTTTTCACTTTACACTCCTATCTAATATATAGGAAGCTACCTCATATCTGTATATGAGTTACATACTCATACTCAGTGCCCTCTTATTTTATGTAATCTGCCTTGTGCATGCCATTAGGAAGGGGCAGAATATCAATATCAATAATTAATTAACTAAATAACATGGACACAAGCAGCATGACCAATCTGCCCCCCTCACACCGCTCTTCTTATACAAAGCTGACCCAGAGGCAGAAGCTGGTGGAAGCAAACAGCTTTCTTTATTAGATCGTAAACATAATGAGGTCCATATTATGAGAATATCGAGCTAAAAAAGTTAATTGGCTAAACATATCCAGCTCTCTTAGCAAGGATATTCGCACAGCTGGATATACCTCTATAAGTTTGAGTCAGCTGGCTAAGTTTATCTAGCTAACTTTTTGACCTGCTCAATAGCAGGTCTAACTTATCCAGCTAACTTATAGGATCATTCTTTATTGTTCAATGTGCCGGTACTGCAACAATATTATTAAAAGGGGAAGGGGAGGAGTGTGGGCGGAGTTTGGGCAGAGTTATCTCCCAGCAGTGCTGTGAACTAGAGATGTGATTCGGCCGAACCTTTTGGTTCGGCCTTCATTACCGGCCTGCTGCGGGAAATTTCGTTTTCCCATGGTTCAGGCCAATTTTATTTCAGCTGCCCCCCCCCCCCCCGAAACAAAACCCCAAAACCCGCCCCAGCCCTTCAAATTTAATTAATTGCAACCCCCCACCCTCCTGACCCCCTCAAAACTTGCCTAAATTCCCTGGTGGTCCAGCGGGGGTCCCAGGAGCGATATCCTGCTCTTGGGCCGTCGGCTGCCAGTAATCAAAATGGAGCCAATGGCCCTTTGCCCTTGCCGTGTGACGGGGCTATCGGTGCCATTGGCCGGCCTCGTTACATGGTAAGAACAAATGATGGCTGGCGCCATCTTAAAAAATGGCACGGGCCTTCCATTGCTCCTACCATGTGACAGAGGCCAACTAATGGCACCAATATCCCCTGTCACACGGTAAGGGCAAAGGGCCATCGGCGCCATTTTGATTAGTAGTAGCCGACAGCCCGAGATGGGGAGATCGCTCCTGGGACCCCGCTGGACCACCAGGGACTTTCGGTAAGTCTTGGTGGGGGGGGGATCAGGCAAGTATTAGGGGGTCGGGAGGGTGGGGGGTTGCAATTAATTAAATTTGAAGGATTGGGGTGGGTTGGGATTTTAGTTTTTTTATGTGCCCTTTTTCCCCCAAAAAATACGATAAGAAAACTATACAAAATTTTATGGGTTTTCTTATCGTTTCATCGCCCCCCCCCCCCAACCAAAACGCAACAAAATAGGAAATATCGTCTCTATTACCTATTTCGTCGCAAACAAATGCACATCTCTACTGTGAATGACAATATTTTTCACATTATCATCGGCAGCACTGTGGGAAATAACTTCATCTTTTCCTGTGACACTATGGGGGTGATAGTGTGCACCATGGTGGGCAAAATGGCACTGCCACGATGCGGCTGGCTGCCCACTATTGCCCCCCCACCACTTTTTCTTTTTCACGAAATGTCATTCTACTATACATATTAGAGATGTGAATCGTGTGCCAGATCGTCTTAACAATCAGATTCGGCTGGGGGGCGGGGGAATCTGATTGTTAAGATATGTGAATTGGAATCGTTTCCGATTCCAATTCACATCGCTAATTTTTTTTTTTTAGGGAGGCCTGCGCCGCTAAAAAAAAAAAAAACCCCACCCGACCCTTTAAATCGACCCCCCCCTCCCGACCCCCCCAAAACCTTTTAAAATTACCTGGTGGTCCAGGGGGGCCTCGGCGGGCCTCGGGGAGAGATCCAGGGGGGCCTCGGGGAGAGGAGAGATCCAGGGGGGCCTCGGAGAGAGATTTCCCGTTCCCAGGCATCAGCTGTTCTAAAAAAAAAAAAATGGCGCCGATGCCCCTTTGCCCTTACCATGTGACAGGGTATCCGTGCCATTGGCCGGCCCCTGTCACATGGTAGGAGCACTGGATGGCCGGCACCATCTTTAAAGATGGCGCCGGCAATCTTTACTCATCTGATGATAATTTTAATCGTTCAAAAACGATTCACATCCCTAATACATATAGCGGAATGATGAATCTAGGGGATAGCTGGATAAGTCCAAATATTGCCACTTAAGGGTCTGATTTGCTCCCATTCTGTGTCTGTGGGAAGAATGCTTAGTAAATGAAGCCTAAGGTTAGCCAGATAAGTAGCCAGGCCCCTAAACACCCTCATCCTGTCCAACACTTAGACAGATAACTATTTAGACAGATAAATATTTATCTAGCTAAGTGGTGGCTGCTAAACACAGCAGAATATTCAAACACCGCCACTTAGCCAGATAAGTCCAAACTTACCCAGCCAAGTGGTGCTGAATATTGGGTCCAATAGTTCTACCAGCATTCTGGAAAAATCAGCCCTTTTATATTACTGATGCACGATGGTATTCTAGCATCCTAGAACTGATTGACTCAAAATTTTGTAATTGCTGCTAATCATAATATTCTGCAGCAAAAAGACTTGCAATGGGTTATTTGGTTTCTAAGATAGTATCTTTTTCATTTCCTGTGAAATATCTACCCATTTTCCTTTTGCTTATTCTCACTTTCAGTATTACCACATTTCTAATGTGGTGTTGGTGTTCATCATTCTTTTGGCAGTACAGCATATCTCAAGAAAACCCATTTGCTATCTACAAGCGAGATGCGTTTGTTTGTGTCTTACTGTATTTTCATTAGCAGAAATTTATGAAAATTTCATGAGAATAGTTTCTATTTATTATTTTTGATCACATAATGGTAGAGGATTTTTTATTTGTGTTTGCTTTAGGAAGAGCCCTAAAAGGTTCAAGCAACTATGTAATCAAAGGCTGAGATTAACACCTACTTTTTCTAAACATGCTATACAACAACTGGCATATTAGATACTTGTGGCTGACCATGGCGTTGTCCACTGAAGGCTAATATAGTTCTACTGCATGCATAGACTGTTTTACAATTATATTTGTAGTATTTTCAAATAATTTCAAACAATGGCTAAAAGGAAAAAAACAACATAAATAACTCAAAATGAAAAATATCCAAATTACACAAAAAAAAATAGCAACTTCCTAAAGGTTTCTAGATAGCCCAGAAATTAGAGTGAGAATTAAATAAAAAGAATAACAATATCATTCAAAGAAACAAAACAAAACATTGGCAGAAGCCTTACATAGTCAAAGAGTTGAATTTAAAAGGGGTTTTGGCAGATTCCTGAAAGAAAAATCCATAAACAATTAGTCAAGTAGACCTGGGAAAGCCATAGCTTCTCCCCAGGAGTGAGCAACCAGAAATGGAACCACTGTTTGGGATCTGCCAGGTATTTCCTGGAGATAGGATGCTGGGCTCGATGGACCCTCAGTCTGACCCAGCGTGACTCTTCTTATTTTCTTATTTTCTTTATTTATTTTCTTTATTTAAGGTGTTTTGTAAACCGTCGTTCGGTTTCGCCATCAAAACTGTTTACATAAACATGCAACGAAAATTGTAACATCATCAAATAGTCATATCATGTATTGTAGGCTAGTTGTATCTGCTAGATTCTTGCACATCAAATTGCTACACACTGCACGTTGCTCTATACTGAAAGTGTTAGATAGTGTAAGTTAGATCCTAATGCAAATAAATTCCTACACACTGTTACATACTGCAAGTTACTACTTACTGTGAAGATATTTCCTACATGCTTTTACATATGCAAGTTATTTCCTACAAGCTGTTACCTATTGCAAGTTATTTCATTATTGTTTCCTGCATCCTTGTTACATACTGCAAGTTACTTCCTTCATACTGATGCGAACTCCTTCTTATTTCCTATTTTTCCTACCTAGTGTTATATACAGCAGGTTACATACTGTTCCATAGTGCTAGTTGAAAGGTGTTACCTACTGTTACATACTGCAAGTTAGTTTCCTACATATTGTTACAGATTGCTGTTTTTTTCTACACATTGTTATCGATTGCAGATTCTTTCCATCTGTAAGGATATTTCCTTTACAGTGTTGCCTCTTGGTTGGGTATGTTATTTCTAACACACTTTGGAATCTTGGATTTTCCTACTGCTAGAATAAGTCCTGTACATTATTATTACTTAGCTGGGGATGTGACCTTTTTGTGTTGTTAGATGCATGTCTGATATGTGTATTGGTTGATTGAGGGAATCTGAGTAGGCTCTCGTGAATAGCCAGGTTTTTTTTTAACATTTTTATGCATGGTTGAGTTCTTAGTCCAATTGGTAAAGCATTCCATAGTTTAGGGCAGGCGATGGATATGGCTCTCTCACGAGTTGTGTTTAGTCTTGTGCTTCTTGTTTAAGGGAGCTTGAGTAGTCCTTTATTCCTCGAACGTAAATTCTGTCTTGGATTGTATGTTACTATGAGTTTGCTTAGCCAGTTGTTTTGTTGTCCTGTAATTATTTTATGCATGGTTGTAAGAACTTTGTATTCTATTCGGTATTTTATTGGGAGCCATGATCATGTTTTTTTGATCCAGTTAGAATTCTGGCGGCAGTGTTCTGTAGGATTTGGAGAGGACGTATGAGGTAGTCGTGAGGACGTGAGAGGTAGTCCAAGGAGTAGTGCGCTGCAGTAATCTAGATTAGAGAAGATGAGTAGTTGGAGCACTGTTCTGAAATCATCCTGTGTGAGGAATGGTTTAAGATGTCTGAGTGTCAGTAGTTTGCGGTATCCTTCTTTAATCTTTTTGGTTATGTGGGGTTTGAATGAAAGATCCTTGTCAATGGTAATTCCTAGATTACATGTATGGGGGACAGGTGAGATTAATGTTTTTGAATTATCTGTAATGAGTGGCTTCGTGAGGGCGTTATTATTATTTTTGTCTGGTATGATTAATTCAGTTTTATCAATGTTTATTATTAGTTTCAGGTAATTTAGTTGTTTTTTATTTCTGCAAGGTAGATGGCTGTTCTATCATATGTTTCTTCCAGGGTATTCTGTATAGGGATCAGAATTTGTATATCGTCAGCGTAAAGGAAATGGGTCAGTCCAAGGCGTTCTAGTGTATGGCAGACTGGTAGAAGGTATATGTTAAATAGTGTGGCTGAAAGGGTGTATCCTTGCGGTACTCCTGTGTTGAGGTTTACTTTCTTCAAGAGGTTGTTGTTGTACATTACTTCGAAACTTCTATGTGCTAGGTAGGAAGAAGAAATACCATAAAGCCAAAACGTTTCCTAAGGTGAAAGATCAGCAGTCTCGGGAACATGGAGTAAAGACCTGGCAAGTGACAACCCAAACTTTCAGAAAGATAATGGGAAGGGGTGTTAGAGAACAGAAAACGAGCATTTTCAATAACCAATCATACATTGACATGCGAAACAGAGACTGTATCAGATTATGTGATTGCAGGTTTAAAATATAATTTGGATAATAAATGTGGACTAAAATGCATCTGTATATAAGGATCATGAATTTTGATTCAGCAGGAGAAAGCCATAGAAGTATAAAATGTTAGCTGCTCTAAGTCATACCGAGAAGAGTGGGCAATAAATGCATACATGAAATGGAATGAGAGTGTACTTTTATTTGTTACGTGGTCATTTGCCATATACGTACCACTTTCTGAAACGGCTTATCTGTAGGTGAGCTTCCAGAACACTTTTTTTTTTTTTACCTATAATTTGAAAGCTTTCATATTGCTAAAATATTATTGTCAGAAATGCTTTTGACAGAAATTGTGTACACAATGATATTTTCAAGCTATTGTGCACAGCCATGCAGAATTAGTCAAAATTAGCCCTTTCACTTGCATACTTGATGCTGCTCAATGCATCAGTTATTTGACATCTGGACAAGAGGATATTTCCAAAATATACATATTAGACAAAGGAAAAGATATATACTGTAGCTAACCTTTATTATTAAACCTCTTCCTGATTTATAAGTTCTGTTTCTTCCTCTGGTCACAGTTAAGCTTCTAGCTCAATTATATAACCCACAGAGAAAAACTTGACCCACCCAATCAAATTAGTACATAAGAACATAACATAAGAACATGCCATTCTAGGACAGACCAAGGATCCATCAAGCCCAGTATCCTGTCTCCCAAAAGTGGCCAATCCAGGCCATAAGAACCTGGCAAGTTCCCAAACATTAAAGGCCAAATTCTAAAAGCCCTGCGCATGCAGAATCGGGGAGATATGTGTGTGGCTCGGCCGTGTGCGCACCACACGGATTATCAGAGGCCCGCAGCCACACACGCATCTCACGGTACATGCATTAGAAGGGCTAAACTAAAAAAGGGCGAGCCGGGCCAAGGTCTGGACAGGGCTTGGGCAAGCTGGGATAGCGCCATTAGGCAAAATGGCGCCGGTCATACGGCCGGCGCCATTTTTCATTACGGCAACACGATTCGAGTGCAGGAGGTCGTTCCCGGACCCCCGCTGGACTTTTGGCAAGTCTTGTGGGGGTCAGGAGGCCCCCCCAAGCTGGCCAAAAGTCCCTGGGGGTCCAGCGGGGGTCCAGGAGCGATCTTCTACGCTCGTGATGTCGGGGACAGGAACCAAAATGGCGCCAGCGCCATTTTCTATCAATGCACTCGTGGCCCAAGAGTGGAAGATCACACCGGGACACTTCCTCTGGACCCCAGGTAATTTAAGACATTTTGGGGGGGTTCGGGAGGGTGGGGGATTTATTTTAAAGGGTCGGGGTGGGTTTTAGGGATGTTTTAGTGTGCCGGTTTTCTCGCCCTCCCCCTCCCCTCCCCCTTCCCCCGATTTACGATTTTTGACGATAAATCGGGGGGAATTCCTATTATATATCGTCTCTAACGAATTTTGACGATTTAAAATATATCGGATGATATTTTAAATCGTCAAAAAACGATTCACATCCCTAATATCCTGGTGTTTTTAACTGATCCCAAGTTGTCGTTGCCATCCCTATTAAAGGTCTTTCAGGTCTTTGGAGCTTTCTCTGGCATTAAGATAAATTGGGATAAATCTGAAGCCCTGGTTTATCAAAGAGAGGTGGGGAGAACACTTCCCCTTGCATTGGGCAGAAGATACTATTCGATACCTAGGAGTCCATCTTTCTATCGACCCTATATACCTTAAACATCTCCCCGTCGCTATGACATTACCGAGACAAGATGCAGGCTTGGCGAGATTTACCACTCTCATTAGGGGGTTGTATTAATCTTTTTAAAATGATCCTCCTCCCCAAATGGTTATATGTTCTACAAAATGTGCCCCTCAACCTTAAACGAAAAGACCTCCTAGTTTTAGAGAAAACTCTTCGCATTTTTCTCTGGAAGGGGAAAAAGTACATATCCCCTTGAAGTCTAGCTCTTTACAATTTAGCTAGCAATCTGCGCATAGTGCAGGAGTGGCTTTTAGGCACCTCCTCATATAAATATTGCTGCTGACCATGCATTGATGGTCCCTTTGGACCTACGATTTATATTGCAAGTGTCATCTGTTGATTTACTGGAAGCACTCCGACACAATATACTAATCAATCCGATCAGGCAAGCGTGGATGCAGTTAAGTAAGCTGATGGGCATCCCACATCTATGTGCTTACCTCCTCCCTCTCCAAGGGAACTCTCAGTTCATGCCTGGGTCTCAATCCGCAGACTTCCATTTTTGGGCAGAGCAAGGCATTACTCAATTAGGTCATGTCCTTGATGGGGAGGGAGCACTTCTTACCTTTCCTCAACTGACAGACCATTATGGCTTTCACCCCACCCACCTATTTTCTTACTTACAACTGCAACACTATGTTGAGTCGTTGCTGACAGATACTAGAAAGCCTGCCATGGTCCAAGCTGTGAATTAAGTGCTATTGCTAGAAAAACAATAACTCTTGTCTCGGTCCATAGCCCATAAAGCTTTAAAAAAAACTTATGAATACAAATACCAGCTCTATTTTGGCCGAGAGATGGAACATAAGAACATAAGAAATTGCCATGCTGGGTCAGACCAAGGGTCCATCAAGCCCAGCATCCTGTTTCCAACAGAGGCCAAACCAGGCCACAACAACCTGGCAATTACCCAAACACTAAGAAGATCCCATGCTACTCACAGAGATTGTGAGTTTACAATTACACCCTCTGTCCTTCAATCTTGTATTAAATTTTGAAGATGTAGTGTATTTGGATTTTCAGAAGGCGTTTGACAAAGTCCCTCATGAGAGGCTTCTTCGAAAACTAAAAAGCCATGAGATAGGAGGCGATGTTCTTTCGTGGATTACAAACTGGTTAAAAGACAGGAAACAGAGAGTAGGATTAAATGGTCTATTTTCTCAATGGAAAAGGGTAAACACTGGAGTGCCTCAGGGATCTGTACTTGGATCGGTGCTTTTCAATATATATATATAAATGATCTGGAAAGGAATGTGACGAGTGAGGTTATCAAATTTGCGGATGATACAAAATTATTCAGAGTAGTTAAATCACAAGCAGACTGTGATACATTACAGGAGGACCTTGCAAGAATGGAAGATTGGGCATCCAAATGGCAGATGAAATTTAATGTGGACAAGTGCAAGGTGTTGCATATAGGGAAAAATAACCCTTGCTGTAGTTACAGGATGTTAGGTTCCATATTAGGAGCTACCACCCAGGAAAAAGATCTAGGCATCATAGTGGATATTACTTTAAAATCGTCAGCTCAGTGTGCTGCAGCAGTCAAAAAAGCAAATAGAATGTTAAGAATTATTAGGAAGGGAATGGTTAATAGAACGGAAAATGTCATAATGCCTTTGTATCGCTCCATGGTGAGACCGCACCTTGAATATTGTGTACATTTCTGGTCGCCGCATCTCAAAAAAGATATAGTTGCGATGGAGAAGGTACAGAGAAGGGCAACCAAAATGATAAAGGGGATGGAATAGCTCCCCTATGAAGAAAGGCTGACGAGATTAGGGCTGTTCAGCTTGGAGAAGAGACGGTTGAGGGGGGATATGATAGAGGTCTTTAAGATCATGAGAGGTCTTGAACGAGTAGATGTGACTCGGTTATTTTCACTTTCGAATAATAGAAGGACTAGGGGGCATTCCATGAAGTTAGCAAGTAGCACATTTAAGACTAATCGGAGAAAATTCTTTTTCACTCAACGCACAATAAAGCTCTGGAATTTGTTGTCAGAGGATGTGGTTAGTGCAGTTAGTGTAGCTGGGTTCAAAAAAGGTTTGGATAAGTTCTTGGAGGAGAATCCATTAATGGCTATTAATCAATTTTACTTAGGGAATAGCCACTGCTATTAATTGCATCAGTAGCATGGGTTCTTCTTAGTGTTTGGGTAATTGCCAGGTTCTTGTGGCCTGGTTTTGGCCTCTGTTGGAAACAGGATGCTGGGCTTGATGGACCCTTGGTTTGACCCAGCATGACAATTTCTTATGTTCTTATGTACAGAGAAATTCCTTCGGAGAGCATATTTATCCATCCAAATTATGTTTAAGGCCAATTTAAAGGAAATGGAGATGTGTGAGAAATGCAGTGGGCCTACTAGTATTCTTTCCCATTCCTTTTGGGCATGTCCCCCCGATTCGACGTTACTGGGCCCATGTTTCAAGCTATTTGGCTGACCTTTATAGTATTTCTATTCCTCCCTCTTCAAAGGCATTATTATTTGGTTGCATTCCTTCATTATCGATCCGGGGGGCGGAGGCCCATGTGTTTATTGAAAAAACAAGTCAAGTGGGGAAACGACTCATTCTGCTCCTTTGGAAGGGCCGTGACACACCCTCATTTTGGATGTGGAGGAACACTTTATATTGACTGATGCAGATGGAAAATATGGCATTCAAGACTTCACCTCTCCATCGACATAAGGTTTTGCGAGTCTGGGACGCTTACATCCAGTCCCTGCCACACCAATCCAGGAGTCTGATCCTAAATGACGGATTGCGATGGACCCTTTCTCTTGGAATACTTTTCTTTCTGAGATGACGTGATGACGCAGCATGATTAAGACTCTTTGCATGTTGATCGCAAAAAAAAGGGGGGAGGGGGGAGGTGGTGGGGGAAAATTGATTGTTAAAAATGGTTGAATTTGTTCTGATAACCTGGGATGCATTTGTGTCCATGCGTCCCAGGTCATGTTGTGTCTTGCTAAATAATAAAAACCGTTGAAACTAAGATGAAGGCAGCAGTCCATCAGCAAGAGGGGGGGGGGGCCTCCCAGTCTTTTGCATCGAGTGTCGCATGTATGATTTTTTACCTATCGTGAGATATTGTACATGTGCATCCCAGTGGCGTAGCCAGAATTGATTTTTTGGGTGGGCACAAGGTTAACATGGGTGGGCTGTAGGCATGCAGGTCTACTAGTTGTTTTTTTTACTGATAAATAATGCCAAATTATGCAGCATAGCATTCACATCTACGCCTAAGTATGAGGTTTACTTAATGATACAAACATAATTCACGGTGATTTGTGGTACTTTAGCCTTCTTATTATTACGATTTTATACACGGCTCCTACCTGTCCATAAATTTTGAGAGAGCGGTTGTGTTGCTTATATTTAAATTGCTAACATCTCAAAATATAGATATATATTTTTACCTTTGTTGTCTGATCTTTGTATTTTTCTAATCAGTTGGTCCTGGTCTCTTTTTCCCATTTTTTCCCTTATAGCTCATTTCCTAATTCCTTTTCAGTGTCTTTCTTCTATTACTGTCTTCTTCCCTTCCACACACACACACACACACACACACATACACGCTTTCTCTCACAGACTCCCTCTCACACACTCAAGCTGTCACTCTCATATGCTCTCCCCCCCCCCCCCCCACAAGCTCACATTCTCTGCAGACACACATACAAGTTCTCACTTTCTCACCCCTCCCCAGGCTTATATTCTTATGCACACACAGACGCACATCCAGGCACCCATTCTCACCCACACACATAAACCCAGACTCCCATTCTCACCCACAAACCCATGCTCCCAGTCTCACCCACACATATTCAAGCTCCCATTCTCATCCATACATATACACATTTAAGGTCCTATTCTCACCCACACATACACACATTCAAGCACCCATTCTTATCCACATATTCAAGCTTCCATTCTCACCCACCCACACAAACCCAGGCTCTCATTCTCACCCATATATACACACATTCAAGCTCCCATTCTCACCCACAAACCCAGGCTTCCATTCTCAACCACACATACACACATTCGAGCTCCCATTCACCCACATATTCAAGCTTCCATTCTCACCCACATACACACCCAGGCTCCAGTTTTCACTCACACACACTCCCATTCTCATCCACACATACACATTCAAGCATGTGCACAGCTTCCGCTTCCTCCCCCCAAAGCAGGAAGATCAGCTGCCTCTCCTGCTGCCACCGGACTCCTGCTATCTTCGGGCGTCGGGCCGTACAGCCCGCCGAGCTTCCTGTCGGGGGGGGGGGAGCGGAAGCGCAGCGCACAACGTCCGCTTCCTCCCTCCTCCTCCCCCCCCAAGCAAGAAGATCGGCGGGCTGTACGGCCCGACGCCCGAAGATAGCAGGAGTCCGGTGGCAGCAGGAGAGGCAGCTGATCTTCCTGCTCTGGGGGAGGAAGCGGAAGCTGCGCGCGGCGCTTCCGCTCCCCCACCCCCAAACAGGAAGTTCGGCGGGCCGTTTGGCTCGAAGATAGCAGGAGTCCGGTGGCAGCAGGAGAGGCAGCTGATCTTCCTGCATTGGGGGGAGGAAGCAGAAGCTGCGTGCGGCGCTTCCGCTCCCCCCCCCCCGAACAGGAAGCCCGGTTGGCCATACGGCCGCAGCAGCGCTTCCCCATGTGTGCCGTGATGGCGCGCGAGGCATGGGTTCTCTTGTTCGCTGTCGCGGGGATGGGATCCCGCGACAGCCTTGCAGTTCCGGTGCCAGTTGGGTGGGCCTGGGTCTAAGTTGGGTGGGCACCTGCCCACCCAGGCCCACCCGTGGCTACGCCACTGGTGCATCCGATGCAAAGAGCTCCTCTCAGAGAACTAGTCTGATTTCTGGAGGCTAGAGTGCAGACCTGGAGGAGCTGAGGCAGACAGAGACATTTATAGATGAGACCTTCAGGGTCATAGTAGTCAAGTTCCAACTCCAGTCTGGCAGCCCTGGTGCTGCCTTGGAGGAGGAAGGTCTTATGATCAGAGAACATCAACCTGGTGCAGCAGGAAATGATCCTGTAGCAAGGACCTGCTCTACAGGTGGTGCATTGTCCTCTCGCACCAAGGATGAGACTCCCACAGCTACTGCCAAGGAGGGATGGGTTAGGTCAGCCGTCATAGTTGGTAATTCAGTTATTAGGAATTTAGACAGCTGGATAGCTGGTGGGCGTGAGGATTGCCTGGTAACATGCCTAACTGGTGCAAAGGTGGCAGATCTCACGCATTACCTAGATAAAATTTTAGACAGTGCTGGGGAGGAGCTGGCTGTTGTGGTTCATGTGGGTACCAACGACATAAGAAAATGTGGGAGGGAGGTTCTGGAAGCCAAATTTAGGATCTTAGGTAGAAAGCTGAAATCCAGAAGCTCCAGGGTAGCATTCTCTGAAATGCTCCCAGTTCCATGTGCAGATCCCCAGAGGCAGGCAGAGCTCCAGAGTTTCAATGCATGGATGAGACGATGGTGCAGGGAAGAGGGATTCAGTTTTGTTAGGAACTGGGGAACCTTTTGGGGATGAGGGAGTCTCTTCCGAAGGGATGGCTCCACCTTAACCAGGGTGGAACCAGACTGCTGGTGCTAACCTTTAAAAAGGAGATAGAGCAGCTTTTAAACTAGAACAAAGGGGAAAGCCGACAGTCGCTCAGCAGTGCATGGTTTGGAGGGAGGTATCTTCAAAGGATACTAATGATGCATTAGAATTAGGGCATCCCGACAGTGAGGTTCCAATAATAAGAAAAGTAGTCCAAGTGCCTGTAACTAAAAACTCACCTGAGCTAAAAGATTTCAATTTATCTCTGTCAACTGGAACAGCAGTTCTCAACAGGTGTGTCACATCTCCCGGTGTCCCACTGCCCTGTTGTACTTTCCTTCTCCCTTTCTTCCTATCCCCACTGCCCAATGGGAAGCCTCCTTCGTTCTGCCTGCCCCCGCGCAGGCCAATTGGAAGCCTCTTCCCTACCTGCCAGTGGGAGTAGGAAATAGGGAAGAAGCCTTTGATAGGCCGGTGAGGCAGGCATCGCATAGCCCGGGGATGGGGTGGGAGGAATGGCAGTGTTGAACTCCGATGAAGCAAAGCCGCCTCAGGAGCTCATCCCCATGGCAGCGAAGAGGAAAACCTGACCCCGATGAAGTAAGGCCACCACTGGAGCTCAACCCCATGGTGGTGAAGAGGAAACCTGACCCTCACCGAGGCCACTATGGGAGCTCATCCCCATGGCGGTGAAGAGGAAACCTGACCCTGACAGAGGCCACCATGGGAGCCCATCCCCATGGCAGTGAAAAAAGAAAGCCCGCCAGAGTAAAGCCGAAACTGGAGCCCATACCCTGCAGTAAAGCCAGTTCCGCCAGAATAAAGGTGGAATTGGAGCCCATCCCTGCAGTGAAGGAAGAAGAAGTTTTTGGTGTGTGGGTGTGAATGAGTGCCTGGGTGAGAGCTTGTGTCTGAGGGTGTGAATGGGAGCCTGGGTGAGAGCTGGTGTGAGTGGGTGTGAATGAGTGAGAGATGGTGTGTGTGTGTGGGTGTGAATGGGTGCCTAGGTGAGAGCTAATGTATGTGTGTGTGTGTGAATGGGTGCCTAAGTGAGAACTTGTGTCTGTGGGTGTGAATTGGTGCCTGGGTGAGATCTGGTGTGAATGGGTGCTTGGGTAAGAGCTTTTGTGTGTGGGTATGAATGGAAGCCAGGGTGAGAGCTTGTGGGTATGAATCGGTGCCTGGGTGAGAGCTGGTGTGAATGGGTGTGAGAGCATTTGTGTGTGATTGTATATAAGAGAGCATGTGTGTGATTGAGAGAGAGACTGGTCAGGGAGGTGATATGTTTCTGTGTGAGAGAGAGAAACTGGTCAGGAAGATAACTGGTGTGATAGAGACTGAGACTGGTCATGGGGGTCTAATTGGGCGTGTGTGTGTGAGTGACTGGTTGTGGGCACTAAGGAAGAGGACTGTAAGAACAGAGCTTCAGCAGCCCTTGCTGCTTCTGGTGAATGCTATTGGCCTGGAAGGGAAAGGAGTAGGAGAGTTGCTGGAGAGGGTAAGTAAAGGCGGCTTTTTAAATTTATTTTTCTTGATTGACTGCCATTTTAATTATTGGGTATTATATGATGTCTGCTCTTTTGAAATATTTTATTGATATTTGGACATGTTTTAATAATTTTTATGAGTTTTTAATTGTTGGATGTTATTCTATTCAGCAGCTGTGTTTTGTAACATTTTTAGTAAAGCTTTACAATTATTTCTGTGTGGGGCTCTATAGCAGCTTGGCTTATTCTGTTTTCCCAATAGGAAATGTATTAGTGTTTAGGGCCTGGTTTAATAGTTGTATTTCTTAGATACTGTTTGAGTGTGTTCAATAATAAAGGTGTAACTTTGTGCGGGTTAGTTTGTGTGCATTATTGCAGATCCTGGGACTCTGTTAGGTGCTATATTTCTCTTTCCATTTCTCCAGGTTCGCACTGCATGCAGAGTGGCTTTTTAGGTTTTCCATTCCAGTTTCTGTCTCCATATTTATAATTTGTGGTTTTTCTGTACTTGGTGAAGGTCAGTTCTGGGTGTGTGACCGAGGTGAGGTATTTTACTAGCATGTAGGCATTTGTATCAATCTTATTTGTTGTGTTTTCTCAATAGGATATGCATTAGTGGTAAATTACTGTCTTTTCATAAGGAAGGCTATTTTGCCTGGTAGTAAAGGGAGATTGTTTTGCTTTTACTGAGATGTCATCAGAACCAGAATATCTTTTTTGTATAGCGAGTTGTACAGGGTAATGCCCTAGATCTGCTCTGCACTCATTGCTGGGGGTTGAGGGGATTCCTATGGATGCAGAATGCATGTTTACATTTGCTGGGGGTTGAGGGGATTCCTATGGATGCACAATGCATGTTTACATTTGTAAAAATGATGGTCACATGTTCAGTATGTTACGCATGTGAGAAGCATTTGTCAGGTGTGTCCCAGCCAAAAAAAAAGATTGAGAACCACTGAACTGGAAAGCAGAATGTAAATACAAATAAAAAACACACTTTGAAATGTTTGTATACTAATTCCAGAAATCTAAGAAGTAAGAGGGGAGAATTAGAGTGTATAGCAGTGAATTATGACATTGCATCTCAGAGGCATGATGGAAAGAGGATAACCAATGGGATAGTGCTATACCGGGGTACAAATTATATCACAATGACAGAGAGGAGCATCTTGTTGGTGGGGCGGCGCTTTATGTCCGGGATGGCATAGAGTCCAACAGGATAAAGATCCTGCATGAGACTAAATGCACAATTGAATCTTTATAAATAGAAATCCCTTGTGTGTTGGGGAAGAGAATAGTGATAGGAGTATACTACCGTCCATCTGGCCAAAATGGTGAGACGGATAGTGAAATGCAAAGAGAAATTAGGGAAGCTAACCAAACTGGTAGTGCAGTAATAATGGGAGATTTCAATTACACCAATATTGACTGGGAAAGTGAAACATCAGGGCATGCTAGAGAGATAAAGTTCCTGGTTGAAATAAAAGTTTTATGGAGCAATTGTTTCAGGAACCAATGAGAGAGGGAGCAATTTTAGATCTAATTCTCAGTGGAGCACAGGATTTGGTGAGAGAGATAACGGTGGTGGGGCCGCTTGGCAATAGTGATCATAATATGATCAAATTTGAATTAATGACTGGAAGGAAGACTGTAAGTAAATGCACAGCTCAAGCACTAAACTTTCAAAAGGGAAACTTTGACAAAATGAGAAAAATAGAAAAAAACTGAAAGGTGCAGCTACAATGGTAAAAAGAGTGCAAAAGGCATGGACATTGCTAAAAAAAAAAATATATATATCCTAGAAGCACAAACCAGATGTATTCCACACATTAAGAAAGGTGGAAGGAAGGCAAAACAATTACCGGCATGGTTAAAAAGTGACGTGAAAGAGGCTATTTTAGCCAAAAGATCTTCATTCAAAAATTGGAAGAAGGATCCATCAGAAGAAAATATGATAAAGCATTAGCATTGGCAAGTTGATAAGAAAGGCTAAGAGAGAATTTAAAAAGTTGGCCAATGAGGCAAAAACTTACAATAAAAACTTTAAAAAATATATCCAAAGTAGAAAACCTACGAGGGAGTCAGTTGGACCGTTGAATGATCAAGGGATTAAAGATAAGGCCATCGCGTAAAGATTAAATGATTTGTTTGCTTCTGTATTTACTGAAGATGTTGGAGAGATACCCATTCCAGAGAAGATTTTCATGGGTGATGATTCAGATCAACTGAACCAAATCACGGTGAACCTGGAAGATGTGGTAGGTCTGATTGATAAACTGAAGAGTAGTAAATCACCTGGACCAGATGGTATTGTTAGAGACCAGCTCCCCAGAGGGGAGGAGTTAGCAATCTGTTATAGATCTGCTCCCCCAGAGGGGAGGAGTTAGTAATCTGTTATGAATCTGGATGCTGGATACTTCCGTAGAAGGAGGAGTTAACAAGCTATAAGCGATCACCCTGCCAGGGGGCAAAGTAGCACTCTGTATGGATCATACTAAGGAGTAGCAATCTGTTAGTGCTCTGCTCTTCCAGAGGGAAGGAGTAGCAACTGTTATGCCTTGTTCCTGTAGAAGAAGAACCAGCAACCTGTATGATTCCCATGGGGAGATAGCTATCTGATATGGATCAGCTTCCGCAGAGAGAGGAGTGATGGTCTGATGTGGGTTGGCTCCCACAGAGTGGTATAGAAACATAGAACATAGAAACATAGAAACATAGAACATAGAAACATAGAAACATGGTAGATGATGATACCGCTCTTATTAGTGTAGGAATAACACTTAGTAGAAATAGTGAATCCCTGGGCCGATGGCAGCTGTCAGCGCCCTCAAGTGGAGATCCTGAGAGGGACCACCGGCTAGGCTGGAGTATTGAGACAAACACAGATAGTTCTTTATTAGACTGGAAGTAGAACCACCAGAGGTGGCAGTAGTGAGTTGATATGCCCGGCAGGGCTGAAGACCCTCTGATACTGGAACCACGATCTCTGAGTTGTTGAGTTGTAAGGAGAGACTATAGGTAGTGAGTAGACAGGGTATGCTGGGCATAACCAATGATAGATGATACACTCACAATAGAGGATCTCTGTAGTGTCTTCTATATGCAACAGAGAGTCTTCAGTATTCAGGAACAGGAGCCGCAGGTGAGTACTGGTTCTTGTAAGCAGTCTGAAATAGAACTCACAATAACTGTGTATGGGATGGCTTCTGGAATAGAAGAGAGGCTAGGAGAGATTTAGGGACTTAGGCCCTTGTGGAGCGAGTACTGGTTCCTATATGTTAATCGGTAATAATAATCCATAAGATATAGGTATGCGATATCTTCTGAGGAAGAAGAGAGTATGAGAAAGGAATTAGGAACATAGGCCCTCGTGGAGCGAGTACCAATTCCTATCCTCAATCTGCAATGGTAACTCATGATCTCCGTACCTGCGATAACATCTTAGACTGAAGGGAGCCTTAGAGATTAGGAACAATGACCTTCGTGGAGTGAGTACCAGTTCCTGTCTGTAATAGGACTCACTGTTTTCATGTCTGTGATCGCCTTCAGGCAGTAGGAGTCTTCTGAGTCTTCGGGAACCTAGGCCCTCGAGGAGCGAGTACCGGATCCTGTCCAACAATCTGAAATCAAGAATAGAGAGAGCGGAGCCCCCGAGGAGCGGGTACTCCTGGTAAGTTTGAAAAGGCTGAGCAGTGGAGAAGAATTCCCCTTGCTGACTGTAGTGTAGTTGCAAGAAGCGTGGACTGCCGAAGCAAGTCCTGTTGGAGTTCCTTGCTAACTCGTTTGTAGTTAGCAAACAAAGACCTTTTAAATTGAAAACGGATGATGTCAGTAAGGGGGGACGCCCCTGAGGTTCGCGCCCTTGCTGGTACAAAGTCTGGAGCACGCGCGCGCGCCCTTACGTCATCAGGAACATGGCGGATCCGTAGCATCATGCCAGCATGGGGACACTGGGACCAAGAGGCGGAGAGAAGCCACGGCTGCATCTGTCCATCTGAGCCGAAGGGAGTCGCCACAAAGGTAGAGAGGGTGGAGCGAGGGTAAGAATAGGCACGAACGCAACAGGTATACACACCAGGGTTCTGAAAGAACTAAAAAATGAAATTTCAGACCTATTTCAATTAATTTGTAATCTGTCATTAAAATCATCCGATGTACCTGAAGATTGGAAGATGGCCAATGTAACCCCTATATTTATAAAGGGATCCAGGGATGATCCAGGAAATTATAGACCGGTGAGCCTGACTTCAGTGCTGGGAAAAATCGTGGATACTGTTATAAAGAATAAAAACATTTAGACAGACATGGTTTGATGGGACAGAGCGAACATGCTTTTACCCATGGGAAGTCTTGCCTCACAAATCTACATTTTTTTGAAGGGGTGAATAAACGTGTGGACAGAGCTGAACCAGAAGATGTGGTGTATTTGAATTTTCAGAAGATGTTCGACAAAGTACCGCATGAGAGGCTTCTGAGAAAACTGAAAAGTCATGGGATGGGAGGCGATGTTCTTTTGTGGATTGCAAGTTGGTTAAAAGACAGGAAACAGAGTAGGATTAAATGGTCAGTTTTCACACTGGAAAAAGGTAAATAGTGGAGTGCCTCAGGGATCTGTACTTGGACCAGTGCTTTTTAATATATTTATAAACTAGCTGTACCCTGCCACGCGTTGCAGTGGCTGAGCCTGGTTAAGTTGAAAAAACAGAACAGAGCAGTAAAGGTTACAGTTTGTGTGTTTTGTTTTTTTTTTACCCCAAATGAACAGCACCAGCAAAGAATAGTTTAAATATGCAAGCACACCTTCCTGCCCCCACCCCCCCCCAACCCGGCGAAATAGAGCAACCCACGCTACAGCCCCCCTCTCGGGAGATGAGGAGAATGAGTGCCCCCCCCCTGTGAAAAACGCGCGGAGGAAAATAAGAACGGTCCCCCACTGTGCTCCTCCCCGGCTACCTGTGTAAACTGCCAGCCGGTGGCGAGGGTGTGTGCTAGGGTTTGTTCCGCCGGCTGCCATGTCGCAAAACTTCACCGGTGAAAGTGGTGCGTCAGGATTCCTGACCTAGTAAGGGCAAATGTCCGCTGAGGATATGGCGCCGACGGGCTCTTGCCCTTACTATGTCACATGGTGTACCGACGTCATTGTTGTCTCCGTATAGCATAGTAAGGGCAAGGTCCGCCAGCGCCATTTTTGTTGCTGGCATCCGACGGCCCTACTGAATGCGATGTGTCCCGGACCGTTCCTGTGGTGCCGGCGGAGAAGCACGGACATGTTTCAGGTGTAGTGTGTGATCGGAGTGCAGTGCGTGGGTGGGTAGAAGAGGGTGTACTTTAAATTAAAATCGGAGGGTGTGTTAAATGCGTGGCTTCCCAATGTAGCAGCCAGGAATTCGTGTTTTGGTGTGTTTTGGGAGGGTGGGTGAAGTAAGTGACATTGACAGGCGTGTGGGTGGGGGTGTGTGGTGTGATGAGTGTGGATTTCTGTGTGTTATGAGGGAGTGTGAATGAAAGACAATAGCCCTGTGTGGGGGTGGGGTGGGGTGTGGTGTGTGAGTGTGTGTGAAAGGTGTAAGAGGTTGCGCTTGTGCTGACGGTCACCAGATGTCGCTGTTTTGTGTAAGCAATTTTTAAACTTGTATTACCTGTCACAGGTGTGACCTATATGTAATGTAAGTGTATAAGATCCTTCCCGTATGGGAAGTGAATGTTGTGTGCCAATTTGAACGCATTCAGTTAAGCGGTTGGCGAGATTAGCGACGATGTACAAACTATTTAACATTTTTATTTATATAGATGATCTGGAAAGGGGTACAATGATTGAGGTAATCAAATTTGCAGATGATAGAAAATTATGCAGAGTAGTTAAATCTCAAGTGGATTGTGATGAATTGCAGGAGGAACTTGCGAGACTGGAAGATTGGGCTTCCAAATGACAGATGAAATTTAACGTGGACAAGTACAAAGTGATGCATATAGGGAAAAATAACTCTTGCTGTAGTAACACAATGTTAGGTTGTATTTTAGGAGTTACCACCCAGGAAAGAGAGCTAGGCATCATAGTGGATATTACATTGAAATCGTCAGGTTCTTGTGGCCTGATTTGGCTTCTGTTGGAAACAGGATGCTGGGCTTGATGGACCCTTGGTCTGACCCAGCATGGCATGTTCTTATGTTCTTATGCCTTGACGATCAAAAAAGGAGTTTTAGGAAGAAAATGGAAAATAAAATGGAGGATGTCATAATGTCTCTGTATTGCTCCATGGTGAGACTGCACCTTGAATGCTGTGTGCAGTTCTGGTCACCGCATCTCAAAAAGGCTATAGCTGCTCTGGAGAAAGTGCAGAGAAGGGTATCTAAAATGATAAGGGCCATGGAATGGCTGCCCTATGAGGAAAGGATAAAAGAAGTTAGGGCTGTTCAGTTTGGAGAAGAGACGACTAAAGGGCAATATAATAGAAGTCTACAAAATTATGCAAGGACTTGAACAAGTTAGTGTAAATTGGTTATTTACTCTTTCAGATAATAGAAGGACCAGGGCGCACTCCACAAAGTTAGCAAGTAGCTTATTTAACACAAATCGAAAAAAATACTTTTTCACTCAGCGTATAGTTAAGCTCTGGAATTCATTGCCAGAGGATATGGTTATAGCAGTTAGTGTAACTGGGTTTAAAAAAGGTTTGGATAAGTTCCTAGAGAAAAAATCCATAAACTATTATTATGGTAATTAATAAGCCATAGTAGCTTGTGATTTATTTAATGTTTGGGTACTTGCCAGGTACTTGACTTGGAAACAGGATACTGGGCCTGACGGACCCTTGTTCTGACCCAGTATAGCATATCTTATGTTCACTGTTTTATTTGCCAATCCCTTCCTAATCATTCCTAACATTCTGTTTGCTTTTTTAACCACCACAGCTCACTGATCCAACAATTTAATTATCTATAAGTAGATTTTCATCTTATAAACAAGTGGTATATACCTAGGAGAAAAATATAAATTGATCTCTTTACAAACTATTTCTTTGTTCCTCTTGTTTCTGTGTCATGTGAACATCCATCCATCTCATTACATCTCTCTCGCTCAGATTTTGTTATTCACCTTTATGTTTCTCATATTCCTGCATAACCTTTCCTCTCTGTCTTGTTTCATGCTTGTTTGTTTTTTTCAACTCTGTCTTTCCCGTTTCAGGGATTTTCTTTCTACATCTCTTTTTTATTTTGTAATGGTCTATTGTTTTATTGGAAGTCCTCTGTCTTTCTCCATTGCCTTTGTGAGCCGGGCATTATCCAGCCTTGTTCGGCCAGCAGCTGGGTCCTACCGCCATTGCATCATCTGTGCCTGTCTTTTTCATTAGGGTTAGGGAGGGGAAAAGGGGGCTAATGGAATGCACCCAGCAAAGTCAATTCTGATCTAAGTCTACTGGACAACTTCAAATCCTAAAGACTTATAATTCCATCATGGATGCTGCAGACTGCTATTATCTCTTGTTTTATGATTTTCCAAACTGAATCTAATTTTCACTAGCTTTCTCTGAACTAGTAAAGAATAAATTGCTGTCTGGCACACAGATTTCTTTCTTTCATATATTACTTTTACTTGTCTTGTGAGATTTCCCCATGAAAGACTAATAGCTTTTATGCTTTCTCCCTGAGCTATATAAATAACATTTATAGTTTTGTTTTAAAGATCCAGTAAATAGCTTAACAGATGTTTTGTTTAAATCCCTTCTGCAAAGTAATTTCCATTAGTTTGTTTAATCCAGCATTAAAGCATTATATGTATTACTGTTTTAGCATGTTTCTTTCTGTAATCTAAAAAGTTTTCTGAAAACAAGTTACAACAAGCTTGACTGATAAAGCAGGTGTGATCATTTCTGAATAATTTGTGCTCCAGTATTTTAAACAGAAATAAATATTGCATTTCACAAAATAGAAATGTATTTTATTATTTATGTTGTCTTAGTCTCAATTGCCAATAGTAAAAGCTGCTGAGATAATTTTGAAAAACAAATTAAAAAGGAATATTAATGTTCTCATTTTCATTGGGAAGTCACAAGAATTAGGGGCTAAAACGTTAATTTATATGAACTTTTTCCCACCTTTCCTGCCCCTTACTCACCCACCCCACTAATGGTTTTCTTATATATGGCTTGCTTTACTAAGGCTTTTCTCGCATTCTGTGTCTATAGGATAAAAATGTTAGTGAATCAGGCCCATAGACTCTTAGGAGATCTCATTTTTTACAGCTTTTTGTAATTAAGGTTGTCTTTCTCAATTCCACCTATAACCCACCTAGTTTAGTTGTTCCTGATAATTCCTGTGTTGTTTTTACTGAAAAAGATCAATATTTAAAATCGTTTCTCCAGGTAAATCTGCACTTAGCTGGACAAACTGCAGGATTTAAAAATCCTGCCACTTTGGCCACCCCTGACATAGCCAGATAAGTTGCTAGCCAGCTAAAACATATCTAGCTAGGTCAGGGGGGTCCAGGAGCATTCTAGATAGAACCTAAGGACCTGATTTAATAAGGGTTTTTTACCCCATTCTCTGTCTAAGGGGAAAAATGCTTAGTAAATGACCTTTTAAGTTAGCTGGACAACACCAATTTTCATTGTTATTTGGCTAATGTAGTTGGGTATCAGTAGGAATGACAGAGAGCAGTACGACACACAGGAAAGAAACAAACAAGAATGTTTGTTCCATTTTCAGCTGCTGGGCAGCTGGGAAAGTTAGCCATTTTGTCTGTCTCAACTAGAAAGTAAGCTCTAAGGAGCAAGGACTATTTGTTATGTGTTTCTATACAATATTGCATATATCTAGTAGCACTATATAAATAAGAGTAATCATATTATTTTTAAAAAGCAATGGTGGTGGTATATAGCAGCATTTCCCAAATTTAATCCTTGAAACTCTCAACATGGCTTGGTTATCAGTCTGTCCATGATGAAAATTCATGAGCTATATTTGGTCATCTGTATTTTTAGTTTGCTGTATCTATTTGGTGTTCATTGATTACTGTGATTATTGGGGGGGGGGATTAAGTTTTTCGCTTTGTACATCACCTTGGGTGGTTGTGTAGGCTAAGAAAGCAGTTTAGAATTAAAAAAAAAAGAATCAGGTTGTATACAACTTCATTACTTAAAGCTTAGTCCTTGTCCAATATATTCAGTTCAGTTTTGGAAACTATGAGCTAGATTTACTAAGCCAAGTTAAAGCAATAGGGCAAGTTAAACATTATGTAAAATGCTGTAATCACGCGATATCACCATATCGCGGCACTATTGCATGATATAACACAAGATTTTCTCCCACTAAGGAAATAAGCTGCTTTCCATGCATTTGCGTACATAAAATTGCCTCACGCATCCAAGGCACCTCATGCATAGGCAATCCAATGTAAATAAAATATGGTTGACTTAGAAAAGTCAGTCCCATTATTTTATCACGTTTAAGAGCGATGTATATATTTTCCCATGGGATTATAGCGACGCTAAAGGGCCAGGTTCCTAAATCACCCCCCAAATTGCAAAACCTACCCCAGGACTCCTTGGAGACTCCTGCCCACCCCCTCCACCCCCCACTACATTCTCAGGCAGCGCTGGTCCCCAAAAGGAAAAAAAAACACTTAGGTAATTGCATGGTGATGGCCTGATCCCTTCCCCCACGTGATAGGGGCAAGGTCAGGTTGATGCCATTTTGAAAAATGGTGTTGACTGGCCCAGAATTGGTGGCTACCCCAGACCCCTACTGACTATAAAAAGTGGATTTTAGAGGAACCTGAGGGTATAGGGGGTGGGAGTTGGGGTCTGCCTGCAAGCTCCCACCCCCGACCACCAGGGTCATTTTTTGAGGGTTAGAGAATAGGGGTGGGGAGAGAATACTAGAACACGGGGATATTAATTTATTTGGAGAGGAAATAGGTGGAAATTTTCTTTGTAAAAGTGGGAGCACTGAGAGTAGAGGATCACCTTGCTGATGCCTGAAAGGAATCAGTAAGTTTTTGCTTGGGAAACTTTCTTTGGGAATATTATTTAGTGTGTTTGTGTGTGTTTGTGCTTTTAATAGTCAGTAAGGAAGGGAATAAACTGAAGTTAGACTGTATTTTTAAATAGTCAGTAAGGCAACTAATAAGCAGTAGTGTTAGTGTGTTTATTTTTAATAGTCTGTAAGGCAGCAGAAGTTAGAGTGTTTGTATATTACAAAGAAAAAAAAAGTAGCCAGAAACTAGAAATAAGCTAGGAACAGTGTATACCTAAGTAAAAAGGTTGAAAACTTCAGCACTCACCTCGGAAAGGTGTTAAAGTAGTGTGATTTGGTTTGCTTAGGTACCAACATTTGTTAATCAAGAGAGCAGTGAGTCACTCTGGCTGACTAACTGAAGTTAGACTGTATTTCCCAGCCCTCCCATCCCTCGCCCACCCACCCCTAGCTCATCCTTTAATTTATAGTCAGGTGCCACTTTCACAAAAAAAACAAAACCAAAACCCTTATTGAGAGTTTGATCATTCCCCTGTAGGCCACTACCAGACATATAGTGAATTTACTAATACATTTAAAGGATGCTAATTAGACACTTTCCTACTCCCAAGCAACCTAAAAAACTAGGAACTGAACAAATTTGAGATAATGGCAACAGTCCAGCAGCAAGAGGGGGGCTTCCCAGTCTTTTGCATCGAATGTGTCACATGTATGAATTTTTACCTGCCGGTGAGAAATTGTACATGTGCATGTGATGCAAGGAGCTCCTGCCTCTCAGAGAATGGGTCCGATCTCTGGAGGCTAGAGTGGCAGACCTAGAGGAGCTGAGGCAGACAGAGAGGTGTATAGATGAGACCTTCAGGGACATAGTAGCCAAGTTCCAACTTCAGACTGGCAGCCCTAGTGCTGCCTTGGAAGAAGAAGGTCTCATGATCGGAGAGCATCAACCTGGTGCAGCAGGAAAGGATCCTGCAGCAAGGACCTGGAGGTGGTGCATTGTCCTTTCGCACCAAGGTTATGTCTCCAAGGTGGAAGGAGCCGGCTGTCGTGGTACATGTGGGCACCAACGACATAGAAAAATGTGGGAGGGAGGTTCTGGAAGCCAAATTTAGGCTCTTAAGTAGAAAGTTTAAATCCAGAAGCTCCAGGGTAGCATTCTCTGACATGCTCCCTGTTCCATGCAAAGGTCCCCAGAGACAGGCTGAGCTCCGGAGTATCATTGCGTGGATGAGACGATGGTGCAAGGAAGAGGGATTCAGTTTTGTTAGGAACTGGGGAACCTTTTGGGGAAGGGGAAGTCTCTTCCGAAGGGATGGGCTCCATCTTAACCAGGGTGGAACCAGGCTTCTGGTGCTAACCTTTATAAAGGAGATAGAGCAGCTTTTAAACTAGAACAAAGGGGAAAGCCGACAGTTGCTCAGCAGTGCATGGTTCGGAGGGAGGTAGCTTCAAAGGATATTAATGATGCATTAGAATTAGGGCATCCCGACAGTGAGGTTCCAATAATAAGAAAAGCAGTCCAAGTGCCTGTAACTAAAAATTCACCTGAGCTAAAAAATTCTAACTTATCCCTATTAAAAAGCAGAATGAAAATACAAACAAAAAACAATTTTTGAAATGTTTGTATGCTAATGCCAGAAGTCTAAGAAGTAAGATGGGAGAATTAGAATGTATAGCAGTGAATGATGACATAGACTTAATTGGCATCTCAGAGACATGGTGGAAAGAGGATAACCAATGGGATAGTGCTATACCAGGGTACAAATTATATCACAATGACAGAGATGAGCACCCAGGAAGAGGTGTGGCGCTTTATGTCCAGGATGGCATAGAGTCCAACAGGATAAACATCCTGCATGAGACTAAATGCACAATAAAATCTTTAAGGGTAGAAATCCCTTGTGTGTTGGTGAAGACTCTAGTGATAGGAGTATACTACCATCCACCTGGTCAAGATGGTGAGACGACAATGAAATGCTAAGAGAAATTAGGGAAGCTAACCAAATTGGTAGTGCAGTAATAATGGGAGATTTCAATCACCCCAATATTGACTGGGTAAATGTATCATCGGGACATGCTAGAGAGATAAAGTTCCTGAATGGAATAAATTACAGCTTTATAGAGCAATTGGTTCAGGAACCGACGAGAGAGGGAGCTATTTTGGATCTAATTCTCAGTGGAGCACAGGATTTGGTGAGAGAGGTAACGGTGGTGGGGCCGCTTGGCAATAGTGATCATAATATGATCAAATTTGATTTAATGACTGGAAGGGGGACAGTAAGCAAATCCACGGCTCTAGTGCTAAACTTTCAAAAGGGAAACTTTAATAAAATGAGAAAAATAGTTAGAAAAAAACTGAAAGGAACAGCTACAAGGGTAAAAAGTGTGCAAGAGGTGTGGTCATTGTTAAAAAATACCATCCTAGAAGCATAGTCCACATGTATTCCACACATTATGAAAGGTGGAAAGAATGCAAAATGATCACCGGCATGGTTAAAAGGGGAGGTGAAAAAAAAGCTATTTTAGCCAAAAGATCTTCATTCAAAAATTGGAAGAAGGATCCAACAAAAGAAAATAGGATAATGCATAAGCGTTGGCAAGTTAAATGTAAGACATTGATAAGACAGGCTAAGAGAGAATTTGAAAATAAGTTGGCCGTAGAGGCAAAAACTCACAGTAAAAACTTAAAAAAAAATATATCAGAAGCAGAAAGCATGTGAGGGAGTCCGTTGGACCGTTAGATGATCGAGGGGTTAAAGGGGCAATTAGAGAAGATAAGGCCATTTTGGAAAGATTAAATGATTTTTTTGCTTCACTGTTTACTGAAGAGGAAGTTGGGGAGATACCCGTATCAGAGAAGGTTTTCATGGGTGACGATTCAGATGGACTGAACCAAATCATGGTGAACCTAGAAGATGTGGTAGGCCTGATTGACAAACTGAAGAGTTGTAAATCACCTGGACCAGTTGGTATACACCCCAGGGTTCGGAAGGAACTCAAAAATGAAATTTCAGACCTATTAGTAAAAATTTGTAACCTATCATTAAAATCATCCATTGTACCTTAAGACTGGAGGGTGGCTAATGTAACCCCAAGATTTAAAAAGGGCTCCAGTGGTGATCCGGAAAACTACAGACCGGTTAGCCTGACTTCAGTGCCAGGAAAATAGTGGAAAGTGTTCTAAATATCAAAATCACAGAACATATAGAAAGACATGGTTTAATGGAAAAAAGTCAGTATGACTTTACCAAAGGCAGGTCTTGCCTCACAAATCTGCTTCACTTTTTTGAAGGAGTTAATAAACATGTGGATAAAGGTGAACCGGTAGATATAGTATACTTGGATTTTCAGAAGGCGTTTGACAAAGTTCCTCATGAGAGGCTTCTAGGAAAAGTAAAAAGTCATGGGATAGGTGGCGATGTCCTTTCGTGGATTGCAAACTGGCTAAAAGACAGGAAACAGAGAGTAGGATTAAATGGACAATTTTCTCAGTGGAAGGGAGTGGGCAGTGGAGTATCTCAGGGATCTGTTTTGGGACCCATACTTTTCAATATATTTATAAATGATCTGGAAAGAAATACGACGAGTGAGGTAATCAAATCTGCAGATGATACAAAATTGTTCAGAGTAGTTAAATCACAAGCAGATTGTGATAAATTGCAGGAAGAACTTGTGAGACTGGAAAATTGGGCTTCTAAATGGCAGATGAAATTTAATGTGGATAATTGCAAGGTGGTGCATATAGGGAAAAGTAACCCATGCTATAGTTACACAATGTTAGGTTCCATATTAGGAGCTACCATCCAAGGAAGAGATCTAGGTGTCATAGTGGATAACATAATGAAATCGTCGGTTCAGTGTGCTGCGGTTGTTAAAAAAGCAAACAGAATGTTGGGAATTATTAGAAAGGGAATGGTGAATAAAACGGAAAATGTCATAATGCCTCTGTATCGCTCCATGGTGAGACCGCACCTTGAATACTGTGTACAATTCTGGTCTCCGCATCTCAAAAAGATATAATTGCGATGGAGAAGGTACAGAGAAGGGCTACCACAATGATAAGGGGAATGGAACAACTCCCCTATGAGGAAAGACTAAAGAGGTCAGAACCTTTCAGTTTGGAGAAGAGACGGCTGAGGGGGGATATGATAGAGATGTTTAAAATCATGAGAGGTCTAGAACGGGTAGATGTGAATCGGTTATTTACTCTTTCAGATAATAGAAAGACTAGGGGGCACTCCATGAAGTTAGCATGTGGCACATTTAAAACTAATCGGAGAAAGTTCTTTTTTACTCAACGCACAATTAAACTCTGGAATTTGTTGCCAGAGGATGTGGTTAGTGCAGTTAGTGTAGCTGTGTTTAAAAAAGGATTGGATAAGTTCTTGGAGGAGAAGTCCATTACCTGCTATTAATTAAGTTGACTTAGAAAATAGCCACTGCTATTACTAGCAACAGTAACATGGAATAGACTTATTTTGGGTACTTGCCAGGTTCTTATGGCCTGGATTGGCCACTGTTGGAAACAGACAGGATGCTGGGCTTGCAGACCCTTGGTCTGACTCAGTATGGCATGTTCTTAATGGATGGGAATACTGGAGGGCCTTAAATTTAAGGGGTTACTTTTAGCCATTAGGGGGAGGGGTGAGGAAGGGAGCAAGCCATCGTTGTGCAATATCCAGTTTTTTTTTCTTTTTGAGGGTCAGGGTTGCCTCAGAATATGGCAGGGTCTCCACAGTTTCCTGGGTGTTTTTTTTGCAGTGGGGGAGGGGGGTTAGGGCCTCAAGTCCTTTAAGCGATGCTGTTTCCACCATCATGCCGGAAGATCCCGTACCCTGGCGTGATTTCTTTCTTGCGTGTTTGTGCTGTGCTAAAAATTGTGGCACGGTACTGCTGCGATAGTTTATCAGGGAGGGTCCAAATATCGCAGAGATGCTCTCCTCCTGCAATATTTGGCCCCTCTCTCTATAAACTACGCACAGCTCAGTAAATCTCCCTGTATATTTGCATAAAACCCTTTTTAATTCAGTTTAATGCATGTTAGTTTAAGAGTTCACATTTGAATGTAGAACACAGATTTTAAAATAATCAGCCATTTTGATAGGTGTTAAGTCAGACGTGCAAACTAATTGTGATGCATCTGAAGGGCTATAACATATACTGTATGTGCTCTTGTTAGCTGGTTAAAAACACGAAATATTTTCAGCATATCTGCAACAAGAAACCTATTAATCTGCACATCTCTTCTGTTTTTCCTTTCAAGTTTCATTTGGAAATCATTCTTTAGGTTTACAACATAAATAGGGCGATTGTTTATCAGATTAGACCCGCATCTTTTGTTGTTTATATCTGGTAGGGATTACATGTATGTAATTTCACCTGATAATGAATGTGTACAGTATATCAGGGGGGAAAAAAGTATTTATGTGTCCTCTAGTTGAGTACCAGCCTGGACATAGCTAAAGTTAAATTATCACAAAAAAGATGTGGAAAGATGAGCAGACACACTAGATTAAAGCTTCAAGAAGGCACTTGCATATGGCCCAAGGACCTGATCAGATAGGTGAAAACCATAAAGAAGAGGCAGATATTGCCTTCAAAGTGTGTACATAGCAGCTAATTTTGTTTAACAGTCAGTCCCTTGACACAGAACTGTGTTTTGCATGGGCTGCAACGAGTGGGACAGCTTAAAAATGAATGTCCTTAACTGTTGTATAATTCCACAAATGGACTAGAGCTACTGAAATGCCCCGTACATCAACATTTTCCAAAGAGTTATACAATGGATTGGTTTACATCCGAATAGGTTATAAGGCTGGACGTCCAGTGGACAGGCTCAGCAGCACGGCTCCGTGTCGGGGGACCGACTGTTAAATAAAATTAGCAGCTATGTGCACACTTTGAAGGCAATATCTGCCTCTTCTTTATGGTTCTCGCCTATCCGATCAGTACCTTGGACCAAATGCAAGCGCTGTCGCAACACACCTGCCTTCTTAAAGTTAAATTACAAAATCTCTATAATTCCTTGGGAAATTAAATTAAGGACCGATTGTCAAGTATCATCTGTGGACAAAAGCATGTATTTGTGATTAAAAGAATCCAAATAAACTGAAGACTGCCTCAGAAGGAGGACCACAGAGGGATAGGGTAGAATACATTTGAGCTTGGAACCTATTTCCCAACCAGAAACTCTACCACTCAGCTTCCTGGCTGAGCTGGTAAGAAATTCCTGTCTAGTCTAGCCTTGCTTGTTTCATCCTATCGAACACTGGTTCAGCTTGCCTGAATTTTGCAAGCTCATCCTTTAGTGGTGAATTTTAAAAGCCCGGCGCACGACAAAGCCGGGTGATACGTGCAGAGGTCAGGCCGGCACTCGCGCATGCGTGTATCTCCCGGTACGCGCACAAAATCTTTTGCAGACAAAGGGGTAGGGCGTGGGTGATCTGGGCAGGGCACAGGACTCCCAGGGTCTATGAATGAAACCAGCGCGTAAATAAGTACATGCACAAGCACGTGCCGGGGTCCCATAGGACCTGATTTTAAAAAGCACTTTATTCGAGTAAGTGGGCTTTTGAAAATTGCTACAATATATGCCATTGAATTGTCCTTAGGATTTACTTGCATAAGTGCACTTGTTATGGTTTAGCGGTGTTTGGGTGGATTCTTGAGTACTGTGGGAGATGACCACGCCCATGGGGAGGAGCCCCGTGGGGAGCCACAGTACTGGGCTAGACTCAGGACGCACAAACACAGAATTAGATCTTTTATTGTACAGCTTGATGTATACCACAAGAGGTGGCAGTGGTGAGATGATCCAGAGATAGCAGTCCCGGGACCCTCGGCAGAGGGAACCCGTCTCACCACGTTGGAATAGGGGATTCCAGTGTAGATTTCCCAGGCAAGGCAAGGCTGTAGAATAGACAGACTGAGAGCTAGCTTACTCACTAGATGGTAGCTGTAGATAGGCGATTCCACCAGGCTGAAGTAGATGATACTGGCACTGAGGCAGGGAGAGCAGGCCCTCGAGGAGCGAGTACCTGATCCCAGTAAGGTACCTGAAAAGAAGCAGAGGACCCCGAGGAGCGGGTACCCAGGTTAGCAATTACCCCGAAGGGCAGAGAGAGAGCTTCCAGCAGCAGCACGGAAGCGGCAGAGTAGCTAAGACCGGCCGAGACCAATCCTTTACCAGTCCGAATCCAGTCTTTGCTAACTCGATTAGCTAGCAAGTTTGGGCAAGCTAAAAACCCGGATGGCGTGACGTCACTTGAGGGGGACGCCCCCGAGGTTCACGCCAATTCTGCAATAAAGAGGTGGGTAGCGTGCTCGCGCGCACCCTAGAGGCCCTTGGGAGGAAAATGGCAGGATGCAGCGCCCTAGCTATTCCAGGGACGCTGGAGAGGGTGGCAAGCAGGCGCGGCGGTAGCCATCTTTCCAAGGTGAGCGGGAGGAGCCGAGAAAAAGGTGAGGCATACGGGGCGAATGGACGCAACAGCACTTTATTAAATGGCTTTTGAAAATTGCTACAAAAGTAGTTACTTTACTTCTGCTATGGATAGCATGTAAGTCCTAAACTAAAAAAACTAGGCTAGCCAGTGAGGTTTTAAGGGTAGGGGCTGGCTGGGCGGGGGGGGGGGGGGGGGGGGGGGGGTAGGTAGTCCTATCCTTTACCTGAGTGAACTGGGAATGAACTGGGAAAACTGGTAATTGCGGCTACTAAAATTCACCCCACTTACGTGGTAGAGGCGGCATTTGCCCACATGTGCACGCGACCGTATAAAATTGTGTGCACATGTGTGTGCGTACAGCCTATTTCATACCATGCATGCATATGCACGGGTATGTTACAAAATGACTGCGTCCTTTGGCGTGAGCCGGTATATGTGCGTACATGTGTGCCCGCAAGCCAGTATCAAAGTTACCGTCTCAATGTATACAAATAAACTTTACATTTTATGTATGCCGTTGTTCTGTGGGGTTCCAGCCATATTTTTCTTACAAATTTAAAATACAATTGAAGTCAACATTTTATAAACCCTGCTAATGGCATCATTTGCAACTCTTAATACATTGCTGCTTTTAAGGAAAATGCCATGCAGATGTATAAAATAGTGTGAAGTCTTTATGAAGGCTTTATTCCATTAACAGTATTACTTGTCTAACTGATGTTTTATGTTGATAGCCTGGTGACTGCCCTGAACTACTTGTCCGGGATAGGGCAGAATATAATCATTTTTAAATAAATAAATAGTGGTCCATTCTCAACTTAAAATTCTATCACATCTATAACTGGTGAATCGCTGACTTCCAATTTGGCAGTTTGCTATAAAGTTGAAGGGTTCTGTGGATAGTACATGTCCCAGGGAAATATTCCATTGCAGTAAATAGAGCTCCCTGCAGATTGCCAAAGAAATCTGTGGCTTTTTAAGAGTCGGCACTGTAAAGATAAGCTGGTCTGCATAGGAGCTTGCAAAAGCTTGTGCTGGAGCCACTGTAGAGTGAATATTTGACTTTGTGGAGTCACTGAGTTTGACAGCAATGCAACGTAGGCATCCTGCAGCATAAGCTTCAGAAGCACTGCATGAGGAAGCGAGGAAGTCATTGCAAGAGAAAGGCGGGAACAGAGAGACAACGAAGAGGAGAAGAGGCAGGTTTGTAAGACTCTGCCAAAGGATGCTACACTACAGGCACTTGCCAAACGAGAGGCAGATGCCAAGATTAAAGCGAGAGTAGATCTCTGCATGATAGCAGCATCTCATCCAGGCAGGAGAAGGAAAAGCCGCAAGTTCAGGCGCATGGAAGTGCATAGCTTGCCAAATTCTGATCTCTTGTACTTTAAATCGTGTACTTAATTATGAGGGGGTGATTGCAGAAGGGATGTCATCAACTGCTTATCTACTGTATTAACACATGTATTAGGTTTCAGCTGCTGACATTCAGCAATAGAATTTCACATTTATATTTGCTTAGAAATGTAAGTTCAATACTTCAGAGAGGTAATGAACCAAATTGAGGTTAGTTATGTAATAGCTGGATTACTGTTTAAAACGTTGGTGGTCTATAAAGAACCGTGGCCTGCTCTGAGCATGGAAATCTAGGGAACGGGTATTTTTTTTTTTCAGCAGTCTTTGCTGTCAAGATATTTATTACCCCTTCCTGCCCTCTGCTTAGTTTTCTTTATTAATCACTGCCAGTTGATTTGTGCAGTCTTGGTGTGAAGACTTTGCTTTTGTTAAACCTCAGTTATTCTCGGAAGGTCACCAGCTCCATGGCAATGACAAGAACTCTCCCTGCTACAGCTGGTGGGCTCCTGCCACGAAACCATTCCAGCATGGACTGGTCCTCTAAAGATTTCATCCATCTGCTTTCGCTAAGAGCAAATAGCCAAACACCGGTAGTTAAAAGAAAATAGCTATAAAACCACAACTGATTCTTCTTTTCTCAAAGAACTGAAGGTTAATTATGTTCCAGAATGTGGTCTGTCTGAATTCAGCCTTCACTAATAAACCATACTGGATGTTAAACTCATAATAAAATAGCAGTTATCGTATTAAATTGAAACGGCGTTAATGCCAAACCATAAAACAATAACAATGTTTGCACTATTGTTCAAAATAAATGAATTTGTGGAAGGATACAGGGCATAAAGTCAATGTCAATCTAAGAGACACGGTGCAATCTACTGAAGGGTCCCATAAGTGAGTTTCAAATGCGTTTCCATTTGAATTTCAAATGCATTTGTGCTGAACTGAGGAAGGAGGCCAAACATGCAATTTCTGCTTCTCCCATCAGTTTACCTCCAGTACACATGAAGCAAAAAATAGAAATGCTCTTCAAACGCTCAAGAAATTTTTAATGGAGGCTGTACTTCAGCTGCAATCTTGTGTCAGTACTATAAAAAGACCTGATTCAAACGTCGAGCCTTATTCCAGAAACAGACTTTTTTTGCTGCTTATTTTTTGGGTCAGTGTTTGGTGCATGAATGCTGGGGCTATATATTAGCCCGATCTGGGTGAATCAGGCCCTCAAGGTAGAGATGCGACTGATTCAATCAGTCGGCATGAAGCAGACAGCACAGCTTTAGAAAAGCTGAAACGTCAAGCCTTGTTGTTGGATTATTGCTTTTGTTGGTTTTACTTTTGTACATATGACTTAAACGCTTTGTGAAGCTGTGCACCAAACAGTTCACTAATGTGAAAATAATACTTCCATTGCAGACCTTACAGCTGAACAACAATATTTACATTTACTAACAAATGGGGTCAGCTTTATTGAAGGGTTTTTTCCCACTTAAAGCCTGACAATCCATTAAGCCATATTAAAATTGTTCATTAACAAGCTGATTTTAATACAGGTGATAGCAGTATAATGCCCAGTGTACTAAAGAGAATTAAAGGCAATTTTGCTAGTAGCAATTAAGAAATTTAAATAATAAATAAATAAATAAATAAATAAATAAATAAATGAAGAGTGGGGACATCTAAAGCCCTTAATCACCTCAAGACCAAAGAGAAGGGGCCAATGGGCCCCCAATACCCCCAAGATAGAAACTCTCCTGCCTCCAGGAAGAACTGTGACTCTTCCTCCCTCTCTCTTTCCTTGCCCCCCACCCCCACCCCTTCCCCCGGAAAGAATTTACTCAACCCTAGCAAAAAAAAAAAACAACAAACAAAAATCCCCTCAATGAAGAACCTGTCAACTTGGTGAAAATAATAACCTCATGTGAGCCCCCTCCCCAGGGCTTATCCCTTCAGATCGGATTTCTCAGAGAAACAAGGCGGGTAAGAGCTCTGCTTCTTGCTGCCTCATGCAGGTGCCAGATTTGAAATGGCAGCAGCTGATGTCCTTTTACACTATGCCCTGCACATTGTAAAGTGGCTTAGTACATCAGAATCCTAATAAAATAATAATTTTCTGTTTTCCAGGAGTTTAGGCACCTGACTTAGGGGACCTATATAATAATGCAATGATTCCTGTTTGTGAGAAACATGCTTAGTAAATACAGCCCTGGGGAGTAAAATCCCTAAATTGGCTCTTTTGAAAACTGATTATGGCTAGGAACCTCAATTAAGATTCCTAAAAATGGGGACACTGTGGAGACAGAGGTAGTATGATAGGAAATAGCACTGATTTTCAGCACTAAGCACCTAATATAAGGGCCTATTTACTAATGTGCAGAGGTAAAATATTTGTTTTGGTTTGTTCATTTCATAGGTCACCTACCTTCGTTTGGTTCATAATAAATGAAAAAATGTCATTGATTTGTACCTTTTGTTTTCCATTGAAGTCAATTGGGAAGCAATTTTTAAGCTCCATTGATTTCAACATAACCCCCCCCCCCCCCCCCCCCCAAAGAAAAAAAAACAAAAAACCTGACCAGAGTTGGGGCTCATCCTAGGGTCTTGGCCTTGAATCTGAGTCACAGAACTGAGACCTAGGACTAGTGCAGCGGCCATACATGAGCCTAGGTCTCATTGCCGAGGCTTAGGCCCAATATTGGGACCCAGGCCCAAGGCAAATACCCAACACCAGGGCCATGCTGAGGCTGGGTCCTGTTGCAGAGACCCAGCCGTAGCCAGGTCCAATGCTGGATCCCATCACTGGGGCCTGGCCTAGACCCAGGCCCAAATCCTTGACCTGAGGCCTGGCAGAGACCCATTGCCAACATGTGGGGTCTATGCGCAAGGCCTGGACCCCCCAGCTAAGGTTGGCCAAGGCCAGGTCCGATCCCCAAGGCCCAGGTTGAGACCTAGATCTAATGCTAGAGCCCAGCCGAGGCTGGGTCCCATTGCCAAAGCCCAGTTTTTGACCCAGGCCTGACAGAGCTTGTCCAAAGCTGGGTCTTGTCACCTAGGATATGTCCTAGGCGACAAGACCCAATGCAGAGCCTGCCAAGGCCAGGTCATGCTGCTGAGGCCCAGGCCTAGGACCAGAACCTCAGGTCATCCTCTTCCTTCTGACATCCCTTTCAAATGATGCCATCCACTAAAAGGACATACCTCAGTGACATTACTGCGGCAACTTCCTCCAGAGCCTACTGCACCATACTGATATATGGCCATAGATTTCAATGGCCATACATCAGTATGATGCTATCCACTCACAAACACTACAGGGACATCACTGATTCACATCCTTACAGTTGATGGTCTCATTTGAAGAGGATGATAGACAGAAGAGGATGATGCGAGGCTGGGGCCTAGGACTAAATCTGGGCCTGAGCAATAGGACCTGGCCTCAGCTAGGTTCTGGTGTCAGGCCTGGATCTGTGCCTAGGCCCAGACCTCAGTAACAGGACCTAGCTATGATAGTTAGGCCTGGTCCTACTGGAGGCCTGTTTTGGTAATAGTGTGCCCTATTTCCTAATAGAGTGTGCTATTTCCAAAAAAATAAAATGTCACAAATTTTGTTTTTCAGAAACATTTGGCTTGTTTGAAACAAAACAAAAACAGGCTCATTCATCATGTTTTTATTCTTGTTTCAAATGAATGCACATCCCTACTACTTACTAAGCTGCATTGTTGATATTCTGTTTTAATACAATTTTAATGTAAATTAAGCGTCAAATTTAGCATTTAGTACTCATTTACACAACAAGGCCTCCTAGGCCCCTAAATCTAGGCAGACAAAGTCATAAATTTAGGAATATAATTTTAAAGTCTAGGGATGTGCATTCGTTTACAACAAACGTCACGTCCGCAACGAAAAGGTCCCTATTTGTTTCATTCATGGGACCACGAAATGAATGGTGATCCCCCACGAATGAAACATATCATATTAGTTTCATTCGTTTGGTTCACAGTGCTTTCTTAGCAGCCTTTTGAAATAGGAGAAGGTCAAGTTGGAGTATCCATAGCAACCAGCCCTTTCCTGTGAGTCATAAGTGACCTCACAGCCCTGCCATAGAGTGGGTCGGACAGGTTGGCAAGGAGACCAGAATGCCAACATATCAGAGTGAAGCATTTTTTTTAATTCAGCCAATCACTGCTCATCCTGGTGTTTTTCTATCTTCAGCAAGTGTAACACAGTGCATTTTCTTCTTGGGTTCTATCTGAGAAGGTTGTTTGCTGATTGAGCTCTCTCAGAGTGTCTCAGTTATCTGTTGAATTGCTGAAAATCAGAGCTATTGCTAATTTGCTATTGCTGAAAAAGATGTTTTTGTCCTTTTGTGCTGCTGTGCCAGGCAGCCAGGCTTTTTTTTACTGCACTATTTTTTTTTTACTGCATTCAGACTTTGCTCTCTGTCTCACCGACTGAGACAAGCTGCCAGCAGTGGCATTTTGCTGCTGATCTTACCACCTTGGGGTAGGTTGCAGGCAGGGTTTGGGTGGTGTGAGTGGGAGATAGTGTGAGAGTTGCAGTGGCTGTCTGGTAGTGGATATTTTTCAACTACAAGCAGCATCACAGTGAGTACTGTAGGAATTGGGCTTGCAGACTCACAGCAGGAGTAGCCAGGCTGAGGCTTCCAGTGTTTTATCTGGAGTTTCAGTACTGTTTTTGTGTACATAGAACAGTCTCAGTTGTAGTGTACAGCAAGACACTGCACTGTGGGGTAGATTTTCAGACGAGCGCGAACAGCCTACTTTTGTTTGCGCTCCAGGCGCAAACAAAAGTACGCTGGATTTTAGTAGATACGCGCGTAGTCGCGCGTATCGGCTAAAATCCTGGATCGGCGCGCGCAAGGCTATCGATTTCGTATAGCCTGCGCGCACCGAGCCGCGCAGCCTACCCCCGTTCCCTCCTAGGCCGCTCCGAAATCGGAGCGGCCTAGAAGGGAACTTTCCTTTGCCCTCCCCTCACCTTCCCCTCCCTTCCCCTACCTAACCCACCCGCCCGGCCCTGTCTAAACCCCCATCCTACCTTTGTCGGGGGATTTACGCCTCCCAGAGGGAGGCGTAAATCCCCGCGCGCCAGCGGGCCTCCTGCGCGCCGGGCCGCAACCTGGGGGCGGGTACGGAGGGCGTGGCCACGCCCCCCGGGCCGTAGCCACGCCCCCGTACCCGCCCCCAAAACGCTGCCGACACGCCCCCGCAACGCCGCACGCTCCGGCCCCGCCCCCGACACGCCTCCCGACACGCCCACTCCGAAAACCCCGGGACTTACGCGAGTCCCGGGGTTCTGCGCGCGCCGGTGAGCCTATGTAAAATAGGCTCACCGGCGCGCAGGGCCCTGCTCGCGTAAATCCGCCCGGTTTTGGGCGGATTTACGCGAGCAGGGCTCTGAAAATCTGCCCCTGTGTGTGTGTGTGTGTGTGTGTAGTTTTCCACACTTATATTGGTAGAGTGGTGTTCAGTACAACCAATAAAGAAATAATCCTTTAAATCCAAATCCCCAGTAGGCAGTGACATTAAAATCCATGATGTTAGGAAAAGGTACATGTCGAGTGATTGGCACTGGCAGAGGAGGCACTTCAAGAGGCAGTCCCCCATTAAAGTTAAAAATGGACCTTCCAATCCAAAATCTCTGGAGGGGCAGGCAATTCCAGCCAGAAAAAAACTTAAATTTAAAGATGATGCACCGCCGCCACCTGTTTCTGACCCTGTTTTGGAGGTGAGGGAAGAGGAGGCTGAGCCATTCAAGGCCGATGGAGTAGTGGAGAAAGCAAAAGAGCAAGACCCAAAAGCAGCAGTGTGACAGCATACTCTAGTTAGTGCTGACAATGTAGCTCAGTCACTGTTTGCTTCTGATTCCGATGAAGAATCATCTTGTATGGGCTTCATCAGAAATGGAAAACATAATAGCTGAAGAAGGTTTAGGAGGATTAGTTAGTTCCATCTTAGCCTCCACTTCAGTGCTGGAGGAGAGAGAGAGGAAACTGGTGATGATGATGAGGAAGAGCAGTCAGCGCAGGCACAGAGTGTGAATGATGCCCCTGGCATTGCTTCTCAGGGTGCATCCACTACTTCAACTCCAGTGCCAGCACCCACCCCGAAGGCTATAAAGGGATCATGAAAGAAATCTGTGATCTGGAGCCACTTTAAAGTGAGGGAGGACCCACGTTTTGCTCAGTGTAATTACTGTGCCAGGGATATTAGCAGAGGCAAGCAAGTGGACCATCTAACTAATTCTGGAAAGATGCATCATATGCAGAAGCAACATCCATCAGTACTGACATCTGGGGATGGTGGCAGTACCAGTCAGGGGACTCCTTTTTTAAGGCAGCGTAAAGTGGTTGAAAAGGAGCAGAGTCATCCCACTCCCTCAGCCCCTTTCAGCAGTCAGGTAGCAGGCCAGCAGCCCCCTGCCAAGTGGCAGAAGCGACAACCCACCATGGAGGAAATGGGGTGGTGAGCGTTAACACGATCCCGGGGTAAGAGGCAGGCAGCCTCAAAAGTTGTAACCAGGAACATTGGGGAAATGATTGCCCTTGATGACCAGCCTTTGCAGATAGTGGAGAATGTGGGTTTCAAGCATTTGCTGAAGGTCTTAGTTCCAAATTACAAAGTCCCCTCCAGAACTACATTTAGCAGAAAAGTCATCCCCAGCCTGTACAATCAGTGTCGCAGTCGAATCCTGGCGCTGCTAACTAAGGCAGAGGGGAGTGTGCATTTCACCTGCGATATCTGAACCACCATTAACACTTCACACTCTTACCTATCCCTGACAGCACACTGGTGGGACCTGGCTGAGGCAGGGGCAGGCAGCAGCTCTATTAGTGACCAAGTATCAGAGTGCAGGTGGGCTTTACTGCACACCCACCTGATAGATGAGGCCCATACCTCAGCCAATATTCTATCATGCATCAGAGGCATGCTGGAGGGGTGGCAGCTACACCAGCGAGACAGGAATCTTCAGGTAAGGTTCTTTGTCACAGACAATGGTGCAAACATGATAAAGGCAATATCTGACGGGGGCTTTCAGAACATCTAATGTTTTGCACACACTCTACAGCTGGTAGTGAAGTCAGCTCTGGGGTTGGAGTCCAAGCACCAAGACAATGAATACCTGCATACGTTAATACAGAAGTGCAGGAATATAGCAGGGTTCTTCCACAAGTGTGAAGGCAGGGCAGGTTCTGATTTGGCATCCCCAAAGCAGACTGATTTGGGGATGCCTCATGAGCATCTCATTCAAGACTGGCACCTGGTGGAATTCCACCAAATGATGCTGCAGCGGTTAGTGGAGCAGCAGACATGCCTTCATGACCTTTCTCTAAAAATGGAGATAGGTGTGCATAGTCCCCTAGGGCACCATGATTGGGTAGTTATGAGTCAGCTGGTCAAAATTCTGAAGCCCTTCAAGGATGCCTTGGAGGAGCTGAGTTCCAGAAGTGCCACCTTGGGTGATATCATCCCTATAGTTAATATTCTGGAGGAAAATTTGGAGGGCTTTAAACAGGAAGAGGGAATGACAGCAGAGGTGCTGCATTGTCTGGATGTTTTGCAGAAGCAGGTGCAAGAGAAATTAGGACCTATAACAAAAGACGATAGATAGATGCTCGCCACACGAACCCCGTGTGAAAGGGAAACTTGCCCTACAGTCTGATTGTCTCACATTTGTGAAGAACCTGCTGTTAGAAAAGGTCTGTGAACAGGAGTGCCATAGGCAGAGACAGATTAGGCATGAAGCAGAGGAGGAAACACCAGGCACTTCAGAGAGTTGTGTAAGCCCAAGCAGGAGCAGCACTCTGTCAGCGACAGCTAGTACTTCCTCCTCCACTTCAGTACGCCAAAGCCATGTTGTCCCTAAAAAATCATCTCTTCTGGCACAGGCTACAGCGAAAGCAGCTGGCAAGAAGGACTCTCAGCCCACCCAAGCAAAGGAGACACCAGCATAAATGTCAGTGACACGGTATCTCACAGAGCCCACTGAGGACATGGAGACAGATCCACTGGCATATTGGGCACACAAGTCCACTGTCTGGCCACACCTAGCCAAAGTGGCTTAGAGATATCTGTCTTGTTCACCAACCAGTGTGCCCAGTGAACCTGTCTTTTCAATGACAGGGGATATCATGAGCCCTCAATGCTCAAGGCTGGCACCAGAGTTAATGGAAAAGCTAGTGTTTGTAAAAATAAACATGCCTTTGCTTGGGTTTCCAGAATTTCCCTGTGAATAGCAGGCACCTCTGCCTGCCTCCTATGCTCCGGATATATCAGCACATGGACCTGACCTCATTGCTGTGCCTGTCTGTCTCGCGCCTTATGTCGCACTACAAGGGCCTAATCTCATTGCTGTGCCTGACTGTCTCGCCCCTTACGTCACACTACAGGGGCCTGATCTCATTGCTTTGCCAGCCTGTCTTGCCCCTATCAACACCAGAGGGACCACACTATATCTCCACTGTGCCTGCCTGTCTTGCCCTATCAACACCAGAGGGACCTGACTACCTCCACTGTGCCTGCCTGCCTGTCTGGCCCCTATCAACACCAGAGGGTCCGCACTATATCTCCACTTTGCCTGCCTGTCTTTCTCCTATCAACACCAGAGGGACCTGACTACCTCCACTTTGCCTGCCTGTCTTGCCCCTATCAAAACCAGAGGGACCACACTATTCTACTGTGCCTGCCTGTCTTGCCCCTATCAACACCAGAGAGACCTGACTTTACCTCCACTGTGCCTGCCTGTCTTGCCCCTAAACACCAGAGGGCCCTGAATCTACCTCCACTGTACCTGCCTGTCTTAACCCTATCAACACCAGAGGGTCCTGACTATAACTCCACTGTACCTGCCTGTCTTAACCCTATCAACACCAGAGAGACCTGACTTTACCTCCACTGTGCCTGCCTGTCTTGCCCCTATCAACACCAGAGTGACCTGACTCTACCTGTACTGTGCCTGCCTGTCTTGCCCCTATCAACCTTTTGCCACTCTGCCTTGCTACCATACACCAGATGTCAGACGACTCTACTCCTTGTGGTGTTCTTGCCACTATCATGGTTACTCAGTGTGTTGGTGCTAGTCTTTCTGCTGCTTTGTCCCTTTATCGATGCCTTGGGGTTTTTTCTGACACCCTTTCTGCTTGCTATGTTCCCCCTTCATTGTGCTGTAGGATGTTGATGCCACTTGTCGTGCCACTTTGCCTCTCGTGCTGACTTCGAGGGTTCATACAACTGTTATCGGTGCTCTCTTGAAGCTGTGGGGTGTTTTTGACACTCTCGCTGCTGCTTTGCACCTCTGTTAAAGCACTTTTGCCACTCCTGATACCCCTTTGCCCCTTTACGGTGCCTTAGGCTATTCATGCCACTTTGGTGCCACTTTGCCATAGTCTAAGTACCTTGGAGCTCTTTTCTTGTTCTGATGATTGCTTCCCAGACGTTTCATCCAAATGGTTAAGAAAACCCCAATTCTTCAGCCAAAAATAGGCTGCAATACTTTCCTCATTGAGTTTAATGGCAAATGAAAAACGAATCAAACTAATAATTTATTTATTTTTTTGCTTTGAAACTAATGAAACAAATTGTGGTCCCAACGAAACGAATAAATGAACCGAAGCAAATTTTTTTCTTCTAGTCCTTAAATTTAGAAGAATTTTCATTTGAAAACTTAGGTACCTAAATGTGACTAAAGCCTTACGTTTATGGATCTAAGTGAAGCTAACTGAACATTTTTTTTGTAAATTGACCCTAATGGTTTTCTTCATGAAATTAATCTTCCCTCAAGCTGAAGAACTCAAGACGTGTAAAAGATAAAGTAAAATGCTAACACTAATTAAACCTTCTTTTATACCTAATAGTTTCTTTAACCACTGATAATTATAATTATTAAGCTTCAGGCATATTTTTGTAAGTTAAGGAACTGAAAATTGTTGTAGGCATATCCTAAAATAGGGGGGTTAAATATGGTAACCTACACAAAGACCATACAAGATGAGGCAGACTAGTCCTTTAATATTTATACCCTGGTCGGGAGGCTTGCGATGACATGTCTGAAAACTTCCATCACAGGTTACAAACAATTGACTTGAATGCTTAGGTCTTTTTCAATGAGTGGCGTATTTAATAATTTATGAGTTACCTCCCTGATAAACCTGACTTCACCTGCTTTCTTTTGTGTTGGCAGTACTGAAGCAGACCTGGCTACTCCAGAGTTTAGCAACCATCTGGCCATTCAAGTCAAAATGCCAGCATTATCAGACCAAATATCCTTCCGTCTCTTCCAGGAAATAAAAACAATGCACCATTAAGAGCTAAATGAACTTAGCAAGTCATATATTTATTCAAGCCAAACTGCTCCAAGTGTCTGCAAAGGTACCCATTTGGAAACCAGTAGGTTACTATATGGCCTTTTCATTGCACTCACTTAAACAAATGACTTTTGCTGACCGACAGCAAAAGCTGAGAATGTGATATGCTAGCTAAACATAGCCAGTTATCCTTTATGAAAAATAGTTCAGCAAACTTATCCATTCATCTTTGCTAATGTTCTTCTTGTGATTTATTTCTTCAGCAACTTCCCTCTGAGCCCCAGATGCTTATTTGCTTAAAGCAGAGCCCTCATCTGTATCCAGCTGTCTAACAGTCTCTTAATATTTATTTGTTTTCACTAATGCCTTCCCCCATCTCCCCCCCCCCCCCCCCCCAACTCCCTGTGGTTCTTGGACATATGCCAAGAAAAAAAAGAAATCTAATTTGGGGGCCTCTATACTAATGGGTTTTAACATTAATGCCTGTGTTAACATAGGTGATAGCTAAGACCCTTTGTCAAAGTGCAGCAGTGCACACTGATTACACATGCATTAGTGTTATTGCTGGGAGCTGGCTATATACCGGTATAGGGAGGGAAGTTGTTAAAGTCATTTCTGCTGGTAAAACAGTACTTTACCTGCAGAAATGGCCTTTTGCAAAGTTGCCTGGCTGAAGGTGCGGGCAAACTTCAGCTCACAGGTCTTATATATGCATGCAGGTTTACTTGCAGTGAGCAGAGGTTTTCCTGGGGGCAAGGCTGGGAAGGGGTTTGCACTTACGAATGTCTGCATTTGCAAAAGTCAGCGCGCAATTTTTCCTGAAAATACTATAAGGATAACATTCAAACAACTACACACGGCAGCATATACACGCTTATATGGCCGCACGTAGATCTACTATAGTATTTTATAACCTGCGCCTATCACATAATGCATATAATTTAAAATACGCGTACCTTTACTCTGGAATATATGCAGGTATGTATGGTTACTCACGAATGTATGCAGTGCATTGAAATCAAGCATTTCAAAGCATTGAACGCTTGTATTTTTCCTACCTAACACAAAAAGATATGGGCCAGATTTTAGTAGCCACGCGCAGGCGTAGATTTGGGCGCACAACCCGGCGCGCACAAATCTACGCCCAATTTTATAACATGCGCGCGCAGCCGCGCATTTCGGAGCAGCCTTGGAGGAAACTTTCCTTCCACCCCCCCCCATCTTCCCCTCCCTTCTCCTACCTAACCTGCCCCCCCAGCCCTACCTAAATCACCCCCATACCTTTATTTTAAAAGTTGCGCCTGCCTCCGGGCAGGCGTAGGTTGTGCGTGCCAGCTGAGTGCCAGCTCGCGATCCCTCGGCACGGCCACTGTGCAGGAGGCCTCGGTCCCGCCCCCGGACTGCCCTGCCCACTCCCCGCCCCTTTTTTCAAGCCCTGGGACATACGCATGTCCTGGGACTTGTGCACGTCGCCGGACCTATGCAAAATCGGCTCGGCGCACGCAGGAGTGGGTTTTCGGGGTTACGTGTGTAATATACGAGCGTAACCCTTTTAAAATCCGCCCCTATGTGCATGTTTTATGCAGAAAAATAAAGTAGGACTTAGTCTCATAAAAACTGGTGCGCAAACAAAAGTACGCGAACGCGCTTTTTTTAAAAATCTACCCCTATGTGTGTATCTTAGTAGATGTGAATGTGTGCATGTAATTTTGGTGGAATAATTTTTAAAGGTAAATTATGCTCATACATTTCCTTAATTGGTATAATGGCTGCAGACTTTACACCAATGTGGCTAGTTATAAAATTATATCATCATAAAAACATTGCATTACATTACAAATAGTAAATGACAACAGATAAAGACCAGTTCCCCCGCCCCAGTCTTCCCAGTTGTCTTCCTCTCTGGTTTTCTATCGCAAATATATTCCCATATTTATAATGCCATCTCCCCCTTGTTTTTAACCCTGTTCTTACCACTGCCCTCTATAGCCCTCCAAATCATTTTCAATGACATTTGGGTTTTGAGCATGGTCGTTCCATGCAGGGTTACCTCAGTCTTCTTGAAAGCTGGATGCAGTCATACTACTGCCGTTTACGGTTGTGACCATCATATACTGTAAACGGAGTGCTGTCATTACATTATAGACAGTGCAGAAGAGCTCCAGAGATGATTCAGAGAGATGTTCAGAGGCATTCTAAATGCATTCTTAGGGGTATTTGAAAATATGCTGATACCATATTCAGAGCTATATAGAGGTTTCCTTTTCTGGCATGGGCAAAAATACCCCCTCTGTAAGGCAGTGAGGTTGTTTTTACCTGCAGAGGGGAAAGCAGTTTCCAGGCCTCTCTTTTACCCACGTAACTGTTTAGTTACCCAGGTGAAATCTTTTGAAAATTGTCCTGCCCAGCACCCCAAAACCAAATAGCGTCTCGCTAAAAAAAAAAAATGCATCTCTAAGGCCAGATGACGAGAACGTTGACATCGAATATACTGAAGGGGCATTTATCTTGGGCAAGGCACATTTGAATTCAGTCTTTAATTGCAAGGCAACCAAACAATCATAATTGGCTTCATTTGCTCTTATTGGGGCCGGTTTTCAAAGAAGAAGCAAAAAAGGTTGGGAGCAAACGTGAGCTTGTCCAACTTTATATCAGCTTGCAAAGTTTACCAGTTTCACGAAATCATAGATAGAAGTTTCATAAGCACAGAATCAATCCAAGTTCCTAAAAACTCCGTCGGGAGCATTCACGATCTATAAAGGTTAATAGGCAAGTATGCAATGGACAGACAAACATTGATATGCAAAGCATAAAGACAGGACAAATAAACCTCGATGTTAATGAGATATAAAGAACACACGTACATAATTCAGTCAAATTAAGGGAATTGGTATGTCATAAAAGGAAAGCCAGCTTAGCACAAAGGAGTAAACAAACCAAAGTACATGTGATACTGTAAATAATAATAATGGAGGAAGCTGAGGGATGTTAACATTATACAGACCGGCAAATACTTAGCGAAAGATGGACCGATCAATGTCTTGATTGAGCCCATGAGGAAGTAACTGTATTGAGAATATGAATCCATTTTTGTTCTCTTTAGAGATAGAATTGTGCAAAATCGCCCCCCACGAGAGGAAGGGAGGCAAATTTCAATAATACAGAATCGCAGGTCAGAGGAACGCTGTGCTTCGGACCAGTGCTGCTGAACCAGGGGAGCATTCTCACGCCCCAACTGCAAGCATGAACGATGCTCATCAAGCCAGGTTCTAGTCATCTGGGAAATGTTGCCAAAACAGAGCAAAGGGCAGGGACAACAAATAGGGGCAGATCTTTAAACCTGCGCGCGGGCGTAGATTTGTTCGCGCAACCCGGCGTGAACAAACCTACGCCCGATTTTATAACATGCACGCGCTGCAGGGCGCGTGTTATAAAATCCAGGGTCGGCGCACGCAAGGGGGTGCACAGTTGTGCTACTTGCGCGCGCCGAGCCGCACAGCCTTCCTCCGTTTCCTCCGAGGCCGCTCCGAAATGGGAGCGGCCTTGGAGGGAACTTTCCTTCCACCCCCCCCCCCCCGCACCTTCCCCTCCCATCCCTATCTAACCCGCCCCCCATCCCTATCTAAAACCCCCTCCTTACCTTTATCGGGAAAGTTACGCCTGCCTCTGGGCACGGCAGCTGTTCCGGAGGCCTCGGTCCCACCCCCGGAATGCCCCCGGGCCGGCACCCTGCCCATGTCCCTGCCCCCGGAACGCCCCTTTTTTGAAGCCCCGGGACATACGCGCGTCCCGGGGCTTGCGCGTACCGCCGAGCCTATGCAAGATAGGCTCGGCGCGTGCAGGGGCAGCTTTTCAGGGGTTACGCGCGTATGTTGCGCGCATGTTATAAAATCGGGCGTACATTTGTGCGTGCCAGGTTGCGCGCACAAATGTTTGCTGCGCGCGTAAGTTTTAAAACATGCCCCCCAGTGTGTGTAAAGGGACATGCTTGACCTGATTCCTCGCAAGGTTTTGTGCGCGCTGAGGGCGGACGTTCCCTGGGAGCGGAGTTGGGATTTGTGAGCATACTCTGTAGTTTTAAAAGTGAATCCATGTAAATTCACCTGCACAAGTTACGCCCGTGATAGAGCATGCATTACCACAAGCGGGTGAGTCTCTGCATGTGCCAGTCCCCTTAAATCCTGGGAATTTTCAGAGTAAAAAGTATATACAGACTTTATCCCTGCGTGCACAGTTATAAAATTAGCCTCAGTGTGTAGGATCTACAAAAAGAATTCATACAGACCGTCTGAAAACTGCTGGGCATATTTTTTTTTTTTTAGCATGCTAAGTCTGCCCTTATCAGGGTTTCATAAGCAAAATGATAATGGCAGCCAATGGGAAATAAAGCTTACTTAGTCTGTTACTACTGAACTCCCTGGAGTCTCTTTATTCCACCACTTCCCACCGATAGAAGTATCAGAGGTTGAAGCTGTTTTGTCATTTAAAATGCTGATGCTAGGGCCATCTGGTGGTACTGAAGAACTCGTTTCTTCTCACATGCAATACACCTTCCATTAATAAGACTGCGGTGGTGTCTGTCACTTGCTGTGTCCCAGAGCTATTTTGTTACTGCAGCTATTCTGTAGTCACTGGGAAACTGCTTTTTCTGTGCCCAGGCCCCAGTCTAAAGCAGTAGCAAACACTCCAGGTAGTGGTAAACAGGTGCGCATTTCACTATTTCTTGCTCTTCTCCCATCTTCTTCTACCCTTGTGGTGTCAAAGGCAAGTACAAAGAACATTTATAGCCTCTTAACCTTGCTCCTCCAATGTCTGTTCGATATTGACTCCGTATGTCCTGGATGTTATCTACCTATCTTCCGCGTCTCCCTCTGGCTTTCCATTAATTTTGTGATTGTATATAGGCTTAGCTTTCTCGGGCAGTTTAGTATTATTGAATGAACAAAAGGAAATAAAAGATTTTAACACACAGGTCTCAATAACTGTGCTTTCCCATTGTGCTGTTTCCCTTCCAATACACCTTGCACTTCTCTCTAGTGCAGTTCCCAGAGATAATGAAGTTCAAATATAAAAATATTAAGCTCCATTCCCTCAGTTAAGGGCACACTGCGGTTGAAGACGCATGCTCACACAAATACTTGAAATCCAGGTTGAAATGGAAGGGAATTTTCTGAACTCACTCTGGGTTCTGGGCCAGGAAATCTGTTCCTCAAAGGTTTATTATTTCAGCTACACACAAACTGCTTTTTATAATCTCTTAATTAGGGATGCCTGGTCGTACTAGAGAGTATGAATGTACATTCATTCATTTTTAAAAAGAATAATCATCAGAATCAAAACAAGCATGTTCATTTTAGTTCCTTTTATCCCAAAACGAATGCACAATCCCCCTGAATATCCCACAATTTTTGGGTTCATTCATTTCAGAAAATAGCACATGCTGTTTTCTGAAATGAATAAAACAAAAAAACCCAACAAAATGAAAAAAACCAAACAAAATTATCTGAACATAAAACAAATTTTCTGAAACTAAAATGTTTCCATGCATATCCCTACTAGAATTCTGCATTCCAGGGACGTTTTCAGACTGTGCAGCTGACACCTACCTCCTAGACAATATTAATGAAAGTATGTTTCTCGCAGAGGCTGGTTCTCATCTTTCTGATGCTTAGGTTTCACTTCCTGCAGCCCAGAGCTCTGTTTGAACCCTTTGTGTTCTGGGTCTCCTAGGGTCCTGATGCACACAGCAATAGCTCATGTTTATCTGTTGACGAGCTATTGAAAATGCAGAGGCAGTGGTTACTATACTGTTTAGTGACAGGCTGATGCAAAATATTAGACTCGTGGTATGCAATACTGGAATCAGCTATCCTCAGCTGGTTTATGGAAGATTGAATGCAAAAACTGAGTACATATTCATCTGGTCTATTAGTAAGAGATGCAGGACAGGATAGATTTTGGATGTATGTCTCTGTACATTTCTGCAAAACATATTCTGTCTTTTAGGGTGTTTTTTTTTCTCAATTTTCCTCAGCTGATAATATAAATTAATCAATGAATTAATACAGATGCAACGAATCAATTTTAATTGCCCCTTCTCCGGTGATAATTGTATGTTTAACACCTGCTTTAGCAGCCCAAGGAGAAATTAATGAAACCACTAATTGTGTTTTTAAGCCTCGAAGACATCTGCCAGTAAGGGCAAAATTTATGGTTTCCACTATTCTTAAAAACAATGCAAACTACAAAAGTGATTCAATAATAGTTTTTATGTGTTTTGAACTTATCTGAACATATTGGGGTAGATTTTATAACATGCGCGCGCGGCATACATGTGCGCGCGCTACCCAGCATGTGCACATGCCGGGTAGCGCGCGCGGCATACATGTGCGCGCGCTACCCGGCATGCGCACATGTCCACCTGATTTTATAACTTGCGCGCAGGCACGCGCAAGTTATAAAATCAGGGGTCGGCGCGCGCAAGGGGGTGCACAATTGTGCACCTTGTGCGCGCCGAAGCCGCACTGTCTTCCCCCATTCCCTCCCCCCTAACCTGACCTTCCCAACCCTTCCCCTAACCTTTCACCCCCCGAGCCCTATTCTAACCCCCCTCAAAAAATGTGTTTTATCTTTTGCGCCTGCCTCTGGGCAGGCGCAAGTTGCGCACGCCGGCCAACTGCCGGCGCGCAATCCCCGGCACAGCAGCAAATGTGGCTGCTGTGCCAGGAGCCTGACCTCGCCCACGGACTGCCCCCCACCCCGCCCCCTCCCCACCCCTTTTTGCAAACCCCGGGACTTACACGCGTCCCGGGGCTTTACGCACGTCGCCGGGCCTTTTTAAAATAGGCTTGGCGCGCGTAACCCTTTGAAAATCTGGCCCATACTGTAGGTGTAATTTTTCAAAGCTGTTTCCCTTGCAGAGTAAAGTAAGGAGAGATTAATGGCAACATTTCAATTATCAAACCTATGCATAGTACTCAGAATCCTCTACATCCAGATATTGTTATTGTAGGAACTGTCATGAGCAAATGATTGGATCTCAAGTCTGGCTCTTGGATCTATTTGTGTGCATTGATAATCTTCTCTGTCCATAAATATTACAGGCAGAGAAGTGCCTGTTTGGTTATAGGCACAATTTATTTTCAAATGAAACCCAGTAATTTGCAATTGTATCCAGGCACATAAAACTATGATTGTAGGCAGCAGTAATGAATTAAGCTGTGTGTTGAATACCTGCATTATTTATACATGTACAGGAAGGGATATTAGGAACAGTTCTAATGGCTTCTCACAGCTACTGTTTAAAAGGAACTTAAGAGTAGGTATTAAATGGTCAAGGTCAAGGGGCAGAGGCTTTTCATGCATTCATTGAAAAGACCGGAGAGCTAATTTCAAGGATATGTTTATTCCACAAATGTGTAAAATAGTAAAATTCATAAAAGTTTAGCTTGCAATACAAATGTTAATGCTACTATTATGGAATCATAATTTAAAAAAAAACATTCTTCTCAAAGGTCTGCAGCAGAATGTCACTTTTTTAGTGTATTAAAATGAACGAACATATGTACAATTTATTTCCACTGAGCTATCATTTAAATTCATAAGCTATTTCTCATCTGTTTGACATCTTTCTGCCTTGCTGTGGGAAAGGAAACCTATATTCTCACATTTAGCACTCTAGGGATGTAATCGAGAAGTATACTCTCCATTCCCTTTGGACTAATATCCTCAACACAATTTAAAATAAATGCCATCTCTTCACGACATGAAGTCACAGCGAAGCTGCATGGCTGTACATCCTTTTCTTGCAAACCTGGCCCAGGTGCAGTTAAGTAATGGATAGACAAAAGTTGAAAGAATACAAGTTATCTCTCTCAGCTGATAAGCAGGTTGATAATTCAAATAAAAAATAGACTTTGAAATCTGTTTACCAATGCTAGAGGCCTAAAAAAATAAGAGGGGAGAGTTAGCGTGTATAGCACTGGATGAGGAGGTAGATATGATTGGCATCTCAGAGACCTGTAAAATGGGACACTGTGATACCAGGATACAAATTATATTGAAATGTTAGGATGGATCAAATTGGTGGAGGGGGGTGGTACTGTTCGTTAAAGAGAGCATTGAGTCAAACAGGATACAAGTTCTGCAGGAAACAAAATGCACTGTACAATCCTTATGGATAGAAATTCCAGGTGATATATATTTCCATCTACCTGGTCAGAACGAAGAGACAAATAATGAAATGCTAACAAAATTAGCAGCACCGTGATAATGGGTGACTTCAGTTACCCCATTACTGACTGGGTAAATGTCACATTAGGACGTACTAAAAAGGTAAGGTTCCCAGGTGAAATAAACGATTACTTCATGGAATAAGAATCAACGAGGGGGAGAGCTATTTTAGACCCTAGTGGAACACAGGATTTAATGTGAGAGGTAACAGTTTGGGGGCCACTTGGCAACAGTGATCGTAACATGATCAAATATGACTTAATAACTGAAGGGAGGACACTAAAGAAATCTACTGTGATAGCATTTAACTTTCAAAAGGGAGACTTTGATAAAATGAGGAAAATGTTTAGGAAAAAACTGAAAGAAGGAGCTGCAACGTCTGAGTTTGCAAAAGGCATGGACCTTGTGTAAAGATGCCATCTTGAAGCCCAAACTAGATGCATTCCATGCATTACAAAAGGTGAAAAGAAGGCTAAATAACTACCGGCATAGTTAAAAGGTAAGGTGAGGGAGGCTATTATAGCTAAATGAACATCTTTCAAAAAATGGAAAAGGGATCCGAATGAAGAAAACAGGAAATAGAATAAGCACTGGCAAGTTAGATGCAAAGCATTGAAAAGAAAGACAAAGAAATAATTTGAAAAGAAGCTTGCATTGAAAGCATAAACTCATAATAAAAGCTTTTTTTAGGTACATTGTAAGCAAAAGGCTGTGAAGGAGTCAGTTAGATGATCAAGCCTGTGAGGTCATCAATGGGTGCAGAACTGAAAAATGAAATTGCAGACTGTGACACCGTGAACAGTATCGGGCTAGCCAGAGAATAGGCTGACCGTTCTTTCATAAATTCCTTTATTAATGACAAGAAAACAAAACAAAGCAGCTCTGCTTACCTTCGCAGTTCACAAAATAAAGACAGCAATATAACTCACAGTTCAACAGTATTGGCCTTCCCTAGTCTTCCTTCTCTTCCCTGGAGTCTCCTTGATCTTCCTGGGCCTAGCTTCTTATCCCCCTTCTAAGGAGAACACCCGCCCCTCCTGACTGTGCCTTAAGGTGGACCAGGCTAAATGCCCCGTCTTAGGCTTTTAAAGAGGATCTAACATACACTGCTTCACACAGACATATTATTAGTAATTTGTAAACTATTTTTAGAATCATTTCCGATACCTGGAGGGTTGCCAACGTAATGCCAGTTTTTAAAAAGGGGTCAAGGGGTAGTCTAGGAAATTACAAATGAGTAAGCCTAATATCAGTGCTGGACAAAATGGTAGAAACTATAACAAAGAACAAAATTACTGAACATATAGACAGTCATAATTTAATAGGAAAAAAGCCAACATGGATTTAGCCAAGGAAAATCATGCTTCACCAATCTGCTATATTTTTTGAATGTGAAAACATATGGATAAAGGTGAGCCAATTAATTTAGTGTGTCTGGATGTCTCCAGAAAGCAAAGTCCTTCATAAGAGACATTTGAGGTAATTAAAAAGTCATGGATAGGAGGCAATGTCTTCCTGTGGATTGGGAATTAGTTAAAAGATAGAAAAAAATATGCTGAAATCCTCTGCTCAGTATGCGGTGACAGTCAAGAAAGCAAATAGAATGCTAGGAATTATTTTGAAAGGAATGGAGAATAAAACAGAGAATAGCATAATGCCTCTGTGACCTCATCTCGAGAATTGTGTGCAGTTCTGGTCACCACATCTCAAAAAAGATAAAGCAGAATTTAAAAAGGTACAGAGAAGGGTGACCAAAATGATAAAGGGGGTGGAACGATTCCCCTATGAAGAAAGCCTAAAGAGGTTAGGACTCCAGCTTGGAGAAGAGATGGCTGAGGGGAGATATGATAGAGGTCTGTAAAATAATGAGAGGTCTAGAACAGGTAAACACAAATCAGTTATTTATTCTTTCAGAAAGTATAAAGACTAGGGGACATGCAATGAAGTTATTATGTAGTATATTTTAAACAAATAAGAGAAAATATTTTTTTTAGTCAGCCCATAATTAAGCTCTGGAATTCATTGCCAGAGGATGTGGGAAATTATTTAGTGTAACTGCATTTATAAAAGGTTTGGATAAGTTCCTGGAAGAAAAGTCCATAAACCATTGTTTAAGGTGAACTTGGGGAAATCTACTGCTTATTCCTGTAATAAGCAGCATGGAATATATTTACTTTTTGGGATCCTTCCAGGTACTTGTAACTTGGATTGGCCACTATTGAAAATTGGATACTGGGCTTGATGGACCTTTGGTCTTACCCAGTATGGCAATTCCTATGTTCTTATGTTATGCATTTAGGATAATTTATTTTAAAAAAAAATAAAAAAAGAACAATCCTGCCTAAAACACCTGCAACAACCTAGAAGTAAACTCTATCCTGTATCTAAACAATGGTTCTACACCCTCTATAAAACTGGTAAATTCACTGGCTGTAAAGGTAATTATCACTAAACCTAATCCGGTAATGGTCCAACATATAGAAACATAGAAATGACGGCAGAAAAAGACCAATCGGCCCATCCAGTCTGCCCAGCAAGCTCCCACACTTATTTTCCCATACTTATCTGTTTCACCGACCACCAAGTACAGGGCACTTGTTGGTAACTGTTTGATTCAAATTTCCTGCCACCCCCTGCCATCGATGCAGAGAGTAGGGGTGTGCATTCATTTGCAACGTATTGGCAATCTGCAATGTATATGCCATATTCGTTGTATTTGTGGGGGTCACGAAATGTATGGCAAAGCCCCACAAATACAACGTATCACTAACAAATAAACCCCCCACCCTCCTGACCCCCCCCCCCCCAAGACTTGTCAAAAGTCCCTTGTGGTCCAGCGGGGGTCCTGGAGCGATCTCCTGCACTCGGGCCATTGGCTGCCAGTATTCAAAATGGCACCGATAGCCCCTGTGACACAGTAAGGGCAAAGGCTATCGGCGCCATTTTGAATACCGGCAGCTGACGGCCTGAGTGCAGGATATGGCTTCAGGACCCCCACTGGACCACCAGGGACTTGGCAAGTCTTGGGGAGGTCAGGAGCCCCCCCCCCCCAAGACCTGCCAAAAGTCCCTGGTGGTCCAGCGGGGGTCCTAGAGTGATCTCCTGCAATCAGGCCGTTGGCTGCCAGTATTCAAAATGGCACTGTTAGCCTTTGCACTTACTAAGTCACAGGGGCTACCGGTGCCATTGGTCGGCCCCTGTCACATAGTAGGAGCACAAGATGGTGCCGGCCGTCCATTGCTCCTACCATGTGACATGGGTCAACCAATGGCACCGGTAGCCCCTGTGACATACTAAGGGCAAAGGCTATTAGTGCCATTTTGAATACCAGCAGCCGATAACCCGAGTGCAGGAGATCACTCCAGGACTCCCGCTGGACCACCAGGGACTTTTGGCAAGTCTTGGGGGGGGGGGGGGGTCAGGAGGGTGGGGGGTTGTAAATTAAATTTAAAGGGTTGGGATGGGGATTTTTTTTGGTAAACTAATACATATGCATGACTCTGCACTTCTTGGCATTGAATCTTAGCTGCCATATCTTCAACCACTCTTCCAGCTTCCTTAAATCCCATCTCATGCTCTCTACTCCTTCCGGCATGTCTACTCTGTTGCAGATCTTAGTATCATCTGCATAAAGACAAACCTTACATTCTAGCCCATCCGCAATGTCGCTCACAAAAATATTGAACAGGTCAGGTCCCAAGACCGATCCTTGCGGCACTCCGCATAACACCGCTCTCTCTTCAGATTAAGTTCCATTTACCATCACACATTGTCTTCTGGCCATCAACCGGTTTGCAATCCAGGCCACCACTTTGGCACTCACTCCTAAGCTTCTCATATTATTCACATGCCTCCTGTGCAGGACCATATCAAAAGCTTTGCTGAAATCCAATTCCTCTTCCTCGATCCAATTCATAAGAACATAAGAACGTAAGAAAATGCCATACTGGGTCAGACCAAGGGTCCATCAAGCCCAGCATCCTGTTTCCAACAGTGGCCAATCCAGGCCATAAGAACCTGGCAAGTACCCAAAAACTAAGTCTATTCCATGTAACCATTGCTAATGGCAGTGGCTATTCTCTAAGTGAACTTAATAGCAGGTAATGGACTTCTCTTCCAAGAACTTATCCAATCCTTTTTTAAACACAGCTATATTAACTGCACTAACCACATCCTCCGGCAACAAATTCCAGAGTATAATTGTGCGTTGAATAAAAAAGAACTTTCTCCGATTAGTTTTAAATGTGCCCCATGCTAACTTCATGGAGTGCCCCCTAGTCTTTCTACTATCCGAAAGAGTAAATAACCGATTCACATCTACCCGTTCTAGACCTCTCATGATTTTAAACGCCTCTATCATATCCCCCCTCAGTCGTCTCTTCTCCAAGCTGAAAAGTCCTAACCTCTTTAGTCTTTCCTCATAGGGGAGTTGTTCCATTCCCCTTATCATTTTGGTAGCCCTTCTCTGTACCTTCTCCATCGCAATTATATCTTTTTTGAGATGCGGCGACCAGAATTGTACACAGTATTCAAGGTGCGGTCTCACCATGGAGCGATACAGAGGCATTATGACATTTTCCGTTTTATTCACCATTCCCTTTCTAATAATTCACAACATTCTGTTTGCTTTTTTGACTGCCGCAGCACACTGTACCGACGATTTCAATGTGTTATCCACTATGACACCTAGATCTCTTTCTTGGGTTGTAGCACCTAATATGGAACCCAACATTGTGTAATTATAGCATGGGTTATTTTTCCCTATATGCATCACCTTGCACTTATCCACATTAAATTTCATCTGCCATTTGGATGCCCAATTTTCCAGTCTCACAAGGTCTTCCTGCAATTTATCACAATCTGCTTGTGATTTAACTACTCTGAACAATTTTGTGTCATCTGCAAATTTGATTATCTCACTCGTCGTATTTCTTTCCAGATCATTTATAAATATATTGAAAAGTAAGGGTCCCAATACAGATCCCTGAGGCACTCCACTATCCACTGAGAAAATTGCCCATTTAATCCTACTCTCTGTTTCCTGTCTTTTAGCCAGTTTGCAATCCACGAAAGGACATGGCCACCTATCCCATGACTTTTTACTTTTCCTAGAAGCCTCTCATGAGGAACTTTGTCAAACGCCTTCTGAAAATCCAAGTATACTATATCTACTGGTTCACCATTATCCACATGTTTATTAACTCCTTCAAAAAAGTGAAGCAGATTTGTGAGGCAAGACTTGCCCTGGGTAAAGCCATGCTGACTTTGTTCCATTAAACCATGTCTTTCTATATGTTCTGTGATTTTGATGTTTAGAACACTTTCCACTATTTTTCCTGGCACTGAAGTCAGGCTAACCCATCTGTAGTTTCCCTGGTCGCCCCTGGAGCCCTTTTTAAATATTGGGGTTACATTTGCTATCCTCCAGTCTTCAGGTACAATGGATGATTTTAATGATAAGTTACAAATTTTTACTAATAGGTCTGGAATTTCATTGTTTAGTTCCTTCAGAACTCTGGGGTATATACCATCCGGTCCGGGTGATTTACTACTCTTCAGTTTGTCAATCAGGCCTACCACATCTTCTAGGTTCACCGTGATTTGATTCAGTCTATCTGAATCATTACCCATGAAAACCTTCTCCATTACGCGTACCTCCCCAACATCCTCTTCAGTAAACACCGAAGCAAAGAAATCATTTAATCTTTCCGCGATGGCCTTATCTTCTCTAAGTGCCCCTTTAACCCCTCGATCATCTAGTCACCCAATCAAAAAAGTCAATCAGATTTGTCTGACAGGACCTTCCCCTGGTGAATCCATGTTGCCTCTGGTCCAGCAATTCTTCTGACTGTAGATAGTTCACTATTCTTTCTTTCAGCAGAGACTCCTAGGGATGTGCAGAGGGACGCCATACGTTGCATTCGTGATTCGGATTCGTCGGGGAGCAGATACGTTGCATTCGACCGTATGGAGCCCTGATGCGTTAATACGGCGATTTCTATTCGTGTCCCAGCTAAAATTAAAATTAGCTACAACCCCCCACCCTCCTGAACCCCCCAAGACTTACCAAAACTCTCTGGTGGTCCAGCGGGGCGTCCGAGAACCCGCTGGACCCACAGGGACTTTTGGCCAGCTTGGGGGGGCCCGTTGGACCCACAGGGACTTTTGGCCAGCTTGGGGGGGCCTTCTGACCCCCACAAGACTTGCCAAAAGTCCAGCAGGGGTCCGGGAGCGACCTCCTGCATGCCGGCCGGCCGATGCCAGTAGTATTCAAAAAGCCCATTTACACACATAAATCTATTTGAAAATTACCCCCTCTATTTGTATACTGAGGACAATTTGATGTGGCAGGCCATAAATGGTCTGGGTCAGAACTTCATAAACAAATCACTTTCTGAATGAAGGTTCTGACCTTGGCGTTTTCTATAAATATAAAAACTTCTTCTAAAGCATGGTTTTATATTGGAAATAAGTCACAAAAGCCAGCTCTACAATTTTAATTTCATAATATTCCCAATGCCAAGTTTTATCTGCCATCTGCACAGAAAGATTTCTCCATAACAATGTCCTATTATATGTACTAGGTAATTCATTATTCAGTGCAAATAATGACCTCCATTCCCACCTTCTGCTGATTACACTATATTTGGCATTCGGTAGCAGTGGTAGCAATAGAATACATGTAGCATGATGTCCTGGTTGTGCAGACTGGTGGTTCAGTCCTGACTCCTGAGTAGTGCAACACTCCTACAGAGAGGCCTTTCAAAGGAAGAGAGATTTGTGCACTGGGGTGCCAGGCTCAGACCGATTCTTTCAGGAACTGGCAGGATCAGACAGCAGGAAGCAGGATACAGATACAAAAGCATTCAGTGGGCGACCAACACATGCAATAAATTTGCTTTTAATTGCATAGAAATCTCTATGGTTAGGCTTGTTTAGGCATGGAACTGGAGCCAGGACTGGTCAAGGAGCCAGGGACTGGTCAAGCCAGGGACTGGTCAAGCCAGGACTGGTCAAGCCAGGACTGGGAGCCAGGACTGGTCAAGGAGATTTTTATGATGTTGCCACTTTAGCTGTTTGCAATGAAGGAATGGGTTTTATTACAAATGTCAGCCATCCAATGAAGCGCACACTGAACCTTGCTTTTGGTTTTATTTGATGCTGTTTCCTGCATGGGGCCAAAATGAGTACCCCTGCAGGATTTAATAACTAAGGGGATTAAAATAAAAAAAGATGCAAGCATCTCTATGAAATTAAATAGGTATTCCTATATTGTAATGCATTTTTATCTTTCAATGATCTTAAACAGAAAACATTTTTTTTTTGTAATAAGTAGACAGTGGGTATGGTCGTGAAGTCAGAGCAGCTTCATGTAAGCAACACAATTATCTCATTTTTACAAATTTATGTCCCCAGAAGCCAACTTAAATGCACGGATTCCTTAAATCAAGGTTTTGATGATTGAATGTTTTCCTCTACCAGCTTCACTGACCACACTGATTGCAACAAGTATGATTGGTCACGGCAACTATCCTTTGATCCCTAGCCACTTAAATAGTCATGGGGGCTAATTACTTGTGCTCAGTCTCACAGCCTAATGTTATCAAAAACCCTGCAAGTTTCAGGCAGACCACATTGAGATCATCATCATAGTTTGATTACAGATACCAAAGATCACAAGAAGTATTGTACAGTGTAGTACAGAAGTCCAGTATAATGGTCAAAAAACTGCATCTATATAATTGCTGGGAATAATATCAGAAAATGACCACTTTTATTAGTAAATATTTAAATCACATTTAAGGCTTTGAAACTCACCCACAGTGCCATAATATGAACTTAATTATTAGCATTATTGCTGTAAAAATGATTTTATTTTATTACATTTTTTCCATGTTGTGGTTCCCAGCACATCAACATCATTCTTCATGTTGCAGTGATCTTGTTCTCAGTTTATTTGGGGTAAGAAATAGTCAGTTTTCCAGATCACCTGCTTACACAGCAGCGTTTTTTGAGTTTTTTTGGGAGGGTGGGTGAATCAACTTTAAGGAAGGAATAGTTGTTTGCTAAGGTGTTTCGCATTGGTTCTTGCAAAGGCAAAGCCATATTAATTTAGTTGACTTAGAAAATAGCCAATGCTATTACTAGCAATGGTAACATGGAATAGACTTAGTTTTTGGGTACTTGCCAGGTTCTTATGGTCTGGATTGGCCACTGTTGGAAACAGGGTGCTGGGCTTCATGGACCCTTGGTCTGACCCAGTATGGCATGTTCGTATGTTTTTATGTTGTAAGGGTACCCACAGACGTCTCCATCAGGGGTCACATATGACTGAGGTGACTGAGGTTTGGTAGAAGTAATAAAAGTTGAGGTAGATCCAGGGCTCAAGAAGGGAGCCTCTAGGCCTCAAGTAGAGAGTACCTGGAGCCGCCTGTCAGAAGAGGATTCCCAGGGAGGCGGAGCATTGGAGGCTCCATGCCCTGTTGGGATTTCATTGTTTTCGGTGTTTTGAAGAAGTTGGGGAGGCAAAAGGACAATGCAAGTTTCAGTGTATCTGAAGCTACGGATGTTCTTCTCTCAGGGGAAGAGGGCAGGAGGGAAAGAAAGAAGAGAGCCTTCTGAAGGAACAATCTTCTTAACCAGCGTGTCTCAGTTGCTGAGGAGAGGAGATTCATAGGAGAGGAGTCAAGGAGAAATGAGGTACACAGAGAATTGCAAACAAGTTATAGTCTCCTGGAGTAGTCTGATGGGGTACCTAGAGTCAAGGAAAGCCCCTGCATGTATTTGAATTAAGTGACTCATTATAGGATCTCACCAGACGAAATGTACTCTGTGTCAACTGTTCGCTGTCCAACAAGCTGTGCATCAGTAAACTCTTTACATTTTGGAACAACATAATCTGATGTGGAGTTGTCCTGATTTCAAGCCTTAATGGCACTGAAGCAAGACTTTCTCCCTGCCAGGGGAGTCCCAGGGAGCCCCAAAGGTTGCATGATTGCCCACCAGCTCTCAGATGTAAGCCCCCTACTGGAATGGGGTTTACATATTCATGATACAGTACAGATATTTATTTGAAAAAGAGAACCTCAAATGAAAGTTATTTTTATTGCTACAATATATCATTTTAGAGTCATTTGATTAATCAGAGTGATTTGTTTGGTGGGATAATTTCCGGGGGGGGGGGGGGGGTGCATTAAACTGCAGTGATCTTGGGATCACTTGGGATCCTTAGTGGGAAAGTAGCCAGCTTTTCATTGGCAGTCAAATAATCCTGCACATATTTACAACAAAAAAAGAAAGGTGATATGAACCTCAGCAATCTTCTATGCTCATTGTTAGTAGAGCAGAGCATTTTTTATCCAGTCAAGACCCAGACCAGTCTAAATAATGGATTTTTTGGATTGTGAACATGCCCTCTCCTCATCCCCTCACCCCATAAATATTAAAAAAGAGAGTAACATTGGCTGATTAAAAAAAAAAAAAACACATTCACCGAGTACAAAATAGTAAAGCAAATTTCAAAATGGTTGGAAGCTACACCTGCAGCATGCCCAAAAATCTATGTTTATTTGAAACTAAGTGCAGAAATGAGAAGTTCAAGCTGCCTGGCATTCGATGAGAGTATGGGAATGTTGTAACTTCAAGTATAGTAACCCGAAGGTCAACATGCTGCCTGAGTGAGGGGTAGGCTCTGCGGTATACTGTTATTCAGTTCATAGCAGGGAGGATTTTAATCTGTTGGTGACTGGAGAAGGGGATTTTCCAGGGTAAACACTTCATGTGCAGTGCAGTAGCAACCAAGACCTTCTTCTTGCTTTGAATTCCTGCACATTTTAAATCATATCAACCGTGTTAAAGCACATCAAGACAATCTGTGAGTTGGCACAGTGGTTCCTGGGGGAGAGTGGATGACTTACAAGTCTCAACTCAGCAAAAGATGAAGAACACGGCAATCAAATTGTAAGCAAGACAAAATGGCAATGAGCTGCCCGAAACGTCTTCCATGACATGATATAAGAGCAAAGATTGTGCCATGCATTCTTCAGAGTTTGAGTGATGAAAGCATCCTTGACTCCTTGATCCATTGGCTGAATTACAGAAATACGATTGGATGGCAAGAAAGTAGCAAAAAGAGTAGCTAGATGAGCAGGTCGGTTCTGCTGAATGGATAGCACAGATCTCTTAGAAACAGAGAAACATGACCGCAGAAAAAGACCGCATGGCCTATCTAGTTTGCCCATCCATCCATCCATCTTGAATTCAGATATTATTTATGCACCACCACCTCACTGGGAACTTTCACCCTCATCCCATGACTCCTTCTTCTAGAGCCTCCTTTCCATTGAAAACAGCTCAACTCCTCTGCATGGAAACCTTTGAGATGTCTCTGTCATATTTCCCCAATCTCGCCTTCCCTCTAGAGTATACATGTTTAGATCTTTAAGTCTATTCCCATATGCTTTAGAACAAAGATAACTGACCATTTTAGTAGCCATCCCCTGGACCAACTCCATTTCCACCTCTGGACTTTTCTCGGAGAAAGCTGGCCCTTTGATTGCCGATTCACTCCTGGACTCACTGCTGCACGTGATTTTCCAAATTCAGTACATAAAGGTCTCTGGGGCCCTTTTCTGTCACCACTGCCAGAAATGCTGTGAATGGAAGCGGAGCAATGCTGCTGGTCCGCTATGGATACATCAGAGAGGGTTTAAACCAGCATGAGATTTAATACAGAAATGCCGACGGGTCTTGTTCTGTGTTCAGTTCATTCAGTTCAAATTTATGCAAACATACCAAAAGTTATTCTTAAAGGCCAAAATAAAGATATTTGAAGTGAGGAGGGAGATACCACCTATTGTTGCGCTCTGCAGCCGGTCCTGCTCACCTCTCCCGTCCTTCCACTAGCTCCGCGGTTACCTCCTCTGCCACCACAACCTGTTTGCGGCGTCCCCGGCTCCCCCTCTCACCATCTCCGATGCCGGCCTCACAGCGGAGCTCCCGTAGGGTCTCCGCATCTTCCTGCTCCTCGACCCTGTCCTTAGGTGCATGTGCGGCCGACGTCGCCCTACTTAAAGGGCCAAGCATGGGAAACCCGTCAAAAGATAACACGGTCATCTGGGTTATTATTGACCGCTTTTCGAAAATGAGCCACTTCGTTCCTCTGCTGAGCCTCCCATCGGCTCCTGAATTGGCAAGGCTCTTTCTAAAGAATGTATTCCACTTACATGGGCTACCCAGAGAAATTGTTTCAGCTCGTGGACCACAATTCACTGCCAAATACTGGAAATCTCTGTGCACCAAGTTTAATATCACTCTGAGCCTGACCTCGGCCTACCACCCTCAGGCGAACGGCCAAGCCGAGAGGACAAATTGATCGCTGAAGGACGTTCCTGAGATCCTACGTCAATGATCAACAGAATGACTGGTCCAATCTCTTGCCATGGGCCGAGTTATCCCACAATACCCACGTTGCCTCTGCCACCGACGTGTCACCCTTTTCAGTGGTCTTTGGGAGTCAGCCACGTCTGCCTCTTCCCGTGCCGCTTTCAGCTCCCTCACCCGTGGCTCAGTTCACAGCACAGATAATACATCGCATGTGGAATCAAAGAATGATTAACCCACGCAGCTGAGAAGGCCAAGCAATTCACAGACACTCATCTTTGCACTGCACCTTGTTCCAACCTGGCCAGAAGGTTTAGCTGAGCACCAAACATATCAAATTGCGACTCCCATCTCAGTGATTGGCTCCCAAGTACATCGGGCCATACCCGATCCTCAGAAGGATAGGGGCAGGAACCTATCAGCTGCAACTTCCTCACAATATAGGCATCCACAACCCATTCCGTGTCTCCTTATTGAAACCATTGGTCTTGAAATGGCCTTCCTGCAGGCCTCCTGCTCCATCACAGCTCACCACTGAACCAAAACACATCCTCCAGGTGAAGGAGGTTTTGGACGTCCAGCGAAAGAAAGGTCATTGGGAATACCTCCTGTCATGGGAGGGCTTCAGTCCAGAAGAGAACTCCTGGGAGCCCTCCCACCACATATATGACAAGAACCTCCTCGCGGAGTTCCACAAGACCCATCCTGACAAGCCCAGGCCAGTAAGGGGGCGGCCTAGAAAGGGGGGTACTGTTGCATTTCCCGGCCATGTTTGCTCCGTGGCCGGTCCTGCTCACCTCTTACGTCCTTCCACTAGCTCCGAGGTTACCTCCTCTGCTGCCACAGCCTGTTCACGGCATCCCCGGCTCCCCTGCTCACCATCTCCGATGCCGGCCTCACAATGGAACTCCCGTAGGGGCTCCGCGTCCTGCTCCTCGGCCCCACACCTAGGGGCGCGCACGGCCAATGTCGCTCTACTTAAAGGGCCAAGTGGCGGAAACCCGAACCCGGTGCTCCCTGATGACATCACGCTGCCCAGGTATAAAAGGCAAGGCCCGTTCCCCTGAACGATGCCTTGGCAATTGGGTCGTACACTCTGGTGTGTCTAGTTTGCTTTCCAGCGTTCCAGTGTTTCTGTTCCAGCGTCTCCTGTTCCAGCGTCTCCTGTGGGTCCTGTTCCAACATCTCCTGTGTCTCCTGTTCCTTCGTCTCTCCATCCCTGGTAGTACCCTCCGGACTGATCTCACGGTACTGACCTTTGCTTGTTCCTGACCATTCTTGATTGCTGCCTGGATCTGACCTCTGCCTGTTCTGCGACTACTCTTGATTGCTGCCTGGAACTTGACCTCTGCCTGATTACCAACCACCCTTGACTGCTGCCTGGAACTTGACCTCTGCCTGACCTGACTACTTCCAGATTGACTACAAGGTACTGACCCCTGCTTCAGCTGACCATTCTGAACTGATACTCTGGCCTTGATTCTCGCTATACACTCGGACTCCTTGTTCTGGCCTCCTGTGACCTCTGGACACTCTGCCTTGAACCTCGACTGCGCACCCTTGTTCGTGGTGGGCACGCCCCTGAGCTTCCTCTCGAGGAGACCCTGCGAGGCTCACCTAAGACCAGGTGGCCCTGGTAACCAAGGGCTCAACCTGAGGGAACCCCGGGTTGCTATTGGTGAAGCTCCAGCTAGCCTCTGTCTCCTCCTGGGCTCCGCCTCCTGGTGGCAGGTGCTCTCCGGGTCTGACCAGAGGGCCGCACCAATCCTGCACCAGGCCAAGGGTCCACTCCCAGCGCAACACCTATACTATCTATTATTGGGCTCCTCTTTATATTCACTCCTCCCAAATGGTTATCCACTCACCCAGATACATGGGTTTTATTTGCCTTCTCAAGGCCTCTACGTCAAATAATAGATTTGCTCCAACTCAGAGCAAAAGCAAATCTCACTGGTCTCCCACTTTCCCAAATAGCTCCCATTGTAGTTTTTTAATTTTCACCCCTGCAATATCATGGCAGATGTCTTATGACATGTTTTCCTTTTACTCTATTCAATTTTACTGAAATGTTAGTAGAAAAAACTCTCAGAAAAAAAAATGTTGAAAAAAGTCCCAAACCGGTGCCTTTTCGTTCCACTTTTAAAGAGATAGTTCAGCACTTTCCATCCAGGATCATCCTCCCAGGCCTATAAATACCTCTGTGCCCTCTTGCCACCACTAGTGGAATGGGATGACCCTGCAGGTCATCTCATTCCAGGAGTATTTCAAAAACGTCTCCTAGGTCTTTCTGGAAAATACATTAATCATCTCTCTCCAATATTTATTACATAATGTACCAAGTTTCTCAATTTGATCTAAATGCAACATTCCTGCTTAACGTTTTCTCTCCCAGCAAATAATGGCCATATCAGCAATGTTTAGTAATCCCAGTTTTGAGCTGTATGGCTTCCCTACTACATGGGTGGGACAGAAGACTCCCAGATAGCTGGGAAGAGCAGCTGCAGATGTGTGGCTGCTGGCACCACCACTCCTTTGAAGTGGAAAGTCCATTGATCAGTGCCCGCTCTAGCAACTTCCAAGGAGGACAAAAATAGGGATGTGCAGTCTTGAAAAGCACCATCGAAAACCCTAGTATTATTTGCTGTTTGGGGTCATTTCCAATCTGATACAGCAGGAAAAGACAACAAATTTGTTTTTTTTTTCATGTCCGCAATTTAGCATGTGCTAAAACCTTTTTAACACATTCTACAACAATTTAGCCCATGCTAAACCCCACAACTGAAACGCACAAATAAAAGAGCAATTATTAAAAGAAAGCCAAAATGAAAGGTTTTCCATTCATGTCCCTAGAAAGAAAAACAAACACCGCTGGGGTTATTGTTGCTATATCCCAGTTACACCTGGGTAAACTGAAGCACAGGGAGGCAAAAGTGACTTGCTCAGGAAGGTCAACAGTACAAACTTCAGACTCTAGCATCTCAAGAATTCGTCAGGCTGGCAGGTCACTGATGAAACTTACAGACACCCCTTCCCCATTATCAGGCCAGCTTAACTAATGTGAGTCGCTGAATGAGCCACATCAAGGCTCTTCCTTTTTAATTAAAAAGGAAACCCATACTCTGCTATCTCAGTGTGTGATCTGTAATTCAGTTAAGCAGCTGGCACATTTGCTGGGCTTTAATGGGGGGATAGCCATGCATTATTTGCTGAGAATGTTCCTGTAATTGAACCCAGTAATCATTTACCATAGGAGGCTGTGCATGTGCTTAGAAGCAATATCTGTTTGTTTTTAAATATCTGTCTTCCTTCTTTATGCACTTTTCTAAAACGTTTCCAGTTGCGTTAGCAGACAAGTCTTCACTGTTGCAGTATCCCATTAAAATACAAATTTCTCTCAAATAATACATTACACTTTTCATTTTTTAAAAGAAGCAGCTACTAGAACTAGATTAATAGCTAATGTATAAAGAAGCCTCATCAAGAATTGGACTTTACTAGGGATGTGTGAATATTTTGAGGTCAAACTCATACCAGCTATTTTTTCTAGCCTGGTTCAAGCTTCATATAATTTTCAGATTTTTTCCCCAGCTCCACTGGAAAAATGTGTCTGCTATGGGGAAAGTCCAAAGCAGATCCCTCTCTCTCTCTCTCACTCCCCCTCCCCCCAAGAAGCTGGGAAGTGTCAGGTTGGGGGAGGCCAGGAGGAAGCAGGGCTTCAGGAATCAGCATGGGGTGGAAGAGAGTGGCGGAACTCAACGGTGTCAGGAAAGAAGCAGATCTGAGAAGTGTTGGGAAGGAAGTGGGGCTATTTTTTGGGGGCAGTAAGAGAGGGGATGAATAGAATTATGTGTTGTGAGGGAGAGGGTGGGGGTCACATCATTGGGAGGTAGGGCCAGGCCTGAGTCGGGCAGGGTAGAAGGAAGGAAGTTGTGGAGCTGGGATAATAGCAGTAGTGATGGAGGGAGGGGCTCAGAAGGTCAGCGGAGTGGGGGAGGGCGGAAGGGCTGGGAATCAATGGTATCAGCAAAGGTGTAGGCAAGAGCAAGCTTGGTGATCAGCAGAGGTACTGGAGGGAGGGGTGTGAAAGAGGATTCAAATTGAAGAACTAGGAGAGGAAAGAGAATCTGTACTAGGGGGAAGAAAAAGAGAGCGAGAGAGAGAAAGAAAGAGCTGTCAAGGGATATTTTAAGAGAGATTTTTAGCACATACCTCCTACCTTGCTCCCACTCTCTGGCCTCGCACCCCCAGCCTAATCAAGAAAAATACTTTATTTAGGCTTTGAGTGGAGTACCAACAGCCCCCTAACTTCAAACGGATATTTACCCAACTTATGAATCCATCAACCCACCCAGAGCAACTCATGGATCCGTCACCAAAACGGGATTCTACAGCCAAATGTGGGAGACTTGGCTGGTATGAAGAGAGAGAGAAAGAAAGCAACAATTTTGGGACAAGGGGGTGGTCTGTGCCTTTTCTTTCAAAAAAGTAGACCAAACTCATTCCACGGTCATTCAGAATTACACCCCCATTTGCTGAATTATTTTCAAAACTCTTTTCAAAAAGTTCACACATCGACTACATCAAGGGTGGGGTTAGTACATTCGTTTCAAATCCATTTTCTATCAATGAACCATAAGACTAGCTGAGCTTTTAGGAAAATCCTGTTTCTTTTAGCCTGGCTATTAATTTACTTTCCGTCTTTCCGTTGGCACTCCCTCCAGTCGCACCTTCCCTATGCGATTTCATAAAGAGGTGATAGAAGGAGATTTCATCTCGTCTTACTGGATGGATTGTTCACCAAAAGTGGTAATGTTTCCAAACATGACAAACGTTTTGCAGGAAACTGTAGAACTAGGGATCACGAAATAAAACTCCAGGAAGGACGACTCAGAACCAACATCAGGAAATCTTTCTTCATGGAGAGAGTGGTGTGCGCCTGGAATGCCCTTCCAGAAGAGGTGGTGAGGACAAAAAGAGTAAATGAATTTAAAAGGGCATGGGATAAACACTGCGGATTCCTAAAGGCTAGAGGTTGGAAATGAAGGGTGCATGGGGGAAGGTAACTTGCACAGAGAGGCAGATACTACCCTAGGGATTACTACCCATACTCAATTAGCCTTCATGCTTTTCACGCAACTGCAACATTTTTCTCTCCTTCGACAGCGGGGACAAAAGACAAAAAGGGGTATAGGATTCAACCAATGCTGGGCCTGACTTTTATGGTCTGGGGTACTGATATGCAGACATTTTATTTATTTGTTTTTTTAAAAATATGTTAACCATCCTTCCATAGTTCAGGGTGGGGTACAATCAAAATATTCACAAACAGTCACAGACATTAGGGATGAAGCTCAGGACTGCTTCTACAGCCAAGTCCAAAAGCAAAGTACACTCAAGCAGCATAGTCTGAATTATCAAGAAGGCTGCTCACCCTGTAAAAATGTTGTTAGCAGTAATTTTGTTATGGGTTTGACAGTTGCTTGGTTTTGATTGTAAATATTACTACCCTTAAAATAAGGCTTGGGGGTTACCTGCACAGAGTGGCAGTTAGTACCATAAGAGACTTGCTGGGCAGACTGGATGGACCATTTGATCTTTTTCTGCCATCGTTACTGTTACTCTGTTTTGCCACTGACTCCCACGGTGGATGCCCGCATATTTCTGAAGTACGACTGACAAAGTGTGTTGGGTTATATGCACAGAGGAAAGTCGATAGAGTATATGATTCAAGTACATTAGGAAAAATGAGCTCCAGTGCAATCAATATTTGAAAAATGAGCAATGTTTTTTAAACCTCTGTGGACTACGACCTCCAGTTCACCTTCACTATCCTCCTCCTGCTGCCTTTTGCAGTTCATCATCTCTCATTGCACTGCTCCTCTTTCCCCAACCACACCCAAAATTGAAGGAAGATCATGCCTGGTAATTCATTACTACGGTGGTCGGTGTGACATTAAGGTCTGTGAATGTGTCCCACTTTCTGGCCTATCACATTCTGTCCTCACCAGACAGAAGAAATAGGATGACAGTACACTCCCAAGTCAAGACTTACTTTCCTCTAGCAGGATAATTATGTTCTGTATTTATCTGTAGGCACAAACATCAACTTGATATAACAGTTTAGTTCAATAGTTATACTAAACAAATGTGGACTCTCCCCACCTCATGAAATACATGGCATATCATTCCTGTTCCTCTCAGAGACTCTTTGTAGGTTTCCTTGAATTTCATTGTGAACCTTTAATTCACTGTTGTTATGGCTCACGGAGCTGTTCAACCCTCAAAATCTTGAGAAGACAGAAATGTGAAAATAACAGCAAAAGTCTTGCAAACTTGTATTAAACAAAAAAAAAAAAAAAGGTTTTGTAAGCTTTAAATCCATAGATGTTAGATTCCAGGAAAAGCTGTGTTCAATAATAAATGAGTAAACAGAGTGTCTGGTTTTCCTTGAGAACAGTGAGATTCGTTACCTGTGCGGTTTCCTTGAATTCAGAAACGGCCTGAGGTATTTATCCCTGTGTAATAAAAGCTAGTGTCCATCTTGCTTCCATAAACAAGGTGAGCGTGATGCCCCACCTCTCAACATGCTGAGAGAGTGGGCCGGGGGAGAGGCACACGCTCAGGAGCTGTGACATCAGCATGCCCGGGGGGGGGGGGGGGGGGGGGGGGTAGAGGTTGACATTGAGGTGCGAACGGCAAGACTTGCCCCCAGGGGTGGCAACAAGTGGAGGATATCAAGGAGGGGTGGGGACGGGACATGGGTTTAGCAGGGAGAGAGAACAAGGAAAGAGGCTGATATGGCGGGAGAGAGAGAGAGAGAGGGGAGAGATGCAGGGGAAAGGCTGGATAGAAAGAGAGGAAAAAGGGATGCAGGGGGTGGGGCATAATGAGGAGAGAGTCACTGACAGGAAAGAGTACAAAGGAAGAGACTCACTACTGTTGCGATTCTCCTTGCTGCCACCGTTGTAGCCCAGAGAACTGGCACCTGATGCTGTTCTCTGTCTGCACTCACTGCTTCCCCCACCTGACGAGAGCCACAGTCAGAGCCTGTGGCTGCTGCTAGCACAGGACCCTGGACAGCCTGCTCAGAGCCTTTACTGTCCTGTTGGTTCCCTTTGACCAATAAAAAGCTTCCTATTGAGATGGGTTTTTATTTCCATGCCATTGACTAATAGGAAATCATTAGAGCTTTACAGGGGGAGACAGAGCACAGGATTTTATTATGCAGGATATTCAGTAAATATATATCCAATATAAATGATTACTTCTTATATAGAAAACACACTGATTATGGGATTAAACAAACCCTCTTTTTTTTTTTTTTTCTTTTGTCCCGGTAGGTCTTCCTTTCTCCTTCTTCATCCAGCTAGCATACTGGTGGCATGAGCCTTTATTTCAAACTACCTGTTTTTCTGTGGGCAGAGCCATCTTCAAATGTTCCTAGTCTGGTCATTGCAGCAACAGTTCTGAGGCTGTGAACCAAGCACCAGAGCTTCATCCAGAATCCTGTACCATTGGCTCTAAATCCAGCCACCAGACATCACCCTCAACATGGCCCATAACTCCCAGGGACTGGGAGTGCTGCTTCCATAGCATCCCCAGCCCCAGCCAATTCAAAATGGAGTTCTTCTGAGTGGCAGTGAGCAGCCCTTGCTGGTGAAACATCATGCCAACCCACAAACCCTCTACTCTATCTACCTTTCCTACTTTTCTGAAACAAAACAAAACAAAAAAATAGTTTTAAGCATGTCAAAACTGCTCTGTTAGGAAGTAAAGGGAGTTATGTGTAAGGGGATCACAAAATTGTCCCTTACTAGTAGTCCTCAGAGTATCAACAGACCCCGAGTGTGAGGTTAGAGAGTTGGAATGGTGGAGGCATTTGACAGTTCACAGTGAGAAGTGTCAGTAGCTCATCAAAGCTCCTGTGCCCTCACGGCTCAGGATTCTTTTTCAGGGAGGTCCCTCCAAGGAAGAAAATTGATAATCTACTGTCCTGAGAAGATGGCTGAAGCCCAAGGTCAAAGTGCCTACTAGGTCTTCAGGACTTGGGATCTTATTTATTTATTTATTTGTTTGTTTGTTTGTTTATTTATTTACAGCTTTTTTATACCGGCATTCATGATAGAATCACATCATGCCGGTTTACAAGTAACAAGGGGGGTGATAACCTAGAACATTTAACAGGTGACAAGAAGCAAGAAAGTTACAATAAAACAGGGGAAGCAGGAACTGGGAGAAGACAAGAGGCCTGAATAGTTTTTAGGAATAAGAACAAAAAGGACAACTATTTACATAGTACTGGAATGTAACTTGGTGGTTGTTGCAGTCAGTCCGTTGGGTCCATTGGAGGAGTCAGTGAGATTCGGGAAAGGCTTGTCTAAATAGCCAAGTCTTAAGTCTTTTTCTAAATGTTAATAAGCATGGTTCCTGTCTGAGGTCCGAGGGAATTGCGTTCCAGATAGACGGTCCTGCCGTGGAGAAGGCTTGTTCCCTGAAGGTGAGGTGGTGTGTCGCTTTGGATTGGGGGACATGTAACGATCCTCTGTAGGCTTCTCTGATGGGTCGGAATGAGGAGTGTCGTTTGAGCGGGATTTGAAGGCTAAGAGGGGCTTGGGAATGGATGGTTTTATGGATGATGGTAATGGACTTATGGAGGATTCTGAAATGTATTGGTAACCAGTGCAGATTTTTGAGAATAGGAGAAATGTGATCTCTTCTTCTGGTGTTTGTCAAAATTCTAGCTACCGAGTTTTGGAGCATCTGAAGAGGTTAAATGGAGGAGGAAGGGAGACCTAGCAAGATAGAGTTGCAGTAATCTATCTTGGAGAAGATCACTGCTTGGAGAACTGTTCTGAAGTCCTGGAAGTGGAGGAGTGGTTTGACTCTTTTTAGTACTTGCAATTTGTAGAAGCCATCCTTGGTGGTGCGGTTAATGAATTATTTTAAATTCATTAACCTGCAAATTGAATTTAAATCTTGTTGCTGTCCTTGGGTCAAAGGAAACCAATGAGATTTGTGAAGAATCAGAAGTGGTCTAAAGGAAGGGAGAAGTACTTCCCCTACTTCTGAGCTGTCCAGGGAGATTGCTTCACTTGAATAAAGAGTGGACTTTCCTAGCTGAAATCATAAGAAGGATTGCCAAGTTAGAGGAAATGCCATCCTAGAGGATTAAGAAGGACATAGCACAGGTCACAGCACTATTTCCTAGGTCACGAATAAAAAGGACCAATATCATCCCAACATGGAGTTGAAAGATATCAAGAAAAGAAGAAAGAGGGTTATCGGAGAAATCTTCAAGTTTGTTTCCTTTTTAGGTGGTTTGGCTCTGAGGCATGATCTGAGTTTGATGGGTTGCCTGGAACTATATAGGTCAGATGGCGTTCTTCTCTCAGACATTGGTGTGGACATTCTTTTAAACATGTTTCAGGATGCAGTACAGGCAGTTTTACATACTAGGAATTCAGCCACAGTGCATGGGGAGGAAATAGGACAAGCAAGGGGTGCTGTCTTATCCCTTAGCAGGAGATGACACAGATCACAGGTTCAGCATGACAGTAGCAGGACGGACAAATGTAGAGGAACATGTCATTATTTTAAGGCCTCTTCGAATTAGACCAGAGAGGAATCTGTTGTTCAAACTGATTCAATTGAGAACATAGCTGGGTCGGTCTGGCAAGCAATTCACACAATAAACGCAAGAAAAAAGCAGCTGGGTTGGTCTGACAGGCTGTGCACACAAAGTATTTTAAAAAAAACCAAAACAAAACATGGGCAGGCATAGCCAGGTCAGTCTGGCAGGCTATGCACCCCTTGCTTCGGCTGGGTCTGTCATGTAGACCGATGGCAGACGAACTGGCTGCAAGCAATGATCTAATATGACCGATTAATTGAAGGAATGTTATATTGTAAAAGCTGAACCTTAGTATGTGATGCATAAGATGTAATTATAGTCTTGGATTATATATAAAGCTACGGCCAGGATTCTTTCACAAAGAAGACTGCCTGTTGACTCGCACTATATGCTGTCTTAGGATGCCATTGAGGGAGGGAGAAGATTTAGAGTGGGGTAGGAAGCAGGCAGTTTTGAGCCAGGACCTATGGTGCCCATGTCATGCTTCGCATCAAAGTCCATGGGTACAAACTTTGTGACTATTTTCAAAGAGAGAGAATGAGCACCCTTTCTCTTTGAAACTTGCTGCTGGTACAAAGTACCTTTGGATTTTGCACATGCTTTTTGGTCTGTGGATTTTTGTAAGGAAAATAACTTGTGTGGATATGTCAGACTAGACAATCTAACCAGTGCCAGTGGCAGGGTGTACATTCGCCCTAGACTATGATATCATTATTAGGGATCTGAATCGTTTTTTGACGATTTAAAATATCGTCCGATATATTTTAAATCGTCAAAAATCGTTAGAGGCGCGATACAATAGGAATTCCCCCGATTTAGCGTCAAAAATCGTAAATCGGGGAGGGCGGGAAAACTGGCACACTAAAACAACCCTAAAACCCACCCCGACCCTTTAAAATAAATCCCCCACCTTCCCGAACCCCCCCAAAATGTTTTAAATTACCTGGGGTCCAGTGGGGGAGTCCCGGTGTGATCTTCCATGCTCGGGCCACGGCTGCGTTAATAGAAATGGCGCCGGTGCTACCTTTGCCCTGTCATATGACAGGGCAAAGGTAGCGCCGGCGCCATTTTGGTTCCTGTCCCCCGACGTCACGAGCGCAGGAGATCGCTCCCGGACCCCCGCTGCACCCCCAGGGACTTTTGGCCAGCTTGGGGGGGCCTCCAGACCCCCACAAGACTTGCCAAAAGTCCAGCGGGGGTCCGGGAGTGACCTCATGCACTAGGGCCGTATTGCAAAATGGCGCTGGCCGAATAGCCGTATTGCCATATTGCAAAATGGTGCCATCCGTATAGCCGTATTGCTGTATTGCAAAATGGCGCCGGCGTATGGCCGGCGCCATTTTGCGATTACGGCAATACAGCCTGCGCCATTTTGCAATACGGCCCTAGTGCATGAGGTCGCTCCCGGACCTCCACTGGACTTTTGGCAAGTCTTGTGGGGGTCTGGTGGCCCCCCCAAGCTGGCCAAAAGTCCCTGGGGGTGCAGCGGGGGTCCGGGAGTGATCTCCTGTGCTCGTGACGTCGGGGGACAGGAACCATGAATCATTATGTGATCTCTCTCTCTCTCTCTCTCTAATCCCACACAACAAACAACCCCAGTTCCTCAAGGAAATACATACCCCAAAACAGAAAATGCCCTCCAGCTGTGTGCTTCACCCATGCCACTTCTCATCTCATCTGTCCTTTCAAAACTGCCTCCCTTATTGACTACTCTGTTGCCATGCCCACTTCCGGCATTCTAGACCACCAAAAGGAAGGAAGGCAAAATGATTACAGGCATGGTTAAAAGGTGAGGTGAAAGAGGCTATTTTAGCCAAAAAAAAATCCTTCAAAAATTGGAAGAAGGATCCATCTGAAGAAAATAGGAAAAAGCATAAGCATTGTCAAGTTAAGTATAAAACATTGATAAGACAGGTGAAGAGAGAATTTGAAATGAAGTTGGCCGTAGAGGCAAAAACTCATAATAAAAACTTTTAAAAATATATCCAAAGCAAGAAACCTGTGAGGGAGATGGTTGGACCGTTAGATGACCAAGGGATTAAAGGGGCTTTTAGGGAAGATAAGGCCATTGCGGAAAGACTAAATGAATACTTTGCTCCCATGTTTACTAATGAGAATGTTGGGGAGATACCAGTTCCAGAGCCAGTTTTCAAGGGTGATAAGTCAGATGAACTGAACAAAATCAATGTGAATCTGGAAGATGTAGTAGCTAGATTGACAAACTAAAGAGTAGTTTGTCAATCTAGCTACTAGTAGGACCAGATGGTATGCATCCTAGGGTACTGAAGGAACTAAAAAATGAAATTTCTGATCTATTAGTTAAAATTTGTAACCTTTCATTAAAATCATCCATCATACCTGAAGAGTGGAGGGTGGCCAGTGTAACCCCAATATTTAAAAAGGGCTCCAGGGGCGATCTGGGAATCTATAGACCAGTGAGCCTGACGTCAGTGCCGGGAAAAATAGTGGAAATCATTCTAAAGATCAAAATCATAGAGCATATAGAAAGACATAGTTTAATAGAACACAGTCAACATGGATTTACCCAAGGGAAGTCTTGCCTAACATATCTGCTTCATTTTTTTGAAGGGGATAATAAACATGTGGATAAACGTAAACTGGTAGATGTAGTGTATGAATTTTCAGAAGGCGTTTGACAAATTCCCTCATGAGAGGCTTCTAAGAAAACTAAAAAGTCAGGGGATAGGAAGTGATGTTCTTTTGTGGATTATAAACTGGTTAAAAGACAGGAAACAGAGAGTAGGATAAAATGGTAAATTTTCTCAGCGGAAAAGGGTAAACAGTGGAGTTCCTCAGGAATCTGTACTTGGACTGGTGCTTATCAATATATTTATAAATGACCTGGAAAGGAATACAATGAGTGAGGTTATCAAATTTGCAGATGATACAAAATTATTCAGAGTAGTTAAATCACAAGAGGAGTGTGATACGTTACAGGTTGACCTTGTGAGACTGGAAGATTGAGCATCCAAATGGCAGATGAAATTTAATGTGGACAAGTGCAAGGTGTTGCATATAGGGAAAAATAACCCTTGCTGTAGTTATATGATGTTAGGTTCCATATTAGGAGCTACCACCCAGGAAAAAGATCTAGGCATCAGAGTGGATAATACTTTAAAATCGTTGGCTCAGTGTGCTGTAGCAGTCAAAAAGACAAACAGAATGTTAGGAATTATTAGGAAGGGAATGGTTAATAAAACGGAATTGTCAAACGCTCCATGGTGAGACCGCACCTTGAATACTGTGTACAATTTTGGTCCCCGCTTCTCAAAAAAGTTGCGATGGAGAAGGTACAGAGAAGGGCAACCAAAATGATAAAGGAGATGGAACAGCTCCCCTATGAGGAAAGGCTGAAGAGGAAGTAGGCTGTTCAGCTTGGAGAAGAGACGGCTGAGGGGGGATATGATAGAGGTCTTTAAAATCATAAGAGGTCTTGAAAGAGAAGATGTGAATCAGTTATTTATACTTTCGGATAATAGAAGGACTGGGGGGCACTCCATGAAGTTAGCAAGTAGCACATTTAAGACTAATCAAAGAAAATTCTTTTTCACTTAACGCACAATTAAACTCTGGAATTTGTTGCCAGAGGATGTGGTTAGTGCAGTTAGTGTAGCTCGGTTTAAAAAAGGTTTGGATAAGTTCTTGGAGAAGTCCATTCACTGCTATTAATCAAGTTGACTTAGGGAATGGCCTCTGCTATTACTGACATCAGTAGCATGGGATCTTCTTGGTGTTTGGGTACTTGCCAGGTTCTTGTGGCCTGGTTTGGCCTCTGTTAGAAACAGGATGCTGGGCTTGATGTATCTGACCCAGCATGGCAATTTCTTATGTTCTCATGTTCTTCCTGATGCTTCCACCAGCACTGAATCTAATTGTAGATGTGTCATTTTCCAATCCCACCCAAACCATTCCCCCAGGAATGCTTCCCCTAAATGTGACTGAAAGTACACCCATTGTGGAAGATTTTGCATATGTTGAGCTGTATGGAGAGAAGGCAGTTTTTCAGACAGCCCTTGTGGTGGTTGAGCATCCACTGCACCACTGCATCCACAGAAACAAATGCACTTCTCTTTAAAGTGGTAAAAAGCGTGCTTCTCCAGTACCATGGAGATAAAGATAACTGTCCACTTATGATTTCTGACTCGATGTAGTCATTCAAGATTAGAGTTTATTAGGACTGTTCCAAAGAAGGGGACCCTTATGCTCTTAAACACTCATGAACTATCATCACTTTTGTGGGTTCAATAAAAGGTATCGCAGCCGCCCACAAAGAATTCAGTTTCCTGCAGGACGGATGTGGGCACGCTAGCTCTGCATTGATTTCTTTTCCGCTGCAATACACAATAAAGAATAAGTGAGCTACTCTGACTTTTTGGTAAATGTGGGTTTTACATGGAGAAGCACTTTTTATTCCACTGGGACGGCAGCGTCCTATTACCAAGGGATTCTTAAGGGCGCCGATGACGGGGCCACTTAAACAGGCCCAAAAGGGGATAAATGAACCCTTTAACTGAGTAAAATTAATCAACTTGCTCTCGAAAAATTCCTGTGCTTTTGGGGAATTGCAAGAGCTTTTCACACTTTAACAGTCTAGACCAAGAATATGCTTGACATTGTTTTGGAGGGGTTTTTTGTACTTTTACTCAGTACAGTGCACGTTTTATAAGAGGTCCATGTTCCGCACCATTTGTCTACTTAAGTCCGAACTCAGCCGGATGAATGATGGGATTTGAAAATTCAGCCTTGCTGATTGGTTCCAAAATAGCCAGCTAATGGTTTAACCAGCGAAAAGGTTATTCGGCTAGCCCGGAGGCATTTCAAAGCAGAGCTGGCTATCGGGCTATGTTAGCCAGCAAACGTCAATTTTCAGCATCATTGAGCTAACAAGGCAAAGAACTTTAGGGCTGATGCAGAACAGTCCTACTTATCTGGCTAATTTTGACATAGATGGGTATATTTAGTGGCATGTCATACTGCTGATAAATTTATCTGGCTAACTTTGATAGCCAGCTAGATGCTGAATATAGATCTCTAAGGGGGTCATTTTCAAAAGCGATCGCACGCGAAAAGGGACTTTTCACACGCGATCACTAAATGGGGGCGTAGTCGGAGCAGAGTCTGCCCCGGAAGAGGAGGAGTCAGGGCGGCACCAGGGCCAACGCTGTGCAGACATCGCTGGCAGCGAAAGGTAAGGACCCTTATCGCTGCCGGTTTCACGCCGAATAACTACACCTTTTATGGAGTAGTTATTCGGTGTGAAAGCCGGCAGCCAGCGCACTGCAGTGGTGCAATGGCTGCCGGCTTTCGCAGGCCCGCCCCCCACTTCGTCCCCCCGCCCCCCATTACCTCCGGATTTTCTAAGGTTTGCAACCGTAGAAAATCCAGCTCTAAATGCCTAAATCACAAGCTTTTGTCTCAAATACATTTAGAACAATTTGTAAACAGGAGGAGACAAATTTGAATCCAAGACAAGCACATTTTGAGTTCAAGTTTTATTAATTTGCAAAAGCACTAGTTTTGTTACATTCTGTTAAACTATGTTTTTGTAAAACAAGTGAAAGGTCTGTAATTATGGCTAATATAAAAAAAAAAAATTCTGCTTATTATTTCCTGCAATGCCTTCCATCTCTCTCCTCCTCATCTATTATAAATCTTATCAGAGAAACATTCTATGCAGCCTCTGTTATGAATTTAATTTCTGTGTTTTCTCTCACAACTCCTCCAGTATCTACGCTGAGCAGTGCAGCAACACTCTTCTCGCCAAGTCACTTCCATGCTGCTATTTAGTTAGCTAGAAACTGTCAGTCGAGAATAAATGCTTGGCTTTGCTCTTCCTCAGGGGATGTGAATGCTACTTCAGCAGCATGGCATTTTATCCAGGTTTCCCCACTTAGTGGTGTAGTGCACCAGTCACTGAGATACTGAGCCAGTTGGAGTGCTTGAACTATTTTCTCTTGCAAAATACATCCAAAATGAAATGTCTAGAAAATAACTATTTAATAAAAAAAATATTTGAGAGGTCATTGTGTTTCTTCTATGCATAGATTTTCATATTGACTTTCTGTTGGTCTCCTTGGAGAATTTCTATCAGGTATGCAGTTGCTTGGGCTTTATTAATAAAATAATGAATACTGAACATGGAAGGAAGCTGGGACTTAAGTTTCTTTTACCTCCATGGACACAGAATGGGAACAAAGTCTTACTCCACCCCACTGAAGGAGGATAACCTTAAAACATGTGCGCACGCACCCATATACGCAGGTATATGGAAGCGCACATGCATGCACACGATATAAAATACTCATTATTCTACCCAACAACTTATTCTTGTATCTACAAGATATGTGGAATGTAGTCTTAAACATAGCCAGATAAGTAGCATTGTAATACTTATCCGCCTATCTTTCTTAGCCCCATTATAAAGTGTTTTTCAAACTTATCCAGCAGCAAAGCCACCACTTAACATGAGAAGACAAAATGTATTCAGATACGTGGTGTAATTCTGCTATATGCACATATTTGTCCTCCTAATTTTAATCATTTACACAAAATTTAAATCGCACATTTTTCTTAATTGTTGCCATTTTTGCGTGTAAAGCCTCTAATTTTGTAATATGCACGTGATAGGGAAATTACCAGTTTTCCCAATTAGTCCACCAGTTTTCCCAGCCTACTTACAGTTCATGCAGACTCTTCTGGCTCTTCAGCCTGAAGTCCACCCATGTCATCCAGACCCCTCACCCAGTCATTTTTGTACTTTTAAGATGTTTATGATTCCTTACATCAGATATTAAGCAAAAGTAAATATACACAAGCAAAAGATGGATACGCCTCACTTTAGCAGCTTCTTAAATAGTAGGGATGTGAATCGTTGTTTGACGATTTAAAAAAATCGTCCGATATTTTTTAAATCGTCAAAAATTGTTAGAGTGCGCGATACAATAGAAATTCCCCCGATTTATCGTGAAACATCGTTAATGGGTTAGTGTCCACTAACGGGAGTTATTTGGGGGGAGGGCGGGAAAACCGGCACACCAAAACAACCCCTAAACCCACCCCGACCCTTTAAAACACAACCTTACCTTCCCCCACCCTCCCGAACCCCCCCAAAACAGTTTTAAAATTACCTGGTGGTCCAGTGGGGGCACGGGGAGCGATCTCCTGCTCTTGGGCCGTCAGCTGCCACTAATAAAAATGGCGCCGATGGCCCTTTGCCCTTACCATGTGACAGGTTATCCGTGCCATTGGCCGGCCCCTGTCACATGGTAGGAGCACTGGATGGCTGGCGCCATCTTTAAAAATGGCGCCGGCCATTTTAAAGATGGCCAGCCATTTTAAAGATGGTTAGCGCCATCTTTAAAAATGGCGCCGGCCATTTTAAAGATGGCCAGCCATTTTAAAGATGGTTAGCGCCATCCAGTGCTCCTACCATGTGACAGGGGCCGGCCAATGGCACGGATACCCTGTCACATGGTAAGGGCAAAGGGCCATCGGCGCCATTTTTATTAGTGGCAGCTGACGGCCCAAGAGCGGGAGATCGCTCCCCGTGCCCCCACTGGACCACCAGGTAATTTTAAAACTGTTTTGGGGTGGTTCGGGAAGCAAAGGGGTCATTTTTAAAGGGTCGGGGTGGGTTTTTTGTTTATCAGTTCGGGCGCAGCCGATAAACAAAAAACCAATCATGCCGGACTATAAAAATTGTAAGATTTGAATCGGAACCGGAACCGAACTGATTCCGGTTCCGATTCACATCTCTCTTAAATAGTAACTTAAGTGCATTCATGTGGGCCCATCCCCGGAAGAGCCCCGGGCCGCCTTTTTTTAAACATAACCAATGTACGCCCAGTCCTTGTTTTCCATGCATCTGTAGTGCTTTTTAAAATAGCACATACGCACATGCATGTGCTATTTTTTTATGCCCGCATCATTTGAAAATTCACCTAATAATGAACATCTCTTATATTACTACTAAAATCCAAAGAACCCCCAAATACATGTGTACACAAGCTTTTACAGAAATGGAAAGAAAATAGTTCAAAATGGTGAATAAGCAATATAACATCTCTATTCTTAGATACCTGACCCTAGACTGCAGTCTGCATTAATCAGTGGGAAACAGCTCAAACCGCAAGATGTATTTAATCTGTATACTAAAGTACGTCTCAGAAAACATGTATCTATCAACTGGTTGGGAGTCAGTGTTTGCTGGGTTGTCTGTGTATATAAGCTTAAGGGCTACCCTTCACTCCCAGTCATGATCTTTTGTGTCTGGTGGAACAGCATCCTTCTCATGATCCACTGCCTCTGGAGAAACTGTACCGATGTGTCTGTGTGTCTTTGCATCTGGTGGAAATTTACCTTCCTGCACACACCCACATCTTCTGGCTCTCCAGCCCCCCTCCCCCCCCCCACACACACACCTGAAGTTCATTCTCTATTTCTGACTCCACCCTTTCCTTAATCCTCTGCATCTGGTGCATCTTCACTCCTGCAGTGATCCTTTGTGTCAAGTGGATCTGTACCTCAGCTTAATCCTGTTGCATTTGCCGGTCGCAGTCCCCCACACAGCCGTCGCAGTCGCAGTCCCCACGCCGGTCGCAGCCCCCCACGCAGCCATGCTGCGGCGCAGCTCAGGCAGGCCCTGGTACACTGGCGGCAGCAGGGACCTACTGCCAACGTGGCCCCTCTTGGGCTCCCTGCTGGGCAGTCATGGCTGGCCCCCTCCGGCGCTGCTCTCTCCCGACGTGCGACCTCAGGCTCTTCCCTCTCCTCGACCCCCTTAGGCCCGCGCGTGCACCACCTCCTGTGATTTAAAGGGATTGCGGCAGGAAATTGCCAATGCCCCTCCCTTCAGCTACCACCACCTTTTTCTATTTAAGGCAAGGTCTGGCCTGCATACCTTGCCTTGGCTTCTTGGCTGCTTGGCTTTTGCTCATGTTCCTCCCCAGATGGTTTTCATGAGCTCCTGACCCATTTTCTGATTGGACTGCCTTTGGACCCTGACTTTCGCCTGGATATGACTATGAGATTCGCCGCCTGCCCCAACTTTAGCCAGGATAACCATCACAAGATTCGCCACCTGCCACGACCGCAGCCTGAATACCAACTACATGATTCACCGCCAGCATCTAGCCTTGCTTGAACTCTGACCCTCTCCTGTGTCCAGACCCCGCACCTAGCTCCAGCCAGCTTCACCACTCCACCGGGACTTCCAGAGACCCCACGTAAGCCCAGCCGGCCCCTATACCCAAGGGCTCGACCTGAGGGGAACGTGGGCCGGTGGTGATGAAGCTCCAGGGGGGTCTCTGTTCCTCTACGGCCTTACCTGCTGACGGTGGGGACCTGTGGGGCTCAACTCCTCCTCGGCCCAGGGGTCCACCACCCGCAACAGTAACAAATCCTTTGCATCTGATGGCACTCCACCCCAAATTGCCATCCCCATGATCCTCTGTGTCGATCATGGGGATGGCAATTTGGGGACTACAGCTATGGCATCTTACAGAAAAGTTTGAAACAGAATGCTTACCACAGATCTTTCTCATTCTATATTAAGCCAACAGCATCAGGCTGACGTTGGATCTCTCACAGTGATCATTTTCACCACTGTGAGCCATCATGTGGCTGCATTACAGTGTAGAGCAAGGCTATCATAAAGGCACGGGTTGTACAAATGATTACAATTATATGTACCAGAGACAATTTTATGTTGGTAGTAGTCAAAAAAAAACCAAAAAAAAAAAACCCAAAAATAATTCAAACAATAAAAAGAAACTAAATTATGGTGTATCTAGCATATATTAAGTTTCTGTACAGCATATAACAGTGGTAGTTATGGTACATCTAAATGACTAATTACTTCCCCAGTTGAAAGTAAGATATTTCTATTAAAATACTTTGCAGGTGAAAAACTGCCAAAATAGATGCATTGTGTGTTGAATTGATGATTATGCAAATTACTCACTGGTCTTTCCATTCAAAGGAAACATGATTAAGGTTTTTGATGAATGCTTTTGATTACCAATTAATCAGACCCTACTTTTTTTTAATAGCATTTCAGAAATTACTGTGTTTCCAACAAGAAGATAGCTCAGTATTCCAATTTCATTTTTGGACTTCACTTCTTTTTTGTTTTTGTTTTATTTCTTTTAACATCACTCACCATTAGATTTTTCATCTTAGTCAAGAGACGTTTCTAGTTTGCCAATGCTACCTCATTTTTACTTATGCACAATCTAACAAATGTGCACTGTTTGCTTTTGGAATGCATTATTCACAACTCATGAAATTTGCTTTCTTTTAAGAATTATATCTTTGCTCCGGTATCATAAATAATTCATTGAGATGTGTTTTTTAAAGAGCCTTCTCTTGTTCACTAGTCAAATTTGCTATCAGTCATTCACTGCCATGTATTCTACTTTTTAGTTCCAAGCCACAGTGAAGGAAGGTGTTATTGGTGTGATCGTCAACTTAACAGTTGAAGACCAGGATGATCCAACCACAGGAGCTTGGAGAGCTGTCTACACCATCATTAATGGAAACCCTGGTCAGAGCTTTAAAATCCACACAAACCCTCAGACCAATGAAGGAATGCTCTCTGTCGTTAAAGTAAGAGTAAAAGCTTTCTTAAGAGTGATGTTTAGTTCGTAGAAAAGGATGACGCATACACTCTTCTCCTAAATCATGAAAAATATCGGCATAGGCTAGATGAACATTTTTGCATGTCTGTATTTTGTTACCAAGGATTGCTTGAAATTTTGGTCTAGATCTAAATTCTTTGATGGTTGTGACATACTCTATAAATTACATAGAAATATTATGAAGATGGTTTTGCTCCATTTTAATTAGATTTAAGTAATTATGTTATCAAACTTCAATATACGCAACAAAGATTAATTAAATCACATTATAAGGTCCAGCTACTAAAGGTGTGAAATATATTTGATACTGTAAAGTCCAAATTCAAAAAGTTTGTTTGGCAAAATTCAGGACTTAGCTTGACAAATTGTGTGACTTAAAACTCCCGCCATGCTGACCATCTCTGATTTACCTGGGTAAGGGTTTAGATGGATAAAACTTACCTTGATAAATCACAGGTGTCCTGAGATGGGGCTAGGTTTTTCAGATAACTTGTGCCTAAAGGGTTATCCTAAAGTTAGCTGGATAAACTGGCTATATTCAGAGGCACAATTTTGCCACTGACTATCCGGTTTAAGTTAACCAGATAAGTTTATCTGGATAACCTATCTAGACAGCCCACAACTGAATATGAATATCAGAATGTCCTGTTTGAAGAATATTAATTGATAGGCACTTGTATTATCCAAAATCATGGTTTCAAAAAAATTCCAGTAGAAACATATTCATCGATTAAAGCAATTTAAAAGAATTGGATCCTAAAATAAATGCGGTTCAGAATTCCTGCATATCAGAAGGGTCAGATAAAATTCCTGTGAGTTTCTCTTCAGACTGACCCTGCAGGTCATTATCACATGCATTAACTCTTTCCTGATGTCAACATCAGACACTGGATGGAGGAAGCACACTGACCATTCTCCAATATGGATGTCAGCTCAAACTAAAGACAAGAGGCCAAAAACACTTGCCCACACTTCAGTCATAACACTGCATTTGTTATACTACCCTACTGCATAGGAATTAGTAGGTAGGGGAGCAAATAAAAGAAAGAGAAAAATCTCTTATTCTTAGGGGAAAAATCCTTGTCGAAAGTAGGTTCAGCTTGGAGAAGAGACGGCTGAGGGAGATATAATAGAGGTCTACAAACTCATGAAAGAACTTGATCATGTAAATGTGAATCGGTTATTTACTCTTTCGGATAATATAAGGACTAGGGGGCACTCCATGAAGTTAGCAAGTATCTCATTTAAAACAAATCGGAGAAAATTCTTTTTAACTCAATGCATAATTAAGCTCTGGAATTCATTGCCAGAGGATGTGATTATGGCAGTTAGTGTAGCTGTGTTTAAAAAAGGTTTAGATAAGTTGCTAGAATAGAAGCCAATAAACTGCTATTAATCAATAAGAATTAGTAGCTTGGAATCTATTCATTTAATGTTTGGGTACTTGCCAGGTTCTTACGGCCTGGATTGGCCACTGTTGGACACAGGATACTGGGCTTGATGGACCCTTGGTCTGACCCAGTATGGCATATTATATTGTTACAGAGAAGTTAGAAAGTGCTATATAAAAGTGATTTTCAAAGAGCCTTCTCTTGTTCACTAGTTGAATTCGCTATCAGTCATTCAATGATCCTTTCTCCAGTCTTGGAATATAGTCCCCAGGCAGCTGCTCTACCCTCACCAGTCTGTAGCCTGAATTTTGTACATCAGCTCAGTCCTTTCTTTAGACCTACATGGTCTTGACAGCTTACAGTACTTCATTTTGGATAATTCTTATGTTGATTCAGAATTGTCAGGTTACCAGCATTCTGCCCTATGTAATGTGTTAAAAAGAAAAAAAATAATGTGATTTTTAACTAGTAAATAAGGAAAACATAACCTATGAAACATAGAGCATCTAAACATTGGCAGTCTGAAATTACTTCTGTTAGTGGTCAATTACTCCAAGTAAAGCAGAAACTTGAAGAATCACTAAGTATGTCCTAAGATCATTACATGAACCCATAATCATTTAAACTTCAATAGAAATCTTTTTGGAATCTCCATGGTCATATACAGAATGCATTCAGTTTTGCACTAAACTTAAAAATGGCCAGGAATATAAGAAGATTATCAATAGCTCATACTTTGATTGATCAATCAAGTCTCCTTTGCAGAACAAAGTTTGCTCAAAGTCTCTTTGTATGTAATCTTCTATGTATATATAATACATGTATTGCTTTCGGTGGCTTCTGTCTGTTGGGGACCGTGCTGGAAAGGATGAGAGTCTTTGGGACAGGAGAGAAGAGTGATGGGGTCAGGCAGGTGAATATTCTTCATGGAATGTTCACGGGTGGCAGCTGTTAGAAGATAATAGGTAATAATTGTTTTTATAGAATTTGATCCTTATTCCATTGCATCTCATATCAGAGACGTTATAATTCTGGAATTTATTTCTTTAAATAAAGGAGAACTCTGTAAGCATATTTTGTCACTTTACTTGAGCAAGACTCCCATTGATATTATTAATTATCATCTGTAAGTTAGCTAGTGCATGCAACACCATGAACCAAGCTGCAAAGAATGTGACAAATAGCCACAGGTGATAAACACATTATTGAAATCTGGTATATCATCAGAGAAAGGGTAACTATGCAGAAATATACATAAAGCATTGTTACCATGTTTTGCAGCCTTTAGACTATGAGATCTCAGCCTTCCACACTCTTCTGATCAAAGTAGAGAACGAAGATCCCCTGGTACCTGATATCGGATACGGTCCTAGCTCCACCGCGACAGTGCAGATTACCGTAGAGGATGTAAATGAAGGTCCAGTGTTTCACCCGGAGCCAATGAATGTGACCAAACCTGAGGACATCCCCATAGGTAGCGCTGTATTCACAGTCAGTGCCACAGACCCAGATACTCTTCAGCATCAGACTATTAGGTAAGTGCACCTTTCTTCCATCCTAGCAGGCAGGAAAGCTTCCATCTGTTGGGTATCATGTTGTACCTCATTGAGCTTGTTAGGGATATGGATAAGGCATGATGGTTCAGGTTATAATAAAAATTCTCGGCCTGATGGAGCTATGGAACTGCACTTAGTCGAGTGATGACAGCTCTCCCTGTAGTGAACCGTAGCAATGAAGCAGTAGAGTGCCACAACAAAGTCACTGATTAGGTGAAAGTGCTGTTAGTGAAATACTGGCATCAAGAGAATTCAGGGGGCAGAGCCAGCTCCTGATCGGAGTAAATGCTTTTTTTTCTTCTGCACTGCTGTGATGTGCTGGAAGAAAGCGACTCCGGTCTTTTGTAATCCAGCTTACAGATGTTTTATTTCCTCGGTTATAGCAGTTCTCCTTGTCCTCTCAATGAAATGATTGTCATCCAGATTCAGAAGCAATCAAGTCATAGTAATAAATGGCACCAAACGTAAATGATGGTGTTTACTAGTAAATTTACCATGCATGAACACTTTGGATCAGCAAGAAACAGAGTTTTGCATAGGACAGAAATTTAATTCCATAGGTAGGTTACAGAAGCAGAAGATTTAAGTGCTGTCATAGCTTCATATTTAAAGATAAGAGAATCAATTAGAAAGCTAACTTTTTTGACATGATTGCTATTCCTTGATTTAAACTCCTAAGGATCTGTTATGTTCTCATATTCCTTACTATAATAGGCATTACTCATTGGTTCCCGAAACTACTCCCATAAGAACACAGTCCTTTATATTCTAAACTTTGCAAAAGAAAATCCGTATTGCAATCAAAATTATCCAAATACCCCAAAATTCAGAATGAATAAATGTCATTTATATTGTATTGTTTTTGGCCTGGCAAAATTGGAATTGGACTGTGGTGCGATGAGACTTCAACTACCTGGGGTATTCCCCCTATTTTCCTAACTTTCCCCAGCACAGTTAATGAAGTGATGTCCTTGTCCTAGAGCCACACAGACCGCAAATCCCTCCTAAACCCTGGCACACTTGCAACCTACTTCCAACCAGCAGGTGTCACCATTGAGCAGTAGCTAGGACTGTGAGCATCACCTGCACTGCCTCCAGGGACATTGCTAGTTCAGGCAGATGGGGGCCTGAATCTGTGTGCTAGTGCCCTGAATTGTCATTGCTCGCTTGCAGCCTCGAGTCCTCTGGAGCAACCGATGACTTTTGGCCCAGTGCTGCCTTCAGTGAGCTTAAGCCCTGCAGCTCCCAAATTCGCTTGCTGGACTTGCGAGATTGCAAGGCTTTTAGAACAAGGCAGGAGTCCGGGCATGGCTGTGCCTCAGATTGTTTTGTTTTTGACTTAGCAGTTTCCGCCTGCTCCTTTGTACCTCCAGCTCAACCAGAAGTGGGGCTGGGAGGCCGGTGTAATGAGCCTTCATTCGCAACTTTCCTGGAAATCTTTTCCTCTGTTTCATATCTCCTCCCAATTTACCTGTAGTCCAGTCATTTTTTAAAGAAGGATAGAGATGTAACTTATTGGAACATATCTAGATATATCTCTATGCACTCTGCTGAGCCTCTTTTTGGCTTATATCAAAAGCAAGGTCTGAAGCATGAGCTAAAATTCCTTCATGGCTAAAATTGAGAGCTCGTGCGTTATGGGATAGTTAACTCTCTGCCACCCAACTCTAAATGGACACAAAAGCATTCTGACCATGGCCAAAACAAGAGAATTAAATCTCCTGTAAAAAAAAAAAAAAAGAAGAAGAAGAAAATAAACAGTTTTATGGATATGCGTTTGGTGGAATTAAACTATCGGGAATTGGGACAGCTGAATAATTTGCAAATTTGGCTATTTAAAAAATGTCAGATGGCAAAATTTCAGGCCTCAAACAACAGCTATTTCCAAAAGTGATGCAACATAAGTGCAATTATTGCAAACACTCTTGTGGAAGCCCCCCGAGGAAATGCTTGGTGCGTGAAACATCATGAGGGTCCCTTTGATCATGTTATCTGCTTCCCTGAATGACAATCATATAGAGTTTGGGGTATCTTTATTTTTTTTTTTTTAATTTTAGCAAAATGTATCACATTGCCTTGTAATGATAGAGCGCCTCAGCACCATTTGGTTTTCTGGAGAGGTGAAGGTGGATATTAACTGCTTCTTCTTACTATGATATGCCTGGGCATCAGCACTGCAAAAAAAAATTAATAATGTAATACGGATTCCCTGTTTATCCCTTCCAAAAGTTATTTTGGTTCCTTTTCTCTAGTAAAGCCAGATCTCTCTGAACCTGAGAATCAAAGCTGTATAATGTAGCCCAAATCAGATCACGCTTAATCTGATCTTGTCATGGCTATCAGGTTAGTGCATCTGTGAAAAACCCTCCCTAAATCTCAGTAAAAACGACAGAGGTACCATCTGTTCCATGCTTGTGCAAGAATTATTCCATTATAACAATTATAACATTATAACAGCGATTCCACCAGGCGCTGTTATAGAGGGGCAGCCCACTACCATCGGGCACTTAAAGAAAACTACATCTTGTAAGAAAAAGACACAAAAAAATAGTAAAAATGAACTGAGATGTGCTCCCCTTCGTGCGAACCTTTGTGCTCCTTCTAATATAATTATATTTATGTTAATAATTTAACTTTTATTAATGTTATTTAGCTTTTTGCTTTGTTTAAAATTATTTCATTATTGACGTTTAAATGTATTGGACTAAGGAATTTTACTTCCTGCTTATTCTGTTTCATTGTTAACCGATTTGATATGCATTTTATGCAGGAAAATCGGTATAAAAAAACTATAAATAAATAAATAAATAAATATAACAAACCTTGGGTCTGAGTAAGTTCTCGTGCCCTTTTCCACCCTCACAGGACAGTGTTACCTATACATTAATTTTGTCTAGCAACACTCTAAGAGGCCTAGTTAGTAAAACATGTTAAAAAAATATCATGCTTAAAGCTGTTTTCGATGTGCGTTAGTTTGGCTGTTTGATTAAGCCCTAAGTAAATCCCATGTTGGTATGACACCATTAACATGCGTTAAGTTACCAGCTGTGGTAATGTCCACACATTACTACCACCCCTCCCCCTCACCATGATGAACTGAAGGGTAAATATAAATAGCTCTGTGCTGCCCCAACTCGTAAGCTGATACCCTCCTTTCCTCCCCTACAAGCACATACCCTCTATCCCCCAAAGAACATACGCTCTCTCTCTCCCTCCCGCAGAACCTCTCCCCCATATCAAAACATGTCCTCTTTAGATAAAACCCACGTCCTCATTTCCCAAAAGATAACCCTCGTCTGACCCCCTCCCTCCTCAATCCTCTCTCCTCCCTATGACCTCCCATCTCACCCAAAATCATAGTCCAAGGGACCCAGTGGGCAAGAGTGATGCCCGATCGCTCCTGCCCTGCCAACACCGAAATTCAAAATGGTGCCAGCTGTCCCAAGGGTCCACTTTGCTTCTACGGTGAAGCCCCAATTACTTCTTTCTAGGGGGAATTAGATTGAAAGAGAGCTCCACTTCTCGCAATCGATCACAGAGAAATAGATCCACAGCATTTACGTTACCTTCATATTTCCTGAGCGGGTACCTACCTGGCTGTTAAGAGTTCAAATCCATGACTTTCTTTCCGCTTACTAGAGAGCTTCTAATAATTCAAGAAAAAAAAATATATAGATCAGGAGGACAATGCCCTCTGTGTTTGACAAATCGCTTCTAAGCTGTCAGGCAATCCAAGTCCAAACTCAGCATGTGTTTCGACCAAAAGGAGGGCCAGCGTAACAACCCCCAAGCCCAGCATGACGGGGTGACAGTCTCTGGAGGGGTGTGACAAAGGGAAACAGCAGAACCCATCCTCACAGCCACACAAACTCAAAGAGCCATCAGAGCTTTAAATCACTTCATTTTCACATCTGTTGTGTATACAAATCTACAGCAGCACCCAGGGTGGCTTTTCTCCATAACTTTGTTCATTTTCTATTCTAGGCTTTATGACGTTTTTTTTTTAAGTTGTTGACTCAGTTTTTGTGTAAACGCCTCTAAAAGGATCCTGAGCTGTTGCCTTACAGGTCTCTGCTATTCCCGGAGAGTCTTGGGGCCTCATTTTGTAAAGTATCGCAGGCCTGCGATACTTTACAAAATTGCGTTAATGGGGGGTGGGGGGTGGGGGGGGGGGCGGTCCTGCGCTACCCGGCAGCGAGCGCGCCGCCGCGGTGCGCTCGCTGCCGGTTTCTCGCCCAATAGCGCCACCATAGGAGGTGTAGCTATTGGGCGCGAAGTAGGACGGCGAAAAGGCACTTACCTTTTCGCCGTCCGTGGCGGTCTTCACGGAGTCGGCCCCGGTGACGCCCCGACTCCTCCTCTTCCGGGGCCGACTCCGCCCCGATTTAGGTAGCGCAATCCTGCGATAGCCTTGAAAAATAAGGCCCTAAGGGTGTAACGTTAAGTTGCCCGGACGGAAGAACTTTGAAAAGCGATAGTTACTAAATTCATAGACTCTTATTGTTCTTCTCTTCCTCTGTCAGCTGCAATCCTTGGAGAAGGAAGTCTTTCAAAAAAAAACCAGCAATACGTCTCCTATTAATTCTCCTCCTTGTGCTTTAACACCCCGATAACCATCTTTTTTTCTTCTTAATCCCTAACTATGACAACCACAGAGGCTTCCCAGGAAAACTGGTGCCTTTAGAGAGCACCGGTTTGCGTTATAATAACCTTGTGAAATAATAATTATATTGCTTGTCTTTTAGAGCCAGTAAGACCTGTTGCTACTGGAAAAACTTGATAACCCTGGAGGGACAACAGATTGGGGGTGGGGGAAGGAAGGAAAAGGGGGCATGAGGGGAAAGAGAGGAAACACAAGAAAGGTGGAGGGGAGAAGCTATGGGAGAGGGAAAGAGAGAAGGCCAGAGGAGTGACAGGGTGAGGGAAGGGAGAGAGGCAGAAGTGATCCAGCTTCCAGTTTCACTGGTCCCACTCTATGGAATGGGGTGCCTCTGGATATTTACTTATCTGATTTGCAGGAAACTTTCAAAGGCAGGGCTATTTGTCCAAGCCTTTTCATAATTTCCTGGTTTTTTTTGGGCCATCTTTGAGTCCTAATTCTTGCTTTATGGTGCTGTGTCAAGCACTTGCTGATAGGGATGTGCAGGTGGAAAAAAAAATAATTTAATTTAAAAATTCATTTCATGGGGACTCCAATTTGTTTCTTTAGTTTCAAAACACAAAATAAAAAAACTGTTTTTTTTAGTTTGATTCATTTTCATTTGCCATTACAGTCAATGATGGAAGCATTACAGCTTATATTGGGCAGCCCATTAAGCTCCGGAATTGGGGTTTTCTTATCACTTATCTTAAAATCTTTGGGAAGAAATCATCAGAAGGGGAAATGAAATCCAAGGTACCTAGAAAGACTGTGGATACTGGATGGTGGCGCCAAAAGTGGCATGAATTGCTTAAGACTCTGTAAAGGAGCAAAGGGGTACAAGCATTGGCAGGTGTTCTGCAAATCATTGTGAGAGGAGCAAAAAAAGCAACAAAAGTGGTAACACCCCAAGGCTTCAAAAGAGAGCACCAGCAACAGTGACATGAACTCTTGATAGCATCTTAGGTGCTATAGTTACACAATGTTAGGTTCCATATTAGGAGCTAGTAGGGATGTGCAGAGGGACGCCATACGTTGCATTCGGGATTTGGATTCGTCGGGGGGCAGATGCGTTGCATTTGGCCGTATGGCGCCCTGATACGTTAATACGTCGATTTCTATTCGTTCCCCCGCTAAAATTAAATTAACTACAACCCCCTACCCTCCTGACCCCCCCCCCCCCAAGACTTACCAAAACTCCCTGGTGGTCCAGCGGGGGGTCCGGGAGCCATCCCCTGCACTCACACCCTTGGTTCCGGTTTCAAAATGGCGCCGATAGCCTTTGCCCATACTATGTCACAGGGGCTACCGGTGCCATTGGCCAGCGCCTGTCACATGGCCATTGGCGCCATCCTGAGCTCCTACCATGTGACAGGGGCTGACCAATGGCACCGGCAGCCCCTGTGACATAGTATGGGCAAAGGCTAGGCGCCATTTTCATTACTGGCAGCCGACGGTCCGAGTGCAGGAGGTTGCTCCCGGACCCCCGCTGGGCCACCAGGGACTTTTGGCAAGTCTTGGGGGGGTCAGGAGGGTCCCCCAAGACTTGCCAAAAGTCCCTGGTGGTCCTACACTGTATCCGTCCATGTCTAAAACTCTGCCAGATCCTGCTCCGCTCCAGTGTGGTCCGCGACCAGCCACAGGCGGCTGTGTAGGGCGCGCCCCGGTGCAGGCCTCTTCTGAATCTTCGCCATGTTCCACATCTTCGCCTGGAGTCTGCTTCGCGTTCAGCGTGGTCTGTGACCAGCCATAGGCGGCTGTGTAGGGTGTGCTGCGATGCAATTCTCACCCAGTACTTTCGCCTGCCTCTTGAATCCTTGCCTGAAACTTCCGAGCAACTTGGATCCTTGTCCAGGTCTTCTGAATCTCTTGAATCCTTGTCTGAGTCCTCTGAGTCTTCTAAATCTCCTGAGTCCTTGTTTAAGTCTTCATCTGAGTCTCCTGAGTATCCAAGTCTTCGTCTGAATCCTCTGTGTATCCTGAGTCTTCATCCAAGTCTTCATGTTCCTGCCCTCAGCCTCCGTCTGGCCTCACGCACTCGTTCCCCAGCAACGGGTCCAGAAGGGCTATCGAGTGGCCGGAGGGTTACTCTCGAGATCAGCAATGTGTTGCTGGACCTCATTGGTGATGTAGGTCCAGTGGAGGTGTGAGCCTGCCTAGTTCCTGTTCTAGAATCTTCGCCTTGTCTTTGCTTCAGCCCTGTTCCTGCTCCACCCGTGTTCGTACCAGCTCACCTCCCGTGATGTGTCTTGGGGCTCCTCCCTGAGCCATGCCGCAGCCCAAGGTCTCACATCTTCGTTAGATGGGACCGCACCTCTGAGCACCTAACCGGGCCTGAGGACGTGCTCCACAACAGGAAGTGTCTCATTGGGTGACCAATGTGACATATAAATGATTTCAGGTTTTGTGAGATTTAAGGGCAGTGATTATAATGTAACCATTTTTGAATTGTATCCATAAAAATCTCTAATTCTCTCAAAGCTAATGCTATTGATTGAAGGGAAAAAAAAACAGCTGTATGTCGTCAGCATTAATTCTAAGGTTAACACCCAGGCATTCAAGAATTTTACATAGTGGGGTTAGATATACATTAAATAAAGTGACCAAAAGCATCGACCACTGGGGAACTCCCATTTTGAACAGTTTGACCTGTCGTTATTCATCACCACTTTATATTTCCCTATTACTCAGGAAAGATGTAATCCATTTTGTGATGCTACAGCTTTTAGCCTTCCCCTCCTGGGCTTCCAAATTAAGTACAGGAGGCAGGGCCACATCATCATAGGGACTATGAGCACGCAGTAACTCAGAATCTCCAGATTCAGGCAACTGTGCAGCCACCCAGTCTACCTTTGAGGAGCTAAGCAGGTGGGTCAGCAGAGGTGTCAGCAGTGGGTAACGGATACCGTTAGTGGGTGCCGAGGGAAAAGGCAGCATTGCAGCACTAGACCTGGCTAGGAGTTGGAGGGAGCAACAAATTTTAAATTGCTCATTGGAGCCAGAAATCTTGCACCAGTTCTGACCAACAGCCTCCATCCGTGCATTTCCAAGGCAGTATTAACCAGCATCTTAGCACTTCTAACCCAACTAGACTTGAGAGAATTATAGAGTATGCATCACGCAGGAAAGTTTTGTGCAGAAAGCACTACAGGACTTTTGATTGAAAGGGCTAAATTTAAGGAGCAGAAAAAAAGTGCCACTTCCTCAATGGTAGAATTGGCACCCGGCTCCCTTTTTTTTGGACAGGTTGATCTAGTATGAATTTTACTACATTGCATGTGTAACCCCTGCCCCAACTTGCCCTGGGATGCAGGAGCTCACATGGGAGGTCATGGGACCAGGACTGCATCCATGCTCTATGATTCTTTCCGCATGGGAGGGAAAAGTCAGTCTTTCAAGGGCATTTTCTCACCAGGAAAAAAAAAATCCTCCATGCTGTAGCTGCTCTTAAAAAAAAAAAAAAAAAAAAGTAATTTACTGGCGATGAACTTGGTTGCAGGAAACAGAAATCGCAGCATTACAATATAGCTTAGTGCACTATTTAGTACAGAAAACTTAAGTCCATCATTATTAGCACCAAAAATACTGTCTTCACTAGGAAAGGCTGCCCACCCTGGCAGATAAGCTCTCTAGGCCAGGCACCCCCTCCTTCTAGGCTGTTCCCCAATACCAGCCTCTCTGGATGCAACTCTCTTTCTATTTCCCTTTCTCTTCTAATATTCAAATCTGGTGAGCCTCTGGCTGATTCCTTTTTTTCAGTCAGCAGCTCGTAGGGCTTTCCGTTATTAGGCAATTTCCCCTCTGAATTCCCACAAAAGCCAATCTTCTTCTCTAACTTCTAAAGAAATCCTTCAGAAATGGATCTTCAGGAAATTTAGAAACCTTCAGGAAAACCTCAGGAATTGTTCTGGGACCCACAAACAAAGACCTCCCTAATCCTGAAGTCCTGGGCACCCCAACCCCCATGACAACAAGCAGTTCTGTCAGACCTCTCCCTTTTAAGTGACCACCCCCTAGCACCTCTAATAGTCAAAGAGACATCCCAAAGAATTCGGAACCCCAGTGACACATGAGGTTTGTTAAACCTATGGTACCTCTCACTGGGGGGTGTCAGACCTCTTCTGGTACATTCCTACTCTACTCTGACATCACTCACTATATACAGGGTCTGTTGAGACCACTGATGCACTCTAGTAAAGAGCAATTTAGGGACCCCATGCATGGACTAGTCAATCTCAATTTCCTAAGCAGAAAACTGTATCGCCTCGCATGCAATGGGATAAAAGCATGACTGGATTGACCTGTCCGAAAACAATGGAACAGAGATCACGTGATGCACTGACATGCTTGCAGCTTGAAGTGTGAGCTCCTACCCGATCCTTTAAAATACCTTTCTTTTTGCATCCTTTGGCGTGCCTTTCTTTCATAAAACGTCCGCGAAAGATTTACAGAACCGGACTATTACAAAACTTTGGGCAGACAACAAGTCGAAAACGAAGAATTCAAAAGATAAACTGCAGCTGGAGCATGAGGATTGAAATATGGCTGATAATGGCTCCTCAGGAGATGATGATGAGAACAACTGAGATTTATTTTAAAAATTATTTGATACTTTTTCTAAAAAAAATGTTGCGAAATATTGATTAGAAATTAACGATTGTTGTGGAGAAGATCACAAATCTTGTGGCCTCTGAAGAGAAACTAGAAAATGTGGACGTACAGGTGACTGATTTAGAAGACGCATACACTAATTATGGCCATAAGATTGATAAACTTACCAAAACAGTGCGGATGTTGGAAGACAGAGCAGAAGATTTGGAGAATTGCAGCTGCCATAACAACATTCATATTATCGGCTTGCCTGAGGCCGCTGAAGGCCGTGACATAGTTGAATTTATCTCAAAATGGCTACCGGAGCTGGTGGATTTTGCAATTAAAAATAAGAAGGTGAAAGTGGATAAAGTATATCAAACTGCTGGTCCATGACCTGCACCGACTAATCGGCCTCAGGCTACATTGGTCCTATTTCATCATTTTGGAGATAAACAGAGAATACTAGAATTGGCTAGAAGGAAAAAGGAATTGTTTTTCAGCAACAGTGTGTTTTCTGTTCCCAGAATTTTCAGCTGCGGTACAAAAACAAAGACAAGGTTTTGTAGAAGTCAAGCGTAAGTTGAGAAAAAAAGGCTACTCTTATAACATGTAATAATCTACAAAACTGAGAGTTATGGACAATGGCCAGGTAAAAATTGTTCAGTCTCTGGAGGAGGTGTCTAATTTCTTGTGAAATCAGGCTTTGTCTACCTCACAGCCACCTTATTGACTTTCTGGAAACATTGGCACTCCTTAATCATGAGATAGTGTGGAGAACATAAAGTGGAAGGTCAGGATTTTGGCTTGGATACAGTGCAGATCCCTCTCAAGATGGGCAGTTTGGTTGTTTTATTTTATTTTTTATAATTTACCCCTGCAAACTTGCAATGGTTGGCTGAATGTACATTGCATGGAAACAGATTTTGCTCAATATACTGTAAAAGCAGTACTTGATTTTTTTTATCAGGTTTTTTTTCTTTCTATTTTCCTTTGATATTGACTTGCATTGTCCAGGACAGTACATTAACTGACTTGGATATTTTTTCCTTATTTGGTACAGATGCCAAACTTTGTGTAGCCTTTTAAGCTCCCAAGTACTTTTGAACAAGTCTTTTGGCTTTTTTCTTTTAGCTTTTTTTCTTTTTTCTGCAAAATCTGCATAGGAACAGCTTCTCAGTAGTTGCTAAGCAAAGTTGCAAAACTTGTGGGGAGTTAAAATCAGTAAACGATGCATGATCTTGTTTTTTATATTATTTTGCACTATGTATGTATTGTGGCTGCCGTGGTGCTTACTGGAATGGAGGGGAACATTAATGGGGTATGGGGAATTTAGGTGCGGGGGGGGGTCTGTTTTATTTTGGCTGTGGGATTTCAATAAATTTGTTGTCAAACGTTTGTTGTTTTAAGAATCTCTCAATGTGCGGGGCTTATCTAATTTGATTAGGAGAAGTTGCCTATTACATTTTCTTAAGAAGCACGTGGCTCATATTGTATTTCTTCAAGAAACTCATATGTTATCCAAGGAACATGATAAACTGGCAAGAGGTTGTTTAGGTACAGTTGTTGCCTCCTCTTGTTCTACTCGTAGTAGAGGAGCTTGTATTTTGATTAATAAAAATTTACCATTCACAATTTGATGGAACTTTAGGGATCCCATGGGAAGATATGTTATCCTGGAAGGTGAATTATATGGTACCTCCCTAGCTTTAGTTAACGTGTATGGCCCTAATCAGTATTTTGAAGATTTTTTCGCCTCCTTATTTGATAGGCTTAAATCTTTTCCCACAACTAACATTATAATGGGTAGTGATTGGAACCTATGTCTTAATTCCCAATTGGATAGGTCTCATGCATCCAACATATCTCTCCCACTTCCTCTAACTCTACAGAACAGTATTCAAATTTATGATTTAACAGATATTTGGAGAGTGAGGTATCCCACTAGTCAGAATTAATCTTGTCATTCACCAAGACATGGTACCTATAGTAGGATAGACATTTTCTTATGTAGTCCTTCTGTCCTTGGGAATAGTTTGGATGTGATATTCTATCTTCTCATTTATCTGATCATCACCCAATATCTTTAACTATAGATTTTCACAAAGATAGGGGTGCACATACTAGATGGAGACTCAATGTATTATATTTGAAGCAGGAGGACTTTGATATTTTAATTAGGAAAACAATACAGGATTTTCACTCTCATCAACCTACTGACGATTAAGACCTAGGTTGCATTGGAAAACACTGAAAGTGGTTCTCGCCCCCATTCACTAATTCTAAAAAGAAACAATTTCAAATAGCATAGCTGGACCTACAAAACAAAATCCTGGAACTTGAAACTAAACATAAAAACGATTGTTTGTGGCATACTTACAGAGTGTTACGTATGCCGGCCATGGCAGACCCACAGCTCGGCCCCCTCACCTCTTTCAGAGTGATCCAGCACCTGGTCCCTCGTCTCTGGCAGCTGTGAGCTGCCGGCTCCATCCTTGGGCTGCCCCTGGGGCTTCCAGCTCTGCTACAGCTCCTGATGCTCTGCGTCAGGCCTCTCCGCATGGCCCGCGGAGAGACGCTGTCCCGACCAGCACCGTACCCCTCCCTGGGCATGCGTGCACAACTAATCCTTTAATAGGGCCCGCGGTGGGAACCTGGTCACGGCCCTGGATGATTACGTCGACTGAGCTCCGGTATATAAGCCCGGGCCCTGGATGATGACGTCGACTGAGCTCCGGTATATAAGCCCGGGCTCCGCTCTCTCAAATTGCCTTTGCAACAGGTCCCCTCACTAGTTGAGTACTCGTTGCTTCTTCTGTTCCTGGTTCGCGATCCTGATTGCCTTCATTCCTGTTTCCTTGTTCCTGTGTTCCTGTTCCTTCATCTCTCCTCCGAATTGCTAACCTGGTTTGACCTCTGCATTACCTGACTACTCCATTACCTCTCTCCAGCCCCGGACCTCTGCATCGCCTGACTACTCCGTTGCCTCTCTCCAGCCCCAGACCTCTGCATTGCCTGACTACTCCGTTGCTTCTCTCCAGCCCTGGACTTTTGCTTCGTCTGACCATCCTTTGACTCTCTCCTCGTCCAGACCTCAGCCTTGCTTGCCACTGCTTCCAGACTGCTGCCAGCCCTGATCCCAGCTTGCTTCAAGATGCCTCTTCAGCCTTTGTCCTGGATGTGGTCCATTCAGGCTTCGGCCTGCTCTTGCTCGGGGGCTGTCAGATTGTGTTCCTATTGGCGCCCGAGTCTCCGGGACTCTGCTCGTCCAGTACAGACTGATACCTACACTAGTTGCTGCCTCTGGCTGACTTCGATCCACCCATTGATGACCACTGACAGAGGCCACCTAAGTCCAGCCGGCCCCGGCAACCAAAGGCTCAACCCGCGGGGAACAAGGGCAGGTATTGGTGAAGCGCCAGCCGGCCTCCGTCTATCAGCCCTCTCTGCCTGCTGATGGTGGGGATCCGTAGGATCCCTCCTACGGGTAGTGTCAACTCCACCTCGGCCCAAGGATCGACCTCCAGCGCAACACAGAGCCTTACATTTTTGGCTAGAGATGAATTGTCTAAACTACAAATACAATATGTAGAAAAAACATATTGCTATACAAAACAAAGGTATTATGACCAGGCAAATAAACCCATTTACTAGCTCAATTGATTAATATTAAGCAATCCTCTAGGGTGATAGGGACCATCAGAGGTTCCACAGGGACATTAGTGCATTCAACATCACACATTTCATTGGAATTCAAAAATTATTTTGAACAGTTATATAGTGATCCCACAAGAGCTTCCAATGATGAGAGAGGAATTTTTACTATCTGCTAAACTCCCAAAGATTCCAGTGAAACTACAGAATGATCTCATTTCCCCTTTCACGGGACCTGAGATAGCTCAAGGTATTAAACATTGGCATTAAATTAAAGCCCAGGACCCAATGGTTTTCCACTGGACTTTTATAAATAATTTCAACAGGAAATGTGCCCTTTACTTTTAGAGCTGTTTATCTTTATGGGTACCCCTTCTTTTCATCTTGGTAGGTTATTGGATGCTTTGATTACCCTGATACCGAAACCAAGCAAAGATCCTCTACAATGTAGATCTTATAGACCGATATCCTTGATAAATGTAGATATGAAGATTTTTGCAAACGTGTTACAACTCCGGTTGAAATTGATCTTACCACAGCTAATTTGTGTGGCTCAAACTGGATTTGTTAAGGGGAGGCACTCAGTGGATATTATTTAACATTTTTCATGGAGCAAAATATAAACGAATCCCTAGATGCAGATAAAGTGTATGATCGGGTTTCCCTGGAAATATCTATTTCATACTTTTTATTATTTTGGATTCCCTTTACAGTTCCAACACTGGATTAAAGCACTTTATAAAATTCCTAGTACTCAGATAGTAGTCAATGGAGCGCTCTCTAACCCGTTTTCTATACAACACGATAGATTGGAAAAATTATTAACTAGACCTAAGCCACAATCTAAAATACTGTCTAGAGCAGGGGTGGGCAATTCCGGTCCTCGAGGGCTGCAAACCAGTCGGGTTTTCAGGATATCCTTAATGAATATGCATGAGAGAGACCTGCATACACACTGCCTCAGTTGTATGCAAATCTATTTCATGCATATTCATTAGGGGTATCCTGAAAACCCGACTGGTTTGCAGCCCTCGAGGACTGGAATTGCCCACCCCTGGTCTAGAGTATATGCGCATTTATTTGAAAAAATGTATGACCCAGAAACTCCGGCCTCATTGAATTACAAATGGAACAATGACCTATCTTTAGGCTATGACAAGGATGACTGGAGGGTGATCTGGAAGAAAGGTCTCAAGCTGGAATGAGGTTAGAGAACTGATGTTTAAACTTTTACATCGCACCTTTAGGTTTCCTTTATTTTATTCTAAATTCAGTGCATCAAATGCACTGTCCTGGAAGGGCTGTGGATCTCAGGCCTCTTATCTCCATATGAGGTGGGACTGTGTGATTGTACGAAGTTTTTGGGAAAAATTACAGGGGAATGCTCAGGCAGTCATTGGTCAACATATTCTTTTTTCAGTTGTACTGTGCTTGCTGGGTTTTTGGGGAGATAAAGTATTATCTCTTCATACAAAGAAATTTCTTGTTCATTTTTTGTACACCGCATGTATTACTATTGCTAATTTTTGGAAATCAAGACCATCCATCCTTTATTGGATATTGGTACTGACAGATATGGCGTTGATGGAAAGACAAGTAGATTTTCAAAACCCTATGCATGGCCAAGCCGGGAGATACACGCGTGACTTGGAAGCACGTGAGCCACGAGGATTTTAAAAGGCCTGTGGTCACGCGTGTATCTCCTGGTATGCGCATTACAAAGGTTTAGAGCAAAAGGGGCGGGATGCGGGCGGGGTGTGGATGTGGGCGCGGCCTGGGCGAGTGGGACAGTGCCATGAAGTCAGTGTCACACACAAGTGCTCGCCAGGATCCCGCGTAACTTGCTTCTGCTACAGGCTGTGTGTAAGTACCGAAATAAAAAAAATGAGGGTAGTCAGCAGGGTTTTAGGAGTCGAGGCTAGAAGGGAAAAAGGGATGCAGGTTAGGTAGGGGCTTAGGAAGTCCACTCCTTTACTGGGGCAAACTGAAAGGGAACAGGAAAATAGGCCTAATGCATTGCCACGGATATCGGCTAAAATTCCCCCCACTTATGCGCGCGATACAGTATTCACGTGCACATGATACAAAATAGTGCATGCATGCATGTTATAATATCAGTGCGCCCATATGCATGCGCCAGCAAACACACGCGCGTGTGCGCAGGGATTAAAATTCTCCTCTTGCCTTTTTGCTTAATAATGAGAAAATACGATAGAATTTTGCAAATGTACTGGGACTGGCGACATTCTAATGCTACAAATGACTGAGAGTTGTCTGTTTTCCAGCTGCTGTTATTTCGAAGGGTATTGTATTAATTACACTCTACTGCAAACACTTGTATTCGTTTGTACTTAATGACTTTCTTGGCAAGAAATATTGTTGGGGTTTTTTTTCCTGAATTTCTGTATCCACTGTGATTTTCAAATAAAGAGTTAAAAAAAATAAAAGAAAACAATGGAACCAGCTGGTAAATTTCTACCACTAAGAGGGCACAGTAAAGCCAGTTCAGTTGGTCGTGGGGAAAGTTTCAATAACTTATATTTTTCCGAGACAGTTCTCTTTTTTTTTTAGGCCCAACTTTTAAAGGAACGTTAAGTCCCAATATTAACTATAATCCTGTGTTTATTATTGGGCTGATAATGAAGTTCCTAAATTTTGATTTCTTAATCCAAGATCTCTGCAATTTCCATATCAGGGTTAAGAGTTTAATTCCGGGCACCTTTTCCCCTTCCCCTTTGAAATTTTAATCAGGCATATCAAACGCGTGTGTCAATGGGAAGTTAAAGGCCAAATTTAATAACATTTTCTACCCTGGGAAATTAAAAGAAGAGCCTGGCTATGCTAAAATCCATTATTAACAGTAGATCTTAATTAAGCATAAAGAATATTATTGAGGCTGGGAACTGTCAGTGTGTAAAACATTTGTGGTGTGTGGTTTTCCTTTCTAATGCTAGACCTTGGCTAACAACGGGTAGATTTCTGTCCATGTGTAAATAAATGCTTTTGCTGCAGCATACTGGTAGTTTTTAATTAAGGTAAATGCTCTCCAGTTTTGTGCTTTATGATGGCAATCCATTTTTTATTTCATGCCATGTTGCAGTATTTTTAATTATTTATGCAAATATATTATTTGTCACTTGTATTCTTGGTAAGTAGTGTTATAGTACACTATGAGAACATCACAAGAGACAAATACATACTTTATCATGATTTCTGAGCAGGCTTTATTAAATCAAACTCCAAAAATACTTTAAAGGGTTTTTTATGTGTTTGTGGCACTATTCATCATGAACATTTGGAACATTTAGTTGCAGGATTAGGCATGGGAATATTGCAATTTATATTGCTGTATATTAATTTTATTAAAAAAAATTAAACCTGTCTATTATGGCATTAGGATAGATAAAGTTGCATAGCACGTGTTTTGAAGGTTAATTTTTGGAATTGACATTACTGTTTGGTTAAAGAATATACTAGCGAACTTAACAACACAATTTTCCTTCTATGACACTGTCCGATCTTCATTCATGGTCATTCTGTATGTAAGCCTTTCCTCTCTGTGTCAGCACACCAGTTGGTAGGAATGTGCACACAAAATATTTCTGTTTCCTTTCATTGCTTCATTTTGGTTTGTTTAATATTTATTTCAATTTGGTTCATTTGCTAAAATAAAGATTACATTGAAAGAAAAAAACAAAACAAAAATATCACCCTCCCACTCTCTGGCCTTCCCGCAACCTCCCCAGCCCTGATTATCACTCCCGCGGGGGTCTCCAGGATAGAATGGGATAAGAACGAAGCTCCGGTCACTTCTGCTCTTACCAAGGTACAATGATGCCAGCTGGCTTTCTGATCAGCGCCATTTTCTTCTACGGCCCTAAAGGATATGGCTGTAAAGCACATGGCGCCCATTGCAAAGCTGGCTGCTGCCACTAATGACCAGCCCCAATGGAAGAAGGAGTTGCTTGTTCCTGGTCTTTTCTATCTAGGAGATTCTCATGGAAGGGGAAGCAGAGGCTGGGGGGACTGTGAGGAGGCCACCCGGGGGCTGTGGGGAACCAGGTATGCTGGGAAATATGGCATGCTGTTTGGTAGCATGTACCATTTACCGAACCAAAAAAAACATCGGAATAATTTTCTGATTTTTCAGAATGATTCTATTTTTCAGTTTGTTCCATTTGAAATAAACCAAGAATTGACTCATTCATTGCATTGTATCTATTTGAATGAAGCAAATATACATCCTTGCAAGATTGTGAGGTTCTTGACCAATTAGTCATTCAGATGAAGAAGTGGTAGACGCAATCCTCAAGTTCCCCTCCTTGAAAAGGACAATTTTCCCTCTGTGTGGTTTTTTTTTAATGTGTTCATGCAGTGACTCAAAACAGTAGTCTAGATAAGAAGTAAAGTTCCAAAACAGTTGGTTTTACTTTTCGCAACACAGCATACAGATTTTCCAAAGCACTAGTGAAAAAAGAGCATAGATCTTTCAATGCCATGTATTATTCGAGCTGTTCAAAGGCATGTATGCAGATGTTAAATTTTCAGTATGATGACGCTCATAAGTCTTCCCTCTTGGAAATGTAGAAATATGATGGCGGAAAACAACTATTTGGCCTATCAGTTTGCCCATCTACCCAACTAATTTAGCTTTACAATTCCCATCCCTCCCTCAGAGATTCCCTGTATCTAGCCCATGCTTTTTTGAATTCAGATGCCATTTTTGTCTCCACCACCTCCACTGGGAGGCCATTCCATGCACCTGCCACCCTCTCTGTAAAGAAATATTTCCTAAGATTACTCCTGAGTCTACCCCCTTTCACTTTCATCCCATGAACCCTTCTCTAGAGCCTCCTTTCTGCTGAAAGAGGTTCACCTCCTGTGCATGGAAACCTCTGAGATATTTAAATGTCTCTTATCATATCTCCCCTATCTCACCTTTCCTCTAGGGTATACATGTTTAGATCTTTTCTATCCCCATATGCTTTACAGTGAAGACCACTGATCATTTCAGTCACCCTCTGCAACAAATCCATCCTGTGTTTATATCCTTTTGAAGCTGAGTTCTCCAGAATGTATAGGGGGTAATATCACCCCCATTTTTCCCTCCCTATGCAGCTGAACATCTTTCTGGCTTTTGCTGTCACTTTCTCCACCTGTTTGGCCACCCTAAGATCATCAGATACAATCATCTCCGGATTCCACTCTTCTTTCATTCTTAAAAGAATAGAACCTCCAGAGGATTAAACCCTCTGCCAGCTAAATGCATTACTGTGCATGTTTTACAATTAAATTACAGCTGCCAGACCCTAGACCAGGGGTTCCCAAAACCTGTCCTGGAGGACCCCCAGCCAGTCGGGTTTTCAAGATATCCACCATGAATATGCATGAGATAAATTTGCATGCACTGCCTCCAAAACATGCAAATTCTCTCTCATGCATATTCATGATGGGTATCCTGAAACGCTGACTGAGAGTCCCCAGGGACAGGTTTGGGAGCCTCTGCCCTAGACCAATACATCCCTCCTCATGTCTTCCACAGTTTCCTAGCTGTCTACCCTGATGCAGATTTTGCTATCGCCTGCAAAAAGACAAATCTTTCCCAACAATTCTTTCGATATGTTGCTCATGAAAATGTTGAAAAGAACCAGTCCAAGGACTGAAGGACTGATCCCTGAGGCACATCGCTACTAGTTACGCCCCCTCCTCAGAGTAAACTCCATTTACCGCTACCGTTTGTCACGTCCCACTCAGCCACTTTCTAACCTAGTCAGTTGTTCTAGGGCCCATACCAAGGGCGCTTAATTTATTTATGTCACCTATGTGAAACCTTACTGAAATTCAAGTACACTGCATCCAGCTTTCTCCCTTGATCCAACTCTCTGGTCACCCATTCAAATAAATTAATCAGATTCATCTGACAGTATCTATCTCTAGTAAAGCCATACTGCCTTGGATCTTGCAGGCCAATGAATTCCAGCAGTGATTCCATTAATTTGATCCACCACAGAGGTCAGGTTAACTGGCCTGTACTTCCTAGTCTTCTTCTTATTTCCACTTTTATGAAAAATAACCAATCCACCTATCTCCAGTCCTCTGAAACTACTCCCAATTCTAAAGAAGCATTGAAAATGTCAGCTAGCAGAGCTGCCAGTAGATAAGGTGGTGGGGCATCACCTTATCCACTTTGTCTATTTAGCTCTATATGAATATACTTTTCTGAAAATCGATTGAGGTTTACCTCACTTCCAGTCTTATGGATTCCAATCTTATGTATCTTTGTATTCATTTTTGGGTAGATTTTCTAAGGTGCGCGCGCATGCTCATGTGCATGCCGATTTTAAAACGTTATAAAATCGTTGGGCCACGCACACATGCACACCGGATTTTGTAGTGCGCATGCAGTGAGCGCAAGGGGGGGAAATTTAATCAATTCCTGCGCAGCGACGCATCCCGGCCTTCCCCAGTTCCCTCTCTGCTCCAATTAAGGAGCGGACTGGGAGGGAACTTCTCTACCCCCTTATCTAACCTTCCTTCCCTTTCCCCTCTCCTCCCCGCCCCCTAATCCTACCCTACCTTACCTTTGTTTTTTTATTTTACAAGTTGCTTCTCCTCTGGAGCAGTAGTAACTTGTGCGCACCGGCAGGCTGCCGGCCGCTGGCTAGCACTTCCTCGGCACAGCGGCAAATGGCTGCTGAACCGGCACCTCCAGCCCCGCCTCCCACCCCACCCCTTTATCTGGGCCCAGGCTTGTGCGCACCGTGTGCATCTTCAAAGGGGCCCGGCCATGCTTGTAACCCCTGTTTTTTACGCTTGTGACCCATTTAAAATTTACCCTTTTATGTGGTCCTGCTCCTAGCCCTTTTTACAGTGAACACTGAAAAGAAATATTTGTTAAGCAATTTCACTTTTTCCTCATCATCTTCTACATATTTCTTCCTTTCACCTCTGACTCACAATGCCATTTTGTACTTCTTTGTATCACCTACATATCTAAGAAAAAGTCTTCTCTCCCTAATTTACTGTATTTGCTGTTTTTTTCTTCCATTTCAAGTTTTTGCATTCCTGACTACCTTCCCAGCTTGTCTTAGCTTTTCCAGATAGTGTCACCTGTCTTCCTCTTTTTGCGATCTCTTGTAGTTTATGAATGCTAACCCTTACCTTTTCAGCTCCTTCTTTAGAAAACCATAGCGATCTTGTCTTGCTTCGGGAACGCCAGCCCTTGGACCGCTGTCGGATTGACACTGCTTGGTTCGTGAAAGCACGGACAAGGCCCCAGCAGCCGGTGGTGACTGATGTGATGCAGGCTACAGTCAGACTAGGCAGAGATGAAGGGATACGCTGAGGTCAGGGCAGGCAGCAAGCCAAGCAAAGTCAAAGGATCAGGTCGGGTCAATACCAGTCCAAAAGCAAAGGAAAAACAAGGCAAGGTCGGGACCTCATCATTTGTAGTCGATTCAAAAAAAGTTCCATTTCTCCAAAGCTGTTCCAGCATATCCATAAAGAATTTAGCAAACTCCTCACAGCACTTAGCATCAACCACTAGACACTTTATGCTACTTAATTCTGTGGGGTTGTTTCACTGTATTAAATAGTTCATCAGGATTGTTTCCAGTAATTATTATCCCCTGAAACTACATAAACTGTTCCAAAGCCCTGCAATGAGAGAGGAATTCTCAGGAAAGAGCCACAGCAAGGGCAGTGGTAGCTAACAAGGGCATGCACAGAGGCTCGCATAGAAATCAAAGTCAGTGCAGGTCTTCTTCCTTATGAAAGATCAAGCACACTTCCCCTGTGAGGAGGCGGCCCCTGTAAGGGATGCCGGGTGATGATATCAGCATGTCTGCAGGCCCAGCAGAAGCCTTTCCATTGAGACGGGAACTTCCCAAAGGCTCCCTGCCACTTTTGGGGCCTGCCTGCTCTGATCCCAAGCTGCCACGAGCATCATAGGAGCCCTCCTCCTCCTTCATTACTGGCTCTGCTCTTCACTACCACGGCAGCACCGCTGGTTCTGGCGCCCCTCTCCCCAGCACCTGGAGGCACCGCGGGAAGCAAAGGGAAACCTCCCCTTGCACTAACACTGCTCCTCTCTGCTGCGTCCTGGCCAGACAATTATGGGGGCATGGGTGCCCACTCCCCCACCACCCTGCCAGGTACATCTTTTTTTTTTAAACCTTACACCAGCATGCAGTCTGCAGCAGCATTTTAACAGTCTGTGCAGGTACAGAAGGAGATTGCTATGTCAGCGGGGCCCTCATGCCCCAAGGATGAGACTGCTGCATCAGGGGACAGTGTGGCTGGAGAAAGAAGGCTGCTGTACATTCTGGAGGGGAGAGAAAGACAGAGAGCATGTGTGTGTGTGTGTGTGTGTGTCTGTGTGTGTGCACATTTAAGATACATAACGTGTGTGTGTGTGTGCGAGAAACAGCATGTATGTGTGTGAGAGAGAGAGCGAGCATGTGTGTGTATATGCAGGTTTGTGCATATGTATGTATGTGCATGTGTATAGGATAGCATGCATATAAGTCTGTGCGTGAGACACAAAAAACGTGTGTGTGTGTGTGTGTGTGTGTAGGTTAGCATGTGTATGTAAAGCATGAGTGTGTGAGACAGAACATGGGTGTATATGTGTGAGAGAAAAGCTGCAACAGTCAAGGAAGAAGTTGCTGTTGCCACTATGTTCCAGGGAGAGAGAGCCTGTGCAGGAGCACGTGTGTGTGTGTGTGTATGAAAGAGATCATGTGATAGGGAAGTGGACCCCTTTACAGTGGTGTGGTTGGCGCTACCGGACAAGCAAGCCCATACGGCCCACATGGACAGCTGGCAAACATACCCCAAGTGGGATTGGCTGGAGCTTCACCCATACCAACCATCTCCCCGCAGGTTGAGCCCTTGGGTTCTGACTGCCAGCAGCTCTTAGGAGGGGTCCCTGGGGCAATAGCAAGAGAGAGTCCAGGTCCAGGTGACAGTTGGGGTAGACAGCAGACAGCGAGATCCAGTAGACAGGCCAAAGACCAAGGCAGGCACCAGACAGGCGTAAGTCAGTTCCAAAGCAAAGGGTTAGGTCCAGGAAGCAATCGGGAGGGTCAGAGAACAAGCTAAGGTCAAACCAGGAAGTCAAGCCAAGGAAGAAGGGGTCAAGACAAGGGTGAGGACAGAGACAGATCAAAATACTGAGGACCAGGGCCGGGCAGGGAAGACAGACCAGAAGATACAGAACCACAGCAGGAAGCAGGAATCCACAAACACAAGCAAACAGGAACATGGGCAGACAACGGAGGGAGAAGCAATACGCACTGAGAAGCAGATCCCTCAGGAGACCTTTGCCGAGGCAAGGAGTGCAGGGCAAGTGCGGGTGTAAATGCCTAGAGGCCGGTGTCATCATCCAAGAAGGACTCCTGCATTTCCTGCCTCGGCGCATAAATTATGTGCATAATTGGGCGCGTGTGCGCATCAGGCATCCATTGTCAGGTCCCCACTTATGCGCATAATGGCTGTGTTCTTCCAGGAAGACAAAGCAGGATGCCAGTAAGCCAATCGCCTGGGAGGGAGCATCTGGGGACCACGGGTTCTAACAGCATGTATGTGTGTACTGTATGTATGTATGTGTAAGAGACATGATGCGCAGGTCCAAGCAGAAGGCTGCTGTTGCCTGTGTGTTCCAGGGAAAGAGAGAGCATGTGTGTGTATTGGAGAGGGTATATATATGAAAAAGAGAGAGAGGAAAGCTTGTGCTCGCTCCCTCCTCTCTCCTCCCCCCCCCCCCCCCCCCCCCTTCTAATCCATGACAATCTCAGGATGACTAAAAATCAAAGTTCCCAGGTATGGAGAGCAGGGAATTTTTTAAAATTTGTTTTCATTATTGGGTATTACGGTATTTATTGTATCTGCTGTTTTGAAATATTTTATTGGTGTTTGGGTAATGTTTAAAGAATTTTATATGAGTTTTTAATTATTGGATATTCTTTCCATCAGCTATTTAGAAATATTGATTCTTTCTATGAGTATAGTTTTACTATTATCATGTTTTATATTTCTTGAATTTATTAGTTGATATTTTATGTGGAATGATGAGGTTTCTGTTTTTCCATTGTTGCGCTGCATACAGAGGCTGGCTTGTTGTTGTTTCATGTTGTGTTTGCATGTTTCTATTTATATTTCATGGTCTCTCTAGTCTGTGTTTGGTGAGGATTTGTCTGTGGGACCCCAAGCAAGGTAATCTCCTAGCGCAAGGGTTTTCAACTTAGTCTTCGGGACACACCTAGCCATTCACATATTCAGGACATTCACAATGAATATGCATGAGATAGATTTCTATGCACTGCTTCCATTGTATGAAAAGCTATCTCATGCATATTCATTGTGGATATCCTGAAAACCTGTTTCCCAAGGATTGGGTTGAGAATCATTGTGCTAGCATGTAGTTTCTGCTTAGCTTGGCTTGTTCTTTTTTTTTTTTCTAATAGGAGGTGCACTGGTGTTTTAGGGTGTGGTGTAATACTTGCCGTGTTGCCTTCTCATAGGTTGGGCTGATATTATTTGAGTGCTGGCAGTTAGTGCTGTTTTGGTATGGAAGGTTTACTATACTGTAATTGTAATCCACTTTTTTCAGAGGATTTACTGTCACTTTGTTTTCAGCATCAAATTAAAGACCACAATTTTAAAATGTCTACAATACTTAAACTCAAAGGCAGTATTGTAAGTAGCTGTGTTGTGCTGTGTCTGGGTCACTCAACCAGCTGTGAGGGCACCTCTTAAGAAGTCAGTGAAGGGTGAGGATGATTGATGCACTCCTAATATTTTCATAACATTTCCAAAAAAGAGCAGTGCACCCATAATACCCGTGTGCATACACAATTAATGGAATGCATGCATCTATGCAAATTATGCTCTGTCATTCAAATAGATTCATGACTGCATCACTTGTCATAGATGAGCATATTGGCTCTATTGAACTAATGGTAGATTGTCCATTGCCACTATCCCGCTGGAACAGAAGGAACAAAAGGGACGAGAGAGAGGCAGGTCAGGGGTGGTGGTGATATATTTATTCAAATTAGAGGAGGGTCAGGTGTTTCTCCCCTCCCTGAGGACCTCAAGTGTCCAATCCTGGGCTGAAATAGGTAGCAACCCTGTGGGGGGGGAGGAAAGAGAAGTAAAGGATCTCTGGGCCGGTGTCCCGGATCCTTGAAGAATCAAGCAATGGCCCTGCACACAGTCCAGAAACAGTAGCTTGGTTGCAAGAAAGGGACCAGCTCCAACAGAAGGTCCTTGCAGCTTCTGCTTCCTAGTGTATTATCCCTGCTCTCAGATCCTCTGCAGTACTCACATGGTCCCTCTTCCCCTCTCCTTGGCCTGTTGTCCTGACAGCCTGCTTGAGTTAAAGTTATCGGTGTTCATGCAGCAGACTGGTAGCAGATATGAAACTAGGTCTGGGGTTCTTGGAGGGAAACTAGTAACTCTGACCCTGGTTGATAATTTATCTGGGTCTAACTTTAGCCAGATAAAAATTACCTGTTTTATGGTTTTTGTTTTGTTTTTTAAATACACCTTGAAGAGACGGTGTCTACTCAAGCAGACTCCAAGCTGCTGTGACATCTTTTTTTAATGGCGACTTAAGGAAATGGAAAGAAACGAAAAGCATTCAGAAGGGTCTGTGATTATGTTCCATCAGAATTCATTTGTAAAAAAAAAAAAAAAAAAATCTGAAAATATGCTCTTTCACATCAGCAAAGTGCATTTTTAAAAATGTAGTTATCATTGCTCATTAAAACACATCACTATTATCGTTATTATTATCAATAAAACAATAAGAATCCGCTAGAATGAATAATACAATAGGGGCTTTCAGGGTCATTCTGTTCCAGCACTGAGATGAATGTCATTCCTACTCTGTTCCAAAAGTACAGGAAGTCAAGTAAGGATGGCCGTAAGAAAACAAATTGCTGGCTGTTCTGCTCCTGTGTATTGATATTCAGCTGTAGATCAGGACTGTGCTTAAGACTCAGGCTTATCCCCTGCTCTGCGAAGGTGAAACCTTTGAACAGCCAGCCTGGCCATGCTGTCCTCATGCAGTAGTGATCAAATTGAGATGCGTTAGAGGTATATGCATGGAAAGCAACGTTCTTTTGCTTTCTGTTTATTTTGGGATTGTTTTCACTTGTTTTGTTTCATTTTTTTTTCAAAACTAGGTATCGAATGCTTTAACACCTTTTAGCATACGATAAAAGTGAAAAAAAAGATAAAATAAAAATTGTTGGTTTTTTGTCATTTCAGATTGGAAACAACGCAAAGCTAAATAGCAAACTTTGTTTTCATGTTATTTTTAAACTGCAGTACATGCAGTGAAGCTTTTGGTTGAGTTGTTGTACTTTTTATTGATTTTTATATATTGTTTGTTTTTTAATGTGAATGTAAATTTGTAAGCTGCCCAGAACAGATGTCCGGTAATTGGTCGGGTTAGAAAATTACTGTAAATAAATAAATAAATGCCTAATGCTTTAGGGGAGGATTTTAAAAGGGTTACGCACGTAACCTCGAAAATCCGCTCCTGCGTACGCCGAACCTATTTTGCATAGGACCAGCGATGCACTCAAGCCCCGGGACGCACATATGTCCTGGGGCTTGAAAAAAGGGCAGGGTGGGGTAGTCCGGGGGCGGGGGTGGGATCGAGGCCTCTGACACAGCGGCTGTGCTGGGGGATGGCGCAACCTATGCCTGCCCGGAGGCAGGCGTAAATAAGACAACAAAAGTAGGGGAGGGGATTTAGGTAGGGCTGGGGGCAGGTTAGATAGGGGAAGGGAGGGGAAGGTGCGGGGGGCAGAAGGAAAGTTCCCTCCAAGGCCGCTCCGATTTCGGAGCGGTCTCGGAAGGAACGGGGAAAGCCATCGGGGCTCCCCTAGGGCTCGGCGCTCGCAAGGTGCACAAGTGTGCACCCCCTTGCGCGCGCCGACCCCTGACTTTATAACATGCGCGCAGCTGCGTGCGCATGTTATAAAATCGGGCGTAGATTTGTGTGCGCCGGGATGCGCGCACAAATCTACGCCCCTGCATAAATCTTAAAATACGGCCCTTACTGTATTGATTTGTTCTCAGTATATTTGAAGAGTTCAGTTTTCAGAAACCCAGAAAATGGATAACTTATCCATCTAAAAGAAGCCAGATATGTTCTCTGGAATATTTAGTGGGCTAAATGTCTTCTGAATATCCCTGAATAAAATTATCTAGCTATCTTTAGCCAGATAACATTAACATAACCTGCTATCTTTGAATATCTCTGGTTAGGTTTAAAGATATTTAGCTGAAGGTAGCTGGATACCTTTAGGGCTAACCAGATATATTAAAAAAAAGAATATAGGCAGTAAAGTGGCAACAGTGCCTGGCAGCTGATTCCCCAACCCCTACTGAATCTGTGAAAAATTAGCCTATTCAGGCCAAGCTCCCACCCCTTAAATCCCTCCTTTAAAAATAAAAATGGTATGGGTAACCTCACAGGCCTTCCCCCATCTCTTCCCCAGTTGGCCAACAGAAGATGAGAATGCCTCCGACTCTACAACTCTGCCCATCCAACTCCAACCCTCCCACCTACCTAGCACCTTACCAAACCCCATTCAGCCCTCAGGATCACAGTATGCGCCTAGAGCTCCTGGCAGCTTTCAGCCTGGCTCTGCTACCAGAGTAGCAGCCAGAATACTACACTGACTCAATGCTGGTGGCTTGTGCTCATTGAGAAGATCTGTGCCGTCAGAGGGCAGTACAATTCAGAAGGAACACGAGAGGAGTGGTGCACTCTGGGAACGGAACTCTAGCGGAAGAGGTAGGAACCAATAAAGAGAGGCAGAATTCAAGCATGCAGGCGCGGGACCCACACACAGGGTCCTCAGTGGCTGGGCAGAAAGAGGCACTAGGATTTGCAGAGGCACAGATGGGCAGATTACTGGGAACTAAGCCTTCCCAGTCTGCCAACATTTTCTCTGCTTTACTGATGCGTATTCAGTCAACTTCGCCCGCCCCCCCGCAACGTGCATGCAGTTCAAAACCTAAGTACAAGATGGATTTCTCATGTCATTCCTACTCGTGCTGTCAGTCATCGGTTCTTTATGTAATGAACTGGGGGCCATGAATCATGAAACTAATTCCAGAAACATATTTCATACTCTGCTGTCTGCTTGGTTTCCAAAGAACTCTGAGAATGTGGAGTAAGAAAGATGAGATTCAAAGCCAGATTTTTCACCTGCAGTGAGAGATGAATTTTTGCCTAAATGTAATACCAAATTGCTCTTTTGCATTTTAGGGGAGGGTGGGAAGAAGGGTTCTTGCAAGCAAGGTGTCACTAAACTTGAATACAGGCCATAGTAACCTTATTCTGGATATTAAGGTGGGGTGAGGTAACAGCAGCAAGTAGAAAACAAAAACCAAGGATAATGTAGCAGACTGTAGAAAAGAAAAACACCCCAGGAAGCTCCCTATATACTTTTGTTTGCATTTTTTTAATGCTAGAAATGATCTGTGCTTTGGGATTGCATAAATCAGAATCCAAGGAGAGAAGGATGAAAGAATTTTCCCTCTCGTAACACAAATTATTAATTTTTTTTTGAGGGGGGGGGGGCGTTGGAAGTAGAAGTTGTGATCTTGTGGTCATGATTTTGAAATTTAAAAAATGACCTTACAGCACAAGCTTTGTCATTTCTTTGTCAGGACATTTTTGTCGATTGCATTTTGGAAGTTAAGAAACTGACCATTTTTTGTGCCGCAGCTTTTAAAAACTGTGCTTCAAGCATTGGTTTCCTCATTTCTGGACTACTATAATGGCCTGTGCATGGGTCTCCCTGAGAAGATCATGCATAGATTATAAATGGTTCAGAACACACTTGCTTTGCTGGCTTCTGGAATTGCCTGTAAAAAGTACATTTTGCCTATATTACGCCCACTACATTGGTTACCAATTAAATCACATGGTCCAATTTAAGATTCATGTTTTTCATTTCGTGCATTATGGGGCCTGGGGCCTGATTATCTGACTGGAAAGCTGGTATATTCCAGGGTGTCATTTAAGATCAAGTCAGGGGGCACTCCTAGTCACCCCCTCTTTTAGAGAGATGGGGCGGTTGCAGTCTAGGGCTTTTTCTATAGTGGCACCTACACTTTGAAATTCATTGCCCTTCAGATATTAGGCAGGAAAAATACTATCATACTTTTTTAAAAGCATTAAGACTTAGCTTTTCTCAGGGGTAATGATCAATGTTTAAACTAGGCTTGGATCTCGGAGCTAGGTTTTTTAGTGGTAAGATTTGTTATACAATGGATAGTGGCAGTGTTATATCTGTTTTGTTTTATTTTTTAAGTTTTATAATTTCTTAAATATTTTTATTTAGAAGTTTATTTTATGTTATTGTATTTTGGATATTTTTTTTATTAATGGCTTTGTTATGTTTATTTGGAATCTGCATATTTTTTTCTGTACACCACCTTGGGTGATTCTTTTCATAGAAGGTATCAACAGAAAATTTGAAATAAAGAAAATGAAAATTTTAAGCATTAGTTTGAACTGCAAATATAAAAGAATTTTGACAGAAACATATGAAAGCTCCATGCCAAGGGTCCGCAATCCCGGCAATCTTTAAACAACAGTCTCCACCCTCCCTTAACAGTCTTCATTTACTTATTTAACAAACTTGTAGGCCACACAAGCCAGTGTTCTCAGTGGCTTCCAAATGTTGCATTCATAAAAACATATGCATATAATAAACATAAAACAGTTAAAATTACTTCATGCTAACACTGGGGTTGGGTATTTTTATAGGAACTGGTTGCCATTTCTAAATAGTAGATGCTGTGTCAGCATACTCAACTTGGTGGCACATGTTGAAGGCTCTGACTGATACTGGAACAGTGTATCTTTCATATTAAACACCTTTCCCTTTGGCCTCTCCATGGCAAAAATCCAGAGCCATGGAAATGACTGGATGATGGATGTCTTAAGACATTTGGCCCATGGCTCTTTGTTTTCTTAATGAAGATGTAAGAATGATACTTGAGCTGGCTGGGAAGGCTCTTCAGTTTGCTCCTTTGTATCACATCTTGTACATGTCCATATTTTTCAGTCTCAAGGTGTGCATGATGAGAGCAAGTGATTAAGATCCAACCATCAGGGTTGCAATAACAGACCAATGTATTACAGTCAGTAAAAGGAAAGTTTTGATTTGGCTGCATTAAACCTTTCAAATGCCTGAAAGTATTCCAGCAGGTGCACTTAATAAATATAAGACAAAATGCTGTTTCATAGTACAGGTGCAGATGATGTACTCAAAATGTATTACATTTTATGTCATAAAACATAGAGTGAAAATTAACTTCCCTTCAACCCAGAATTATATTTTCCCTCACTGCTCAATCCCATTTATTCTCCCTGTGCCAGATTCCTGATTAAAATGGGGTGAAAGTCACTTTTAAGCGCAGCATAATTAAATCTTCTCTTTTAATTCTGTGAAGGAAAATTTCCCAAGATATTTAAAACCATCAGAGAGTGGAGAATGATTGCCTCTGAATCACAAACCCTGGAAATCATATTTTCACATCCCAGAAGTCCAGCAATAGCAAGCATCTCTACACAGACCAGTCAAAAGTATATAAAGGTGCTTTCGCATATTATTATTAAAACACTTTTATAGACCGGTATTCGTAGGAACATCAAATCTGTTTACACAGAACTCAACAGATAATACATGGAACGGGGTGCTAGGAACTTGGAGATGGTGTAGCTTTAAAGGGGGAGATATGGTAATTAGGTGAGGGAGGGGGTAAGACACATAAGGAATGAGTATACATACAGTGCAGTAATAGTGCAATTAATATTATAATACATATATAAGGTGGAGAGCAATCATGGATGTACTGATATAAATTCACAACAGAAAGATACACAGGTTTCAAGATTGCTACAATTGTACAAGTTCGATGTAAGAGGGGGTGTATGAGGTGAGTTTCAAGTGTTTGGGGTGGAGGGGAGGGATCGGGGGGGAGTGAATTGAGGGGAGGGGGGTGTAAGGGTGGGGGGGGGCGTAGTGTTATAGTAGAAGGGGGGCTTAGTGCTATTCAGGGAATGCTTGTTTTAATAGCCAAGTCGAGTTTTCTTTTTTAATTTCTGTGTACTTGGCTCTAGCCGGAGATCAGTCGGCATGGAGTTCCAAAGTGTGAGGCCCCGATCTTTTGTGGAGCTGAGGTGGTCTTGAGTGAGGGAGTATGTAGAGTTCCTTTATATGCGGATCTAGTGGGATGGTTGGACATATGCAGGAGAGGGAATTGTCAAGTCAGTGAATGTTATCATTATGAAGGGTTTTGTGTATAATTGAGAGACTCTTGTAGAGGATTCAGAAGGCTATTGGAAGCCAGTGTAGTTCCTTGAGGACAGGGGTAATATGGTCTGATTTGTGGGCGTTTGTTAGAATTCTTGCAGCTGCATTCTGTAGCATTTGGAGTGGTTTAATGGTTGAAGCGGGGAGGCCTAGTAGTAAGGAGTTGCAATAATCGATTTTTGAAAAGATTGTGGATTAGAGGACAGTACGGAAGTTGTTGAAGTGGCGAAGTGGTTTGTTTTTTGAGGACATGGAGCTTGAAGTAGCGTTGATGAATTTCTTTAGGTTGATTTGGTTATTGATAGAGACACTGAGGTCTCCTACATTTTGCTGGAGGGAGGTCGAGAGGGGGTGAGGGTTACTGTCTGGTGGGGGTGCAGGGTTATTGTGTGTGGAGATGATGATGAGCTCGGTTTTTGCTGCATTAAGAGCAAGGTGGAGGTTGGTGAGCAGGCAGTTTATAGCATTAAAGCAGTTTTCCCAGGTTTTGAGAGATTTGGATAAGGAGTCTTGTATGGGGATGAGGATTTGGACATCATCCGCGTAGATAAAGTGGGTGAGGCCAAGATCTGAGAGGAATTGGCAGAGGGGCAGAAGGTATAAGTGAAAGGGGGTAGAAGAGAGGGACGATCCTTGGGGGACGCCTTGAGAGAGATGGATAGGTGTGGATTCTGTGTTAGCAATTTGGACTGTATATTTCCTATTTTCAAGGTAGGATTTGAACCAGTGTATGGCCATTCCTGTGATACCAATTTCCATAAGGCGGTTGATTAAGATGTTGTGGTTAATGGTATCAAAGGCGGAGGACATGTCTAGTAAGGCGAGTATGTAGGAGTGGCCTTGGTCTAGTCCTTCAAGGAGGGTGTCTGTGAGTGAGAGGAGGAGGGTTTCCGTACTGAAGAACTTACAGAAGCTGAATTGGGAGGCGGATAAGATGTTGTGATTCTCCAAGTGGTCTATGAGTTGTGTGTTGACAACTTTTTCCATGATTTTTGCAAGGAAGGGAAGGTTAGAGATCAGTCAGTAGTTGGATGGGTCTGCAGGGTCGAGATAGGGTCTTTTTAGAATGGGTTTAACAATCGCCTGTTTTAAGGCGTTGGGGACTTTGCCATGGGAGAGTGAGCAATTGATTATCTCAGCCAAGGGTTTGGCAATTGCATTTGGAATTGATAGGAGGGCTTTGGTGGGGATAGTGTCGGAGGGGTGTGTGGAGGGGTTTAGTCTCTTTAGTATGGTTCTATTTCTGAGGCCGAGGTAGTATCAAGTGAGTCTAGAGTGGCATTTGTATATTTATGGGAGGAGTGAATAAGGGGGTGAATGTAGTGAAGCATAGTAGGATATTTGCGATTTTGTCATTGAAGATGCTGGCGAGCTGTTCGCATTTAGCTTTGGTGTCCTCTTCTGAGGTAAGGGGGTGATATTTTGGTGAGTTCAGCTACATACGCAAAGAGGGCTTTGGGGTTGTATTGGTAATTATGAATTTTGATAGCGTAGTAGTCTCATTTAGTCTTAAGTATGGTAGTTCTATAGGAATATAGGGAGGATTTATAGGATGCTAATATGATAGGGGAAGGGTCTTTGCACCATTTTCTTTCTTTTAGTCTGAGGTCGTGTTTTAGTTTTTTTAGTTCGGGGGTGTACCAGGGTTTTTATGAGTGGAGTGAATAATTTATTTTTTTGGATGGTAAGAGGGCAAAAGTTGTTAGCAATGTATTTGTGAGGTCGTACCAGGTGGATAGTGCTGCATCAGGGTTCGCTAGGTCAAGGTTGTGGAGGGAGTCAGTGAGTGCAGTGATTACATCTTCCTTGCTGCAGGGTTTCCTGAAGTGTATGGTGTTGCTGTGCTTGAGGGTGGGGGTGTGGTGTGGTGTGGAGGATTGCTTTATAGTTAGGTGCGCTTTTATGAGGGCATGGTTTGACCATGGTACTGGAGTGCAGGGTGGGGTGTTGGGAGAGTGTATGCAGGCATTAACAAAGATCAGATCAAGTGTGTGTCCAGCTTTGTGAGTGGGGGAAGAAATGAGTTGTTGAAAGCCTAAGGCGTTGAAGGAGTTTAGTAAGGATTCGCAGGAGAAGGAAGGGGGAGTGGAATCCATGTGGTTTGAAGTCTCCCAGTATGATGGCTGGGATGTCGATATTAAGGTTTTCAGTTATGAATTCGATAATTGGTGAGGGATTGTGTTCCAGTAGGCCGGGTGGTGCATAGACTAAGCAGATTTGTAGGTCCTGTGACTTAAAGAAGTCAATTTCTAGTCTGGGTGGGGTGTTGGTGTTTAGAGGTCTTAGTTTCAGGTTTTTCTTGGCCGGTAGTAGGAGACCTCCACCTCTTTTTTTGGGACTTGGAATTGAGAAGAGGTCATATGACTGCTTGGGGACCTGGTTTAGGAAAACTAGGTCAGTGTGTTTAAGCTAGGTCTCTGTGACAGCACAGATATCTGGTTTGCAATCTATGAGGCGGTCATTCAGGATGGGGGCTTTTTCCCCTAATGATTGGGAGTTGACTAATATAATGGAGAGCACGGTGAGGCCAAGGAATTGCGTGAGTGGAGAGATCACTTATTCCCTTCATGGGAATTGGCTAATCCAAAAATGGATTGGGTTTGGTTTTCTCTTCCCTGCCCATGACATTATCGGATAATGCTTAACCCTGAGATCATGAGCAATGCACACCTGGTTCGAGCTACAAAGTCCATTTCAAATTATCAGAAATGAGTTGTGACAGTAAAGAAAGAAATTGTATCCTTCCTCTGTCTTTACTGAATCTTGTGCTGCACGTTGTTATAAATGAATGCAACCTCTTACAGAAGAGAGGAGTATCACTTTATTAATGGCATTGGTTTTTTCTTGAACAGATTACAGATACAGTGAGGCTTTCTCATTAGCATTGAAAAATAATCTTTGCATTACACTCTTTTGTTCATACTGATTATGGTATAAGAACATAAGAAATTGCCATACTGGGTCAGACCAAGGGTCCATCAAGCCCAGCATCCTGTTTCTAACAGTGGCCAATCCAAACTAGAAGTACCTGGCAAGTACCCAAAAACTATGATAGGAAAATGCAGCTGGAATTTTGTTTTTTTCTAAAGTTCTCTTATTCCGGGAGATTGAATTACGTGTCCTGAAAAGCACATCAAACTATGTCAATTTTTTCTTCAGGTTTTTTCAAAACATTTTAAGATAACTAACCATTGATAAAGCAGAATGATTACATTTCCTGTAAAGAAAGCAAAAAAATTTAAAAAAATGATAGCTTCTCCTTCCTTCATGTCTCTTTCCAAAATCACTGTTTTGAGCCTTGTTGTCTCTTTACCAAACACAAGATAGGATCAGTGAGTTTAGCTGGCTGTGTAGGCCACTGTGGGGTTTCAGATGTCAAAACCAGAGCCAAAAGCAAGAGAACTTCTCAAGCCTTGTACTGTGCTGGTTTCTGCCTGTAGTGGTGCCCCAAAAACAAGCACCTGGAACAGAATCACTTTTATGGGTCTGCATGAGTGCCTTTGCGAATGGCGCAGAGGAACCAGCAGTTAGGTTCACCCAACCAGGAGTTCCATGGGTTCAGCTCTTTCTCTCCGCTTTGAAAAATGTAGTGTGGTCGCCAGGAAATTGTATCTCTGAAGAGGACATCTGAAATACATATTAGAAGAGCTTCGTCTCTGTTGGAGGCAAAAAAATGTTTTCTGATGTCTTAACGACATGCACACATTATCAAGCGAGAAGCTGATGTAGGTGTAAGATATCATATGATTAAACCAGCGTGCTTCCCGGGGGCTGAAACCTAGGTGGGTGCCTCGTCCCGTGCTCCACACCAAAAACGCCACCTTTTGGAATTTTTAAAATCGCACAGTTTTACATTTTTTTGTTACTTTTAAACGTTTAAATTGCCTTCAGGCACTTGTTTTTGGGCAGCCTCACCCCGACGTCACTTGCCGAAATCAGCGAGGAACCTTGGGCCTGCGCCTCTGACGCGCCAGTGCTGTCTCTCCCCTTAATCTTGTAGCAGGAGCAGCAGCATCCCCAACACTGCTGCCGCACCCTGGTCCTTGCCACACTCAGCGGCTCTGATTTCTTTAAAAAAAATAAAATAAAATGAGCACAGCACTTCTTCAGGCACCCCAGGCTCCCGTGGCCTCTTCTGCCTCATTTGTGGCTGTGTCCTCCACATTTATTTTCATCCCCCGCCCGAGCGGCCTCTCCTATCTATCACAGCTCACCGCCGCTTTTCATTTTTAAATGCAGCTTGACGCTGCCGGCAGCGGGAGGCTGCAACTTTACACGAGTGAATATGTGTGTGCAAACTCTGCCAATTACTTGAATATTTCCGAAATGAACGCCTATACATATAAGATGTGGTTAGTGCAGATGGTGTAGCTGTGTTTAAAAAAGGATTGGATAAGTTCTTGGAGGAGAAGTCCATTTCCTGCTATTAAGTTCACTTAGAGAATAGCCACTGCCATTAGCAATGGTTACATGGAATAGACCTAGTTTTTGGGTACTTGCCAGGTTCTTATGGCCTGGATTGGCCACTGTTGGAAACAGGATGCTGGGCTTGATGGACCCTTGGTCTGACCCAGTATGGCATGTTCTTATGTTCTTATGTTCACTTTGAAAAAAAGGTGTGTGTGCACAATATAGCTAGGCAGCCTTTTTTAAACTTATTCTCTGTGAGGTGCATATTCAAAACCTATTTAGACGGATAACTCAAAAGTTATCTGTCTAAATAGCAAATGTAGCATATTCAGCCACTTATTCAGCTAAATTAGCCAGATTTTAAAAAGGTGTTTCAGGGGCATTCCAGGGAGGGGCTAAGATATCCAGCTAGCCTAGCTGAATATAGGTTACATCCAGCTAGCAGATCGATACAGTAAGGCCGCGTTACAAAGAGTGCGGCAGTGCCGGGCGCACCCTCGTTTGCCCCACGCACTGTTCTGATCACATACCGCTTGATACTCTATTTAAATTGCTTGCAAATGCAAGCCGCGTCTGCGAAGCGTTAGGCAAAGCGTTAGGCCCACGCAACCCATTTTACTGTATAGGCGCTTAATACAGCGCCTATACAGTATCCTGGGTGCGCTGGTGCCTGTCATTTCAAATGACATTTGAAATGACAGGCACCAGGAAGTGGATCGCAACTTTGACCCATGAAAACCTAAAAACCGAAAATCCCCTCCTCCCGAAGCGGCTCGACATGCGGCAACTTACCTTTTGTTGCTTTTCAGCCCCTTCCCTTCTCTGCCACCCTCCGGAGGGGGCAGCCGGCAGCGAAAGCGGCTCGCAGCGGTGTCCCCCCCCCCCCCCGCGCAGGTCCCGGTTCTCCTGGCTCGGCAACAGCTGGGGCTCCATCGGCCCGTCGATTTGGGCGCTCCAGCCTAACCTCTGCACAGCTCCCAGACTTTGCCAAAAGATGGCACCCAACTTGCCTCCCCTCCCCTTACAGCGTCATAAAATTTATCTAGCACGAGTCTGGAAACCCACCTTACTAGCCCTCCCCCCCTACACAGCACCTAGAAATCTGCCCAGTGTACCCCAATCTAACAATTCTCACTGTCCCCATTATCCAAAGTACGCCGAACGCTACCGTCACCTGCGACTCAACCTCCATCATCCAAACGTACTTCAGACCCGCAGTTCATTCCCTCCCCTACACATACCCTCCAAACGCACATAGACGGGCGTGCTTTCATTGGCCGGAGCGCCCGTCAATTTGGGCGCTCCGGCCAATGAAAGCGCATAGACGGGCGCGCGTGACGCATGCCGTGACGTCACGCGCGTGAATCGCAGGCGATGGTAGCGTTCGGCGTACTTTGGATAATGGGGACAGTGAGAATTGTTAGATCGGGGTACACTGGGCAGATTTCTAGGTGCTGTGTAGGGGGGGAGGGCTTGTAAGGTGGGTTTCCAGACTCGTGCTAGATAAATTTTACGGACGCTGTACGGGGAGGGGAGGCAAGTTGGGTGCCATCTTTTGGCAAAGTCTGGGAGCTGTGCAGAGGTTAGGCTGGAGCGCCCAAATCGACGGGCCGATGGAGCCCCAGCTGTTGCCGAGCCAGGAGAACCGGGACCTGCGCGGGGGGGGGGGGGGGACCGCTGCGAGCCGCTTTCGCCGCCGGCTGCCCCCTCCGGAGGGCGGCAGAGAAGGGAAGGGGCTGAAAAGCAACAAAAGGTAAGTTGCCGCATGTCGAGCCGCTTCGGGAGGAGGGGATTTTCGGTTTCTCTTGTGGGAAAGTTTGTCGCCTACCCTTACCCCTGCCTCTAACGCAGGGGTAGGGGTAGGCGGTAAGTTAGCAGGTTAAACGCGCGGCAAAACGGCAGGGTAAAAAAGCGATAGTCGGGGCGCGCGTTACTGTATGGGAGGGAATAGCTAATTCGATCGTTTACATCTCATATACATGCCGCGGGCGGAAGGGGTTACCCGGTGATTTAAAGAGGCGGTAAGAATCGGTTAAAGGGGATAGTGTATCGCAGGTAGGGCTAACGCGGCCGGAAAGTGAGTAGAAAGCCGGTTAGGAGCGGGGTAACCGCGGCCGCACTTTACTGTATTGAGCTGCTAGCCGAATAGCTTTAGACCTACTCTGATAAGCAGCACTGCAGCCGACAGGAGCGGGCGAGTAAGACCTTATCTACCGGCTGGAATGATCTTTATTGTCACGGGGGAGGGCAGGTGGGATGAGATGGGGTCTGGAGGATGGGATGGGGGTTTGGGGGGTGGGGGCTATAACATACTTTGCGACTGGGGAAGGGGGTTTCAAAATCCTTAGGGACGCAATAGAAATTTTTAAAGTGAAGACGGGAAAAGAGTGCAGTGTGGGGGGTGGAGGAGGGCAGTCGCCCGGTAATTAGCATTTGAAGGGCACTGAGCTAGTGGGCTAGATATTGCAATTTACAAGCAGATTGGAGCTGCGGGCCCTATGATTTTTTTTCTTTCTTTCTTTCTTTTTTTTTTTTTTACTGTTACAGCGCTACTTACCCAGATATCTTTTAAGATAGGATAAGTAGCAAGATATCTGGCTCACAAGACCAGATATAACTTTACTGCTGCGACGACTGGTCGCAGGACTCACGACCGACCCGTCTTACCTCCCTTCCCGCGCCGTTCAGGAGCTAGCCCTGCTACGGGGCAGGACGGGGGAGGTGTTTCGGAGAGCCTCCAGGCGCGTCCGGCCGGCCCTCTCGCTGCAGGCCTGTGCTTCGCAGCAGAGACACCGCCGCCGAGTCTCCCGGGACAGGACCTTAGGCACATGTGTGCACTCCTTCCCTCCTTTTAAAGAGCCTGTGGCGCGACAGGACTGCCGGCCCCTCCACATGACGTCAGCCCCGGATAACTATATAAGGCAGCTCCTGGCACTCAGGAATCGCCTTAGCAACTTCTCCCTTCCTCCGTGGGTGAGTTGCCTCTCGACTCTGTTTTTTCGCTGTCTTCAGCTGACCGTTGCTTGGAATTGACCTCTGCCTATCGTCACTTCATTGTTTGCCATCTGGATCCGACCTCTGCCTGTTTCTTCGACCATGTCTGATTGCCGCCTGGAACTGCCCCTGCCTGTCCCCTGACCACGTCTGCACGCTGCCTGGACCTGACCTCTGCCTGGAACTCTGACCACTCTTGTCTGCCACCTGGAACCTGACCTCCTGCTTGACCTGACTACGTCCGGATTGACCTCTGTTACCGACCCTGCCTGGCTGACCATTCTGTACCAAAGACTTTGGCCTTACTTCTCGCTATACCCTCGGACACTCTATTCTGGCCTCCTGCCACCTCTGGACTTCCTTGTCTGAACACCGACCGTGCACCCTTGTTTGTGGTGGGCACTCCCCTGCGCTTCCTCTCTAGGAGACCCTGCGGGGCCCACCTAAGACCAGGCAGCCCGGGTAACCAAGGGCTCAACCTGAGGGAACCCCGGGTTGCTATTGGTGAAGCTCCAGTTAACCTCTGTCTCCTCCTGTGCTCCGCCTCCTGGTGGCAGGCGCTCTCCGGGTCCGACCAGAGGGCCGTACCAATCCTGCACCAGGCCAAGGGTCCACCTCCAGCGCAACATTTACAATCTAACAGGATATATTAAAATATAGCCGGTTAGGTTTTACAGTTAGCCGGATACATGTGGCCAGATAACTTTAAACAAATATATTCAGTGGTACATTTATCCCGCTGAATATACAGGACAAGTTATCTGGCTAACATTAGCTGGATAATTAGTTCACTAACAGCCTACTGAATGTATATTGGCCTCTATGTTTAAAAAAACCCCACAATTTGGAGACTCTGTACGTCTTGGGAATGCAAAATACATCCCCTTTTCATGAGTTTCTAAGCTACACAGAATCATTAATATATTATTGCCTTTATTATAATAATCGGGAGCATTTTTATTCTTTCCTAGTAGAAAGACTCTCAGGACATCAATATCCATCTGGAATTGGGCTGAGGAGGTCAACCAAACTTGCTCCCATCATGATGTCAGTTTCAAATTAAGGGAATGAGGCCAAATATTGTTGCCCACACTTTGGTCACAATATGACATCATTTAAATATTACTTTGTATCATTAACACAGTCCTACAGCTTAGGATTCTATGGGGAGACATGAAAAATACACATTTTTATTTTTTTGTTGCCAAAAAGCATTTTTATATTTAGAAGGAAGTGCAAAATCTTGCGATACAAGATTTAAGAAAGTCTTGCAGGTATGACATTGAAAAGAAGGAAAATGTTGCTGGGGGAACTGGGGTGGGAAAGAGGGACCAACGTTTGAAAGAGGGGTTTGGGGGTTGGCAGTGAGGTGTGATGTGAAATATGGGCTGGGGGAACGGGCCTGTGTAAACAGGGGGGGATTTGAAATGGAGCTAGGGGGTGGGGTGAAGGAAGAGTTGGGGAAATAGGCCTGTGTGAACAGGGGTTTGAAATGGGACTGGGGATTGGGTGAAAGAAAGGCTGGGGGAATTGTGTGTGTAACCAGCACCTGGGATGGGGGGGAGAAGAGAAAGATGACCGTGGTTGAGGAGGGGGAGGGAGATAAATCGGCAATGTGAGGGGGAGCAAGGCCAAAACCCAGGAAGGAATACCTCCCATTCTCCTTCTAGATTCCAAACCCCAGAAGCTTCCTCCTCTCCCATTCCCTACCCCATTCCCTTCAACTCTTCCCAGATTATCCCCCTTTTTCCTCCCCATTCCTGATTCTCCCTCCTCCTCCTCACTCCCGGGCCTCCTTCTTTCCCCATCCTTGCTCTCTCTTGTTCCTCCCTTCATCCCTGATCCACTCTCCTTCTCTTCTTCCCATCCCTGGTTCCTCCTCTTTTGTCTTCTCTCCATCTCTGAAATCCCTCCATCCTCTCCCTCTCCCACACCAACATATGAGATCCCCACCCATAAAATTCCTAAAAGTACAAAATAAATTAGACACACAAGCAAAATTGGTAAATTACTATTTTTGCTCTACAATTTGAATTTACACTTTCAAAGTGCAGAATTGTTGAAATTTATGCAAATCTTCTATGGAGGTTCAAAAACGTTGCTGCAGTGTGCCTTCTTGAGCTACTGCAAGAAACTTAGAGCGGTGAGAATAGGATCGATTCGGGACCATTTTCTCAAATATAAGCCGTATTCTTTTGGTCAATGCAGACCCGAGTTCCATTTAGTCAGAATGAGCTAGATATACTGTAAATTACTATAATCGTACTTTATAAAGGTCTTCTTTTACTAGCATAATTCTGTGTCAAGATCAGAAGCATTCAGTCACAAAATTACAACATTATTATTGTATTTTACTGACAAATTCTGTATACCATCTAGAGTGCATAACCTTTGAGTCATGTAATTTTAAAATAAAAGCCCTTGGAAAATATAGCATGTAAAGTGTGTGCATTCTCATAAGTGTCATATTTCCGACTGGGAGGGGGAAGGGTGGTGAAGATATTCCAATGTCATTAGACAGATCTCAAATGCATTGCATCATATCAACATTCCTCCAGTGGTCATGTGCATCTATCAGAAGGTGAGAAGACCTATTTAATTCAAACATTAATGGAGGGATCGAATTAAAATCCTGTAGAATAGCTGTCTATTAAGCTACAGTGCAGGGACCTATCATTAGAGGTATTACATTACTTTTCTCAGTGAAAGGAATTTCAGCAGGGTTTTGTCTTTTTCTCGCTCGGCTAAGTGGAAGAGCCTCACGCTTACCTCCGGTGCACCTTCTCCTGGCACTGACTCTTTCTGAATGCTACCTAAACCCGTGGAAATTACTGTACTTCCTTATCGGTTTAGGCAGCTTAATGGGATTCTGGCTTGATGTCAGCCTTAAAAGTACTGCAGTTCTCTCATACCCACAGAGAGCATTCTGAGCGTTAATGACTTTGATTTCAGTTGTGACATTCTGTATGGAATTATGCGCTGTCCAAGGTTGCTACTGTGCTTCCCGCTGATTAGATTGGATAAAATGGTGAAAAGTAACCCGCTTTTGCTTGTCTACTTAAAATTTTATGTTTCTGCTTTAGGTTTCATTATAAATGGTATTGGTGTCAATAATTTCTATTACTACTTATTTGTGGTTACAGAGCGTTTTTAGATATTATCTTCTAATGCAAAAGAATATTGTTTCTTGGATTGCTCTTGTGCTTAAGTAATAAGTCCCAAATGCAAGATATGCATTTGGGTTGCAAAAACCCAACTGGCTGATTTTAAAAAGAATGGGTGTGCACCCATAAATGTGCGTATTGGCACGCGAGCAGAAATATGCTGCAATTTTATATCGCGTGTGCACATATGAGGGTATAATTTAAAATACCCTTTGGGGCGGATTTTCAGAGCCCTGCTCACCTAAATCCGCCTAAATCCGGGCGGATTTAGGCGAGCAGGGCCCTGCGCGCCGGTGCGCCTATTTTACATAGGCCTACCGGCGCGCGCAGAGCCCCGGGACTCGCGTAAGTCCCGGGGTTCTCCGAGGGGGGCGTGTCGGGGGCGTGTCGGGGGGGGGCCCGATCCGCACGGCGTTTTCGGGGCGTGTTGGGAGCGTTTCGGGGGCGGGCCTGGGGGCGTGGTTACGGCCCGGGCGGTCCGGGGGCGTGGCTGCGCCCTCAGGACCCGCCCCCAGGTTGCGTCCCGGCGCTCTAGTGGCCCGCTGGCGCGCGGGGATTTACGTCTCCCTCCGGGAGGCGTAAATCCCCCGACAAAGGTAAGGGGGGATTTTAGACAGGGCCGGGCGGGTGGGTTAGGTAGGGGAAGGGAGGGGAAGGTGAGGGGAGAGCAAAAGAAAGTTCCCTCCGAGGCCGCTCTGAAATCGGAGCGGCCTCGGAGGGAACGGAGGTAGGCTGCGCGGCTCGGTGCGCGCCGGCTATACGGAATCGATAGCCTTGCGCGCGCCGATCCCGGATTTTAGTGGATACGCGCGGCTACGCGCTTATCCACTAAAATCCAGCGTACTTTTGTTTGCGCCTGATGCGCCAACAAAAGTACGCCAAATCGCGCTATTTGAAAATCTACCCCTTTCCGCGCATATGTGTGTGCGTAATCTTAAAAGGTGACTCAAGTAAATGTCTCACGTTTATTGCCACCAGAGCTTTGGCGACCTTTGTGCACGTATGCTCACACAAGGGGAAAACCAGTTTTTTCATGTCCTTGAGAGTGAGAGAGAAATAGAGAGGACTGTAAGAGACCCTTGCACCCTGGCCATGGGGGTGGGAATGAAGGACTTGAATAGGTAAATGTATATCGGTTATTTACTATCTCAAACAATAGAAGGACTAGGGGGCACTCCATGAAGTTAGCAAGTAGCACATTTAAAACAAATCAGAGAACATTCTTTTTCACTCCACATAATTAAGCTCTGGAATTCATTGGCACAGGATGTGGTTAAGGCAGTTAGTGTAACTGGGTTTAAAAAAGGTTTGGATAAGGTTCTTATGATTCAAACCCACCCAGAGTTGAAAGTGCCCCTCTTACAGTAGTAGATATATATAGTATTATATTGTCTCTCCTACAGTTCTCTCTCTCTCTTTCTTTCTTTCTCTCTCTCTCTCTCTTTCTCTCTCGTAGTTCAGTAGTCTTGAAAATTCCTAAGACTTGTTCTTCATCAGGACTAGCAGGAAAATTACAAGGATAAGACACTGATGTGCACCATGGTCAGCTTTTCTGAATTTTCAGAGTTATGCACGTAACTTTTGGCTGTACCCAGGAACGCCCATGCACCGCCCCTTCTAACCCCTTTTTCTTGATGCATGTACTTTGCAGCTTCTTGAAGTTCGTATTGGGGCAAATCTTTAAACTTACACGAGGGCGCAGATTTGTTCGCTCAACCTGGCGTGAACAAATCTATGCCCGATTTTATAACATGCGCGCGCTGCAGCACGCGCATGTTATAAAATCCAGGGTCGGCGCGCGCAGGGGGGGGCGCACAATTGTGCAACCTGCGCGCACCGAGCCGAGCAGCCTGCCTCTGTTCCCTCTGAGGCCGCTCCGAAATCAGAGCGGCCTTGGAGGGAACTTTTTTTTTGTCCCGCCCCCCACCTTTCCCTCCCTTCCCCTATCTAACCCACCCCCAGCCCTATCTAAATCCCCCCCCCCACCTTATTTCGTGGAGTTACGTCTGCCTCTGGCAGGCGTAACTTGCGCCGTCGGCTCCCTGCCCCGGAACAGGCCGCTGTGCCGGAGCGCCCTGCCCCGCCCCTGGACCGCCGTCACGCCCCCGGACACGCCCCGTCCCACCGCCATACCCCCCGGACATGCCCCGTCCCGCCGCCGTGCCCCCCGGACACGCCCCCAGCCAGCCCCTAATTCGAAGCCTCGGGACATATGCGCGTCCCAGGGCTTGTGCGTGCCGCCGAGCCTCTGCAAGACAGGCTCGGCGCGCGCAAGGGGAGCTTGGGGCAGGTTTTCGGGGATTACGCTCATATCCCTTTGAAAATCTGCCCCGTTGCTTGTGCGCAGCCCGCACACGCGTGTATGGGACCATTTTTGCACACGCAGCACTTTTAAAATCTACCTGCAAGGGAGCAATACAGTATAGAGGGTGCACAGGCCAAGTGCAGCATCTGGGGGTGATTGTATCTGATGATCTTAGGAAGGCAAAAGCCAGAAAGATGTTTGGGTGCATTGGGAGAGGAATAGACAGCAGCTAAAAAAGGAGGTGAAGACATTTCTTTATAAGTCTCTGGTGATACCTAATAGGGACGGTAACTTTTAAACAGGCATGCAGGGGCACATATGCACACGTATGTTGACCTGTGTCTATAAAAGCATCCATTTTATAACCTAAAAGCATATATGTGCACATACTATAAAACAGGCTGGATGCACGTACGTGTGCACACAAGTTTAAATGGTTGCACACATGTGCAGGCAAATCCCACATCTACCATGTAAGTTACAAGAGACGAGTGCTGTCGCTATTTGCCATTTTCACAGTTCATGCCCAGTTTGCCCAGTTTTGGTATGGGACTTGAAATTTAATAGCCTCCCTTCTCCCCATTAGCCCGGACCATTAAAACCCCATTGACTTGCCGACATTTTTTTGTTTTAAGAGTTACACGCCATCCATAGCAGAAATAAATGTACGCGACAGGGCACCCCGCACACACAAGAAGCGTTAAGTATTCACATGCATGTTTCTTGCCAGGCCCCACCATGCCCACTCCCTGCCCAGGCCACGCCCATGGTCCACCCATTTTTGGAAACTTTTTACTTGTGCGCGCAGCCGGAGATACACGCGTCCTTGGCGGCCTCTTCACATCCGCTCGGCATGTGCTAGCACAACTTATGCGCCTATCTCCTGGTTTTGGTGCTTATGGGGTTTTTAAAATTTACCTAATAGAGTACACGTCTAGAGACCCCCACCTTCAAAAGGATACAAACCAAATAGAGTTGGTTCAGTAGGCAGCTCCTAACATGCTCAACAGTCTTCCTCATAATACATACGGGGACCTGTTTAGATGTTTAAACATGTATAAGCCTACAGGAAAGAAGGGAAAGGTGAGAAATGATAGGGAGAGTTAACTATCTCCAAGGAATAAATGGACAGGAGGCAGGTGTCATTCAACAGAAAGGAGGCTCATGGGATGAGGGTGAATCTTCCCTGGTGGAGACAATGATGCATCAAATTCAGGAAAACATGGGACAAGCACAGATCTCTAAGGGATTGGAAGGGACTATAAAGCTGAGTAGGAGATATGGACGGGCAGATGGGATTGGCCATATGGTCTTTATGTGCTGGCGGGTTCTCTCTTTCTTTGTCTCGAAGGCAATGTTGAATTCAGAGATATTATCCTGAGAAGTGGGAATGGGGGAAGGGGCAAATCAAAATAGCAGTGGAGAGGGAAGGCAACAAAGTTAGTGCACATAGAAGTGTTAAAAGTTGGATTATTATCAAAGTTGGATTATTATCAAAGCTCGACTATTGCAACTCCCTGCTACTAGGTCTACCCAACAACACGATCAAACCATTACAGATGGTACAGAATTCTGCTGCCAGAATTCTAACAAGCACTAACAAAAAAGATCACATCACCCCAATCCTTAGTAATCTACATTGGCTTCCCATTAAACAAAGGATACTCTATAAGGTACTCACAATCATCCACAAAGCGACAAACAAAATAGCTCCCATCACGTTAAGCTTTCAACTCCAACCGCACACATCTTCCAGACCTATCAGAAGCGCTTACAAAGGATCACTGCATGCCCAACAAGTAAAATCATCTCTGAGCAAAAGAGCGCTATCCTTAGCAGGCCCCCACCAGTGGAACATGCTCCCCCCAAATCTAAGACTTGGACCCAATCATCAAGAGTTCAAAAAAAGGCTAAAGACTCTTCTTTTCCAACAAGCCTTCCCAGACTCACAATCCTACCAAGACGGAAAGTCTTCCAAATAAGAAGTATCCCCTAATTATGGTCACCATACCAAGTCCTACCTTCAGGTCTCTGCAACTGGACAACAATCTTTGAGTTCTAAAAATTAATCTTATTTATATTTTCCTCTGCAACTGGACTACAATTTCTAAGTTCAAAATTCATTTTATCTTATTATTTATATTTGGCATGGTTAATATGTCACTATATCCAAGTTAAATATTTAAATTATACAGTTTATATTACATAATTTTATTAATTACAAGTAAAACTATTCTATATTATTTATTATCATTATGTTAAATTGTCATCCAGTTATAATGTTCCATATGTACCACTGTTCTATGTAAAGCCCCCTTATCTCTGTTGGGCAGTTTATCGTTATATGTAAACCGGAGTGATTTATAGTCTCTATAAGAACCTCGGTATATAAAAATTAAAAAAAAAAAAATAATAAAAATAAATACAAAACTATGATTGCATTTTTATTAAGATTAAAAACTGCATCTTCTTTGGGGTGGGGGAGAATGGAGGGAGGAAAAGAGGTGCCTAAGTTTCCCCAGATGTAGAAGGAAGGAGAGTAATCCCTTGGAGATAAAGCCTGACTGAAACACTGTTAGCATACAATAGCTTCCTTCTATTTTTATTCTTTTTTTCCTCCTATCCCAGTTGGTAATTTCCTTGTTCATTGTAACTATTATTTTCTGCACCAGTTCAATTACCCTAGTTCTATGTTTATTACACGACTTGTTAAATGTAAACCGACTTGATGCAACCTTTGGTCGTGAAAGCCGGTATAGAAATTAATAAATAAAATAAAAATATAGTGTTTCATGTAATTCATTTTACCTTCGTGATAGGGTTGCTGTCTACCCGCAGCTGTACTATTTAGTATATATGCAGATGTTCCTGCTTATTGTCAGATAGTGGCCTTGGTTAACACCACAAGGGGTTTTTCCTCTTCAGGAATAACAGGATTAAATGTTTTAGCTCTAGCAGGGCTCTTCTTTCAACCTCAGGAACCTTTTGACTTTATATTGACCTTGAGCCTTCTGATCAAGCATGGGTTTCCTGTTTGGGGGGTTTATCAAGGCTTAGCTCACCTCTTCAGCTGGTGTGAAAAAAGCAGACAGATTTTATTACCTCACTGTCCATGGAATTACTATTCCATGATCTGAAAATGGTTTCCTCCTGTTTATGTGACTGAGGATGAAGGAGTATCCCCATAGTGTCACCGTGTTGGTTTTCCTTCATTTCTTTTAAAGCTGCTTAATTTCATATGCTTTTCATTCTGCAGATGTTGGAAGATATTAACATTTTTTCTTACCTCGGGTAAATAGACATGAAAGCCAGCAAACAAATTGCAGGTGGTAACATTTTCTTGAACTAACCTAATGCACGTGACGTGCCTCGGAGAATTAAACTCACTCCATAAAAAAGCAGAATGTTCATTTCCAAAGTTGCTCACGTGATGTGAGAGTTAACCTTATGTGCATATGTCATGTTCTTGCGTGAGTTTACCCAAACAGAGCGGAGTCGTTCCCAGGGGTCGAGCTGAGAAAAGGTTTGTATTTACCAGCATATTTATGGATTTTTACAAGCAAATGCAAGTACATTTTCATGGGAAATTTGTGCTGATGTTTTAGCAGGAATAACTTATGTAGGTAGATTTGGCAGGATCACTTTCAAAGCAGACATGCACATTTTGAAAATTGGTGTAACTTACGCTTGTATTTGCCAGCTAACATGCACGATGTTACAAAATTGCCCCAAAAGACCTATTAATGTAGTGTAGCACAGATGATACATGTTCAAGACTAGTGAATGTTCAGGATGCAAGCTTTCAGGACTATGATGGTACCATCCTCAGGCAGTGTGCGAAGGGACCTTAGTTGTCCTGGAAGCTTATATAGCTAAAACATGGATTAGCCTTATAAATCTGTCACCCCTACCAGACTACTTTATTGCTTTCTTATAACTAATTGTATTTTTGGCAAGCTAACACAATGCTCCCTTTCTTCTTTCTGGTATGAGCTAACAGCAATAGATCATATAAGTCGTCTTTAATTTAGCCCTCCCTAGGTTTCTCGGTTGAATTTAAGATTGCTATAGGCATGTAGGCTTAGAGATTATTTAACAAAGAGCGTGATCACCAGGTATCCTTTTTCCAAGTTATTTCAATGCACTTGAGAAATTACTTCCAAGACCTCAAAGCAGCAAGCCGCGGGGACCCCTTTGATAATATGTTGTGCTTTGTCTGAGATTCAGTGCATAAGTTAACATGCAAGGGCTGCTGTTTATGAAATTTTAATAGGCTGATTTATAGGTCCTGATTTACTGAGAGTTTTTTCCCCATTCTGTGTCTACGGGGGGAAATGCTTTTAATGAATCAGGCACTCTTTCTTTCTGGAGTCTGTGACAGTGTCTAGCATATAGGTCAGTCCAATTATACTTTAGAATGGAAGAGTAATAGAGGATAAAGAACTATAGACAAAGATGTGAATCAGTGGGGGCTTTAAATATTTCATTCTTGAAAGCATATTCTTTGATAGCATTGTCTTGTTTGGGCAAATATAAGTTAATTGGAATGGAATTTGTTTCATGGTTAACCATTGGGTTGTTACATGATGTCTTTACTGTTGTCAGTGAAACATATTCAATAAAGTCAAGCAATGAGCCTACAAGATTTCACTTAATACTAGAAATAGGCCATGAAATGTGTTTAGATGAACCAGTGAGGCCCATAGCCAAAAGAATTATGGGGCGGATTTTCAAAGGCCGCGCGCACCCGCGCGCCTATTTTGCATAGGCCGCCGGCGCGTGTAAAGCCCCGGGACGCGCGTAAGTCTCGGGTCTTCCTGTCGGGGGCTTGTCGGGGGCGTGACGGGATGACGAGGCGTTTAGGGGGCGGGGTGCAGCGTTTCGGGGGCGGCGATGTGGGCGTGGTTTCGGCCTGGGGGCGTTCCGGGGGCGTGGCCGCGGCCTCCGGAACAGCCTCCGGGACCGGACCACGGAGCGGGGCAGCCGGCCGACGCGCGCAAAGTTAAGGGGGGGTTTAGATAGGGCCGGGGGGGTGGGTTAGGGAGGGGAAGGGAGGGGAAGGTGGGGGAGGGTGAAAGAAAGTTCCCTCCGAGGCCGCTCCGAAATCGGAGCGGCCTCAGAGGGAACAGGCAGCGCGCGCTGGGCTCGGAGCGCGCAGGTTGCACAAATGTGCACCCCCTTGCGTGCGTCAACCCCGGATTTTATAAGATACGTGTGGCTACGCACGTATCTTATAAAATCCAGCATACTTTTGTTCGCGCCTGCTGCGCGAACAAAAGTACGCGCTCGCGCAAGTTTTTAAAATCTGCCCCCATGTGTATGAAACTGTCTTTTATCTGCATAAATCTGTCCCTTTAAATATATCTCGCCCCCCCTCTCCCCCAACCAATTTGTTTGGGTAATTTTGTCTGCAAATATTTTGTACCCAAACTAAAAGGGGGTGGGGCTAAAGGTGTGGAAAGAACAAACTAAGGGGGTCATTTTTCAAATCAGGTTAGGGCCCTAACGCCTGCAATAACGCCATAACGCATGCGATAAATAACGCATCACGAGGATGCTTATGCAAATTGTAAAAATTTAGTCAAGTGGGAGGAGTTTAGGAAAATGAGGGGTGCTTAATGTTGCAAGCGATAGCATAACACATGCTATCATGATATTTAACACCAGGAATGACTACCCCTTTTTTCCTGGCACTATGCAGTGCGTTTTGGCTGAAACTGGATTTGCAAGAGAGAGAGAGCCTCAGGGGAGGCACACTATTAGACAACGTTTTATACCACTGCAAGAGGGGCCATTCTGAACTCAGGGTGAGGTTTTGGTGGTGGGCTAGGTTTGGGGGGGCAGTTTAACATGCACAGTCAGAGCTACGAATAGTACAGTAGACATCAGTGAACATTTTATATGATTTGGAGTGCTAAAAGGTATAACAATATTAGATTTGTACATTGTACTCTTGACCTACCTTGATGCACTCTCTACCTAGCAGCTATGAAGCTTTACCTAAGCTTTACCTGAGGCTTTACCCGAAAACCATTATCTGTTTATTTAATTTATTTATTTAGCCATTTTATATACTGTCGTTCCAAGTGAAGATCACAACGGTTTACATCAACACATAAATATAATAGATATCCAATTACATTCACATGATGAGTTCCTATATCATACATTATAAAGAAAGACACGTTTGCTGACTAAGACGGTCAGGGGAGGGGAGATATACAGGGTTGAGGTAGCAGGGATTAGGTAGCACTTTTTGCAAAAGGTGCTAAGAGATATAAAGGGAGGGGGGGGGGTGTTGAGAGAGGGTGTTTCAGATATATTTATATGTGCTGGGCTGGAAAGAGAGTGGTAATGAGGTATATCTATATATTCAGCAGGCTGCTTATCCAGATAAGTTCCATTGAATATCCAGGTAAAGTTATCCAGGTAAGCTTACTCACTTGGTGGTTTTTTCTACATGGACCTGTGTGTGATTGGGGTTAACAATGTAGCAAGCCATTCTTCTACAATTCCCCATCTTTTACGTTTAGAAAATAGAAGTTAGGGGATTATTCATCCCTTATAGGAAAATATAAAAAAAGTCAGTTATTTCTGTAGTCCCATAAAATAATTGCCTTTTAATTGATTTAATTGAAAAGCTAGGGAATGGAATGTGATTATAGTGAAAAAGCTAAATTTTCACCAATAAAACATGTCCCAGTTCTTCCTAGAAAGAAGCTGGTCCTTTCAAAAAAATGTTCTAACGAGTTCAGTGCTTCTGAAAGGTACTGGATTGAAGCTACTGGAAACCAAGGTCTTTTATTTGACCATGAAGCAAGTATGAAATGGGCTACAATAGTGCAAGGTCTATTTATTTATTTATGTAGTTATTTAAAAGTTGCTTATATACCGTGTATACATAATATGGTCTAAACGGTTTACAAACTAAAATCACATACATAATTAAAAAGTGCAAACATAAAAATGAGAGCAAAAAACAAAAACAGTAATAAAACAAACTGATTGTTAGAGAGGTTGTAGGTCAACAAAACAATGCACTCTATCCATATACAAATTTGCGCTCCACCACTACAGGAACTCCACCTTAAGAGCAAAAAGGGATTTCTACGCCCAAAGGATACACAACATTATATTCGACCCTAAAGCTTTATTTTCATACGTATCCGAACTAACACAAACCAACGCCCCAACAATCCCCAGCGATCAAGCACAATCCAAAGCAGATGATCTGGCGCTTTCTTCCAAAATAAAATATCCAACCCTCTTAACTCAGCTGGCCTCCAGGCCCACCTCCTTCGATCAACCTTTCTTGTCAAACAAACAAAAACATATTTCTTGAAGCATTTGAACCCACTACTGCTTCAGAGATCCACTCTCTCTTAAAGAAATTGAAAACCTTCCTCCCATCCATCTGACCAAATCCCTTCAAAACTTCTCCTGCTAGTACCAGACACCATATCCAATACCCCTGGCCGATAATTATAACTGTTCGCTAGTTCAAGGAATTTACCCAGAAGCCTAAAACTTGCATCTATCAACCCCTTCTAAAGAAACCAAATTTGGACCCTAACGACAACACAACTTCCGCCCTATTTCCAATCTTCCTTTTATTGCCAAGATAATAGAAAAAATTAGTCAATTCACAACTCTCAGAATTACCCTGGAAGATCATAAAATACTGCCCCCTACACAATACGGTTTCCGCAAGGGCATTAAGTACTGAATCTCTCCTCATTTCATTATCAGACCATATCATCATGGGCCTGGATAAAGGACAATCCTTTTTACTAATCCTCCTAGACTTGTCTGCGGCGTTTTGACACCGTCAATCACTCTATTCTCCTCAACCAACTGGCGGACATCGGAATAACAGGAATAGCTCTCTCCTGGTTCAAAACCTTCCTTTCAAATAGAGGATACAAAGTCAAAATAAATAATAAAGAATCCACTCGATGCAATTCTTCACTAGGAGTTTCCTCAAGGCTCCTCCCTCTCCCCCTACCCTTTTCAACATTTACTTACTTCCTCTTTGCCAACTGCTAACTAACCTTCAACTAAATCACTTTCTTTATGCAGACGACGTGCAAATATTGATCCCCATTAAAGAATCAATTACAAAACCCTCAAATACTGGGAATCCTGTCGACAAGAAATCAACCTCCTCCTCTCCAGTTTAAACCTGATTTTAAACTCTGCAAAAACCGAACTCCTCATCATTTCCCCGGAAAATAGCATCAACACACTAAACACACCACCAAACATCTTTGGTCTCCCAAGTTTAGGGACCTAGGAGTCTTAATTGATAACCATTTAAATTTAAAAACATTCATCAACCGTACCACCAAGGACGGCTTCTACAAACTACAAGTATTGAAAAGAATAAAACCACTTCTTCACTTTCAAGACTTCAGAACAGTCCTACAAGCCATAATTTTCTCCAAGATAGACTACTGTAACTCTATCTTGCTAGGTCCTCCCTTCCTCTTCCTTAAAACCACTCCAGATGCTGCAAAACGCTACTGCCAGGATTTTAACAAACGCCAAAAGAAGAGATCACATCTCCCCCATTCTCAAAAAATTACACTGGCTCCCAATTCACTTTAGAATCCTCCACAAGACCATCACCATCATCCACAAAATTATCTACTCTCAAGCCACACTCAATCTTCAAATCCCGCTCAGACTACACTCCTCGTCAAGACCAATCAGAGAAGCATACAAAGGATCCCTACAACGTTCCACAAACAAAAGTTACACACCATCAAACATTCAGAGAACGGGCCTTTTCCACCGCTGGACCATCATTATGGAATACCATACCCCCTGACCTCAGACAGGAACCTTGCTTACCAACATTCAGAAAAAGACTAAAGACATGGTTGTTTAGGCAGGCCTTTCCTGATCACATCTGACGATCACAACGGACTCTTATAACTCTCCTCCAGACATACCACAACCACGTGTAAATTTCCCATCAACACTATGTAATTAATTGTAACACTTTGTAAATAAGTTAATTTATTCTGTTCATTCTTATTTGCCTAAATTATTCCAGCTACTCTTCTTCTACCCAAGTTCAAATTTCCCTTGTTTTATTGTACTTTTTATATCTACCTATAAACACCAGTTTTTCGTTCAATGTTATCACTTCCCCCCTGTTTCCTGTAAACCAGCATGATGTGATTTTATCATGAATGCCGGTATAAAAAAAGCTTTAATAAATAAATAAATAAATAAATAATAAATGCAAAAGTAGCCATATCAATAATAACATGAATATGGGAAATTGGTGGTCTTAGTTAAAGAATATTGTTAATCTGCGTAGTTAGGTTGAAAGCAATACAGCAAAGATATGTTTTTAATTTTTTTTTTATTCTTTTGGGTTGGATATGGTTCTGAGAGTAGTTAGTAGGGAGTTCCACAGGAGAGGACCTGCCACTGAGAACGATCGTTTTCTGGTCATTTCCAATCTCACAGTTTTACTGTTGGAACTTCAAGAAGGTTTTATCTAGGGAACGTAAGCAAACCACCGGAGTTGATAGAGACAGAGAGTTGTACATAACCAAATAGTTGATGGATTGTAAACCAGGTTGAATATTAAAGTTAAGATTTTATAATGGATTTGTTGTTTATAATGGGTAGCCAATGAAGATTTAGCAGTACTGGGGATATATGATCTTTTAATCTAGTAACCAGTTAGTAGTTGAACGGCAAGAATTTTGAATGAGTTGGAGAGGACGGAGTGTTGATTCTGGGAGGCCATTGTATAGTGAATTACAGTAATCTAATCCTGAAAGAATGAGTGCTTGAAGGACGTCTGAAATCATCTTGGAATAATGAAGGCTTAAGTGACATTTTTATTAGGTTTGATATATTCTCAGTCATTGATATTTGAGTCTAATCAGCTACAATAGTGCAAGGTTTCTCACATGGGCCTGCCCATGTGTATCAATGCTTTGAGACATAAGAACATAATTTTCAAAGTTGGGTCAGACCAATGCTCCACCCTAACCCAGCCTTTCCGTTTTTGACAGTGGCCCAGAATTATTAGGTAACACCCAACAGACCCAAACCAGAGCTCAACTAAACACTCCCTATAGATATATATTGTGCAGCAATCCAGCTCCCACCCAGCTTCTACAATTTCTCATCTACAAGTGCAAAGGTAATTCAGTCTCTATGTCTGTGCAATCCTTAGCCCTCTCTCCCTACAAGGGGGTTCATTTAGCACCAAATTTGATGGCAAGTTTTTAAAGTGATATCAGCACCATTGGGGACTAGATGGAGACCAGTAGTTCATGTCACAAATGTTTTCCAGATGATTTAATTTGATCACTACCAACTTCAACTAGAATAACAAAATATAATATTATTATAGACTACCAAAGCAACCACTTATGCATACTAACTTCTGAAATAAGATATGCCGTAGAAGAATTTGCTCTCTTATTGAATGGTTAGCACCGTACTGCAAAAAAAAAAAGTAGGTGCTATAGTTAAAAGTGCTACATAAAATAAAACATGCTACTCAAACTAGCCAAGTATATTTAAAAGTGCTAGCTTTCTTTATAGAAGCCATGATTTGAATTTAAGCTATGCAGGGAGACAGATATCCTGAATCTTTAAGATCTGTGCATGTATGGCACTTATCCATATTGGTTGAACTGGCATGGATAGGGAGCATTCTCTTGTTTTCTGAATTATCACATTGGCATGCAGGAGATTAAAAAGAATCCCCAGCATTCATTTCAGTGCCTGAGATAAAGTCGTGCCTGTCAGTCTGTTGACAGATACACGGATGGTTACTGTAGATTGTGAAATGATATTTTGTTATTATCAGAGAACAGAGTAATCTTTCATCTGCCAGCCATACCCTCCCTGGTCAGCATGTGTGTTTGTGGTGACAGTTCCCATTCCTGCTGTCAAGTAGGCTTCTAAAGCTTATGTTGTTTGAAGAGCGATCTTGCAAGGTTCACCTCGCCCGTGACCGGTCCTCTGACATGCAATGCTTTTGGTGTGCACTTGTAGCTGTCTCATTGCGTAGATTCATGTTGGAGTGAGTGCTTTTAGTTTTTGCTCTGCTTGGTTTGCCTTCCATTCCTTACCTGGTTCACTCTGCTTATGTCCTGCGTGTAGTAGGGACTGGTTAAACTTTCTTCCTGTCATGTTAGACCCTTCATGTTGTTGTTATTATCAAAAAGACATGATCATTTGCTTCCTCTCTATTGTCTTTAGGAATCCCTATTGTCTTAAAAATATCTACGAGTTCTGCAGATTTTTGGCAGGCCTTCAAAGTTTTGATACTAATGTTGATATGGCTATAGTACAAGTATAAAGAGGCCTGTGGCCTCATCACTAGATTTGCACCTCTCTCAGCAGGGGATATATCGACGCTGGAAGTGTGGTAAATGTCTTATACCATTTGCTATAGCACCCCCCTTTAGGAGGGGCCACAACGGGGCAGTCCTGGATTTGGAGAGAGAAAAGCCCAATAGTGTTTTGTTCAGAAGGGTTAGGAGTCAGGAGACTGAGAGGAAGCAAGCTTCTGGTTTCCTGTGAGAGTATGAAGTTTGATTCTGTTGCTCGAGAACCACAAAGGCAGTTTGCTGTGGTGGTGTATCTGATGCTTTATTGAAAGTAATTACTCCTGTTGTTTTCATCGGTGAAATGGGGAGTATCCCTGCTCTGAGGGAGTAAACCTCTCACCTGGGGTTCATTCTTCTATAGTGGAAGGAGGATCTCAATCAGAGTTCAAGGTGAATGAAGATCTTCATAGCTACAATGAGAAGTGAGTCTCTGGTACCTTCCAGAGGTGACCAGCAGTGTAGAGGAGAGGAAGAAGGGAGAGAGCTACCCATCTGGTGCGTTGAACCAAGAGGAGGAGTGTGTGTAGGAGACACTCAAACATTGAAGCAGCAGGTACCAAGAAAGTCATAAGATGGGTGGCACATTTAGATAATAAAAGGACTAGAGGGCATTCCATGAAGTTAGCAAGTAACACATTTAAGATTAATCGGAGAAAATCCTTTTTCACTCAACGCACAAATAAACTCTGGAATTTGTTGCCAGGGGATGTAGTTAGTGCAGTTAGTGTAGCTGGGTTCAAAAAAGGTTTGGAGGAGAAGTCCATTACCTGCTATTAATCAAGTTTACTTAGGGAATAGCCACTGCTATTACTAGCAACAGTAACATGGGATAGACTTAGTTTTTGGGAACTTGCCAGATTCTTATGGCCTTTAGAAATATCAGTAATTTGAATTTTGAAAGACTTCAAAAAGGCTTTCTATTCATACAAGCTTTTGAAAAGGTTTAAATCTCAATACTTTTGAATCAGGTTAAAATCACTATGTCCTAGAAGTTTTCAATCTTGCATATAATTTGGCAGAATGTTTATTCTTTTTACTGCACAAGTTCCAATGTCATGTTGTAATTCTCGAGTCCATTTTTTTTGTGCGTATGCCTATTTTAATCAGCTGCAGTTTTTATTCATGTCTTATTATGTCATTTTAGTATGTGATTTTGTTTACTAGTTTTTTATTATCAGTTTTTTATATTAATTACTTTTTCTTTGTAACTTTGTAATTGTTTTTCTTGTAACCCGCATCGCACAGTAGTATAGAGAAAGTGGTATATAAATGTTTTAAATAAATAGTCATCATCGACAAAGGAGCTTAAGAGAGGCAGTAGGTGGGACTGTTGTTCCTTTCAGAGTTTCAGCAAGGGATAGGACCGCACTCATTCCTTTTCCTTTGGGAGAGTGTGTGTCTCCTGTCCGAGTGCTGGAGTGATCCAGGAGAGATTGCTATCCTCAGGACTCAGGTTGGAAGCTTGTCCAGAAGACAGTTTTCACCAACAAAGCATTGAGAAACATTTTGAATTGTGAGAGGATGATTCCTTGGTTCTGAGGAGTATGTGGGGAAGAGGAGGTTTTTCAGGTGCCTAGGGAAGTTCAAGTTCTCCATGCATGATTTCTTGAAGAGTGTTTGGCTTTTGAACTGGAGACATGCTTAAAAAAGTGTCTCCGATTTATTTGTGCTCTCTCCTAGAAACATAGAAACATAGAAATGACGGCATAAGAAGACCAATCGGTCCATCCAGTCTGCCCAGCAAGCTTCACACTTCTTTTTTTCTCATACTTATCTTTTTCTCTTTGCTCTTAGTAACCTTAGGTTCTATTTCCCTTTCACCCCCACTATTAATGTAGAGAGCAGTGATGGAGCTGCTTCCAAGTGAAATATTAAGTTTGATTAGTTGGGTAAGCGGCAGCATAGCTCTCTGACGTTGAAGCACAGAGCAATGCTGGATATGCGTGAAGTATTACTTTTTCTTCTCCCCTGCCGTTGAAGCAGGGAGCTATGCTGGATATATATATTGAAAGTGAAGTATGCTTTGAAAGTCACATTAACTATCATCAAATATTGAAAAGCCTAATAATTGGTAATTGAATAAGCCTAATAATTGGTAATACCTATAGCCCATGAACCCATCCCTGTTTTTTTTGTTGGGTTTTTTGTTTGTTTGTTTTGTTTGTTTTCTTTTTTTAATTGGGAGATGGCAGCCCTCCATCCTTCCACTCCGTGAAGGTGGAACACCAACCATTGGCCACTGGCATCCCGCTCCGTGAATGCCTCTGTGGCTACTGCCGCTCCGTGCAGTGTTTTGCTGCCGCTCTTTATACGCGTCCTCTAGACCTGAGTGGATCTACAGTGTTTATCCCACGCCCCTTTGAAGTGCTTCACAGTTTTGGACTTCACCACTTCCTCCAGAAGGGCATTCCAGGCATCCACCACTCTCTCCGTGAAGAAATACTTCCTGACATTGGTTCTTAGTCTTCCTCCTTGGAGCCTCAGCTCGTGACCTCTGGTTCTGCTGATTTTTTTCTGACGGAAAAGGTTTGTCGTTGTCTTTGGATCGTTAAAAGTTTTTCAAGTATCTGAAGTCTGAATCATATCACCCATGCTCCTCCTTTCCTCCAGGGTGTACATATTTAGATTCTTCAATCTCTCCTCGTATGACATCCGATGAAGACCACTCCACCTTTCTGGTCACCCTTCTCTGTACCGCTTCAATCTTGTCTCTGTCTCTTTGAAGATACGGTCTCCAGAACTGAACACAGTACTCCAGGTGAGGTCTCACCAAGGATCTGTACAAGGGGATAATCACATTCCCTTTTCTTACTCGATATGCCTCTCTCTATGCAGCCCAGCATTCTTCTGGCTTTTGCTATCGCCTTGTCGCATTGTTTCGCACACTTCATATCATTAGACGTATCACCCCAAGGTCTCTCTCTGCTCCGTGCAGATCAGCCTTCCACCCCCCCCCCCCATCGAATACAGTTTCATTCGGATTTCCACTCCCCATATGCATGACTTTGCACTTCTTGGCATTGAATCTCTGCTGCCATATCTTCGACCCTCTTCCAGTTTCCTTAAATCCCGTCTCATTCTCTCCACTCCTTCCGGCGTGTCCACTCTGTTGCAGATCTTAGTGTCATCCGCAAAAGACAAACCCTTACCTTCTATCCCGTCCGCAATGTTGCTCACAAAGATATTGAACAGGACCGGTCCCAACACCGATCCTTGCGGTACACCACTTAAAACCGCTCTCTCTTCAGAGAAAGTTCCATTTACCATCACACATTGTCTTCTGTCTGTCAACCAGTTTGCAATCCAGGTCACCAACTCAGCACTCACTCCTAAGCTTCTCGTTTTATTCACCAGTCTCCTATGTGGAACTGTATCAAAAGCTTTCTGAAATCTAAGTAGATGACATCGAGCGTTCTTCCTCGATCCAATTCCTTGGTTACCCAGTCAAAAAAGTCAATCAGATTTGTCTGACAGGATCTTCCCCTGGTGAATCCATGCTGCCTCTGGTCCATCAATTCTCCGGACTGTAGATAGTTCACTATTCTCTCTTTCAACAGTGACTCCATTACTTTTCCCACCACTGAAGTGAGGCTAACTGGTCTGTAGTTACCAGCTTCCTCTCTGTTCCCACTCTTGTGAAGCGGAACCACCACACCACTCTTCTCCAATCACTCGGCATCACTCCCGTTTCTAGGGATCTATTGAACAGGTCACACATCGGACCCGCCAGCACATCTCTGAGCTCCCTCAGTATCCTTGGATGAATCCCATCAGGTCCCATGGCTTTGTCCACTTTCAGATTCTTTAGCTCTTCCCATACATTTTCTACTGTAAAAGGGTTTTCGTCTGTTCCACTTCCTTCCAGTTTCTTGTTGTGTAGAGATGGTCCTTCTCCAGGGTCTTCTTTAGTGAACACAGAACTGAAGTATTTGTTTAATATATCTGCCATTTCTTCATCTTTCTCCACGCATTGATCATTTCCACCTTTCAATTTCACTATACCACTTTGAACTTTTCTCTTTTCACTGATGTATCTGAAAAATGTTTTGTTACCATTCTTTATCTCCTTGGCAATCCTCTCTTCCGCTTGACTTTTTTCCGACTTGATTAATTTCTTTGGTTTAGGAACAGCTTGGTTTAGGAACAGCTGATTCTTGTGTTTTTCTATCATTTTTGTACCTTCCAGGCTCGGTGTTTGCTTTTAGGAATTTTTTTGTTTGAAATAGAAACTTCTGGAGTGAACTGTTTTATTTTGTGAATTGTGACTTTGTTGGTGGTCCTGCCGAAGTGTTCCTGCCCCATCCACAGATCATGTGTTGCTCCACCCTCTGACATGCCCAGTATTTTTCAGGGCTGGGAAGGTGGACCCCTCCCCCTGAGGGTGAGTTATACACTATTTCATTTGACTGTTTTCAGTAAAGACTTTTCATTTTGGAACAATTATACCTTGTGCCAAGTGTCTCCTAGGTTAATACCATCTAAATGGCTAGGACAGGAGATTAATCCTCCCCGCTTTTCAGAGAATCCAGCATTGAGTCAGGATTGAGCCCTAGTATTGCGTGTGCCTCCCCCATTCCACCAGCTAACTGTTGCACCAGGAAGGGGGCTACACACAAGCAAATACAAATTCATGTGAATAAATACTAAAATATGAAGGCAAACATAATCTGTGTTCTTCATAATCAAGAACTATTGTGCAGGTACTTTTACATACATCCCACCTACAGCAGCACTGAATTAAAATTGCTTGTTCAAAACCCATGTCGCCATTGATTTGCCAAGTTTCTCCCCACTGATTCTTCCAAACGTTGACCTCATGGGAGAATTTTCAGCTTCCTCTGTCATGGTAGCAGGACTTCCAAGAGAGTGCAGCTAAATGCATGCGCTTGTTGCTGCTCGCATGTAAGTGGTCTCCCGCTGGTGCCATCCTGATTTCTGGCAGTATCTGCTGCCATCCTGTTGGAGTTCTATTGATCCTACTGTCAGGGTATCTCAGTTGTTTGCCAGTTCTCATTTATTTCTACTCCGTGGAAAAAAAGAGCTCCCTCTGTGATTCAGAAATTTCCCATTCAGTCAGAACTCTTTTTTTTTGGGGGGGGGGGGGGGGGGGGAGCGATTCTGTTTAACTTTGCAACTCAAAAATGTCTTTGAACACTTCCTCAGACCACCTGGAGTACAGTGCAACTAATTATGGCATAGATTTTTAAGGGATATTTGCTCAAATGGAAGAGCTTTCACTTATTTTCTATATCTGGATGTTATGCAACAGGAATATTATATAATAGGAATTGTGATGTTCCAGCATGCCAGTGGCTTATGCATTTCCTATAGTATGTGTAACTGCTTCGTATCAGAGCTATAATCTTTTAACACAGATTTATATCATTTTGTTATCTCTGCCATTTGAATCTACCTGTGGAATTCATCCTTGAAGGAGCCAAGTATCACCTCTACTGTCTGTCTTTTGGATGTGTTTAGAAACTTAACCAGCTTCCAAATTCCTGATTGCAATTAGCTGTGCTGTTAGACAATAACATGTAATATAGTAAAAAAAATACAAAAGAATATAATTATTTCTCATTCTTTGCATTTGCAAGTCAAAACACTACACTCAAATAATTAAACCAGCTCAAAGTAAAATATTTTTAGCTAAACTGTTTGTTCAAATACTTCTGGGCATAGCCTGTACATCTCTGTTCCCGTCAGAAAAGCAGCCTGCCAGGCACATGCTGTGTGATGGATATTTTCTTGCAAAAGGATCCCTACCAGCAGGGTTCTCAGTTTCATAATAGTCCAGATTAGAAATGCATTGGTATCAATCAAGTTATCCTGGTTCACTAGAGCAGTAGTTCTCTACCCAGTCTTTTGGACACACCTACCCAGTCAGGTTTTCAGGATATCCACAATGAATATGCGTGATAGATATTTGTATACAATGGATGCTTTGCATGCAAATACATCTCATGCATATTTATTATGGATATTCTGAAAACATGACTGGCTGGATGAGCCTGAGGACTGGGTTGAGAACCACTGCACTAATGAATACGGTGGCTTGCAATGATCTCAGGTCCCTGCTATTGACTCAGTAGGATTCACTAACTCACAGTCTTTTTGATCCAGCAAAGGTAATAATTAGTCATTCCAACTACATCTGTACATCTTTTGTTAAATGAAGCCATAAAATCTAGTCTATCTGTACCATAGCTCACCTTGATTTACGGCTTATCTGTCTGAATAGTAAAAGCTAAAATATAAGCAAATAGCTGTCTTACTTGGTGCAATTTTGAGTATAGTTGAGTAGTAGTTGAGAGTCTATTGTTCCCTAATTTCTACCTGCAAGATTGTTTGTCAACCCATTTTGCCCTGTTAGAAGCCAAGTCATTGTGAGTTGAAGACATGATGTGTGTACAAGATTTTTCCGCATTATTGAAAATACAGGGGCGAAAAAAGGCCAAGTTCCTAAATCACACTTTTGACAAGTGTAATCTATCTAATACTGCATAGTTCAGGCATGACCTTCTACTTCTGCAGCAAGTATGGCCTACTTCTCTGCATAAGTAAAGGACATACACAGAGCTTATCAGAGGCGTGTCCATAGTCAGTTACTAAAACCAGACGTGCTCTTCGGAATGCAGAACCCCTAACACTGGCTCTATAAACAATTCCAAAGAGGCAAGCAAAGCCTTTTTAGAATATGGACCAGCTGCTATGCACAAAGCTATTTTTTAGTCTGCATTTAAATGAAAAACGGTGACAAGGACTGAGCTATAACAGCTGATGATTTATCTTTGGTCAGCTGCAGTAAGGATGACCTACTGAAGCTCATTTACATTGCATCCCCTGTAAGGCCTGGCATATTTCATTTCGACATCTCAGCCAACATTTAATTTCCTGGCATAAATGGAACGAAAACAAATGTGAGGTAAGCTAGACTGCCTATAATCCTTGGCCTCCGTGCTTCTACCTTGAGATATCTATTGCCAAGGATGACACAGGCCTTCTCCTTCCTCTTTAGACATGTGGTGGTTATCTGAGATTTTAACCAAACTGGGTGGCACATCCTAACCTGTTGGGAAGCTGCTGTAGGAGCATGCGGGTTTCTGATAGGCTCTGCAGGGACATGCAGAGCCTATCAGCCTTTTAATGGAAAAGCAGGGTGCTTCCTTTTTGTAGGATACTTTGGAACCGCACCCATTTTACAGTAGCCAGCTATTGGAGGCAGCTATGTTGGTGTGCTTCATTAATATATTCACAGATATTTTGAGAAAGCGCACACAGGGCATGGTGGGGAGAGCTCTGTTATTCCTTCAGGATGCGGCACAGTGAATCCATAGATCATAAGATTTGTTAGTACTTTTCAGCAATAATAAAACCAAGCACCAGCACAGCAATGCATATTTGGGTTTTTTTTTTTGCTTTCATTGGCATTCAATTATTTTGAGAGAAATCTTGGACATTAGGCTGGATAAATGTATTCAGATCCTCTGCTAGGATTAGTCAAGCCAAGCTTTCAAGTCTAGGAGGGGGGAAAGCACTAAACCCTGAATATGTGAGCTCATGGTGGGAATCATCTAGGGCAATACTTCAAAATAACTGTAGATGATGATGATGTTAGTACCATCAAACCCTAGCTAAGACCTCATACAATAAGTCCACTTTACAGCACATTATAAGTCACACGAAGATTTCCCTTAGAAACTGCCATTTGTTTTCTCCAGAAGGTGCTAAAGTGTGTGCGCATAATTCTCCAGTTTGCATGTTTATCATGTCATATATTTGCCTTAAAGTTTTGTGTAATTATTAAATCAAATGAGCTGTATGTGAATGAGAGTGTAAACTTCAAGAACTAGAGAAAAGAAAAAAAAAAAAAAAGAGCACCTCACAGAACATTGTTTTAAATCAATCTAATGTATGGGACAGTCATCTTGAAATGCATAAACTTTATATCTCATCCTATGTTTGCCAGCAGTTCATTTATCTTGGCAAAAGAGGTAGATTTATAAATTCTGTCATTCCCCTTCATGAAATCATTCACAGTCATATGATTCAACAGATGCAAGGCATGAATCACACTGCTTTAACCTCTTGAAAGCTAAAAGGGGGATTTTCAAAAGTTTTGCACATTTTCGTGAGGATTAGCTGCGCCTGTAAAGCAGGGGCGGCCCAAGGGTGTTCTGGAGCGGGAACAACATTTGCACGAGTAAGTTGCTATTTTATAAGCAATTTACTGTTCGCGTGTAGCTTTGGCACCTTACAAACGTGTGTTTACTCTTGCTCGGCATCTTGACTAAATGGTCATAAACATCTTAAAAGTGAAAAAATGATGGTGTGAAGATGTCTGGGGGAAAGGGGGGGGAGAAGGACAGGGAGAGCTGGTAGACTAATTGGTAAAACTGGTTTGTTCATAGCCAGGTGCATGTCAGAAAATTCTACTTCTCTAGTTATTTGATTTAGCTGTCTAGGGTTTTAAAACATATCCATAGGAGTGGCGCTTTTTCAGTCATTTCCAGCTATCTTACTTAGCTGGATAATTTGGAAGGGCGCTACTTAGACGATCAAGTATCTCTTTTCAGATTTATCCGCTACTTAGCTTTCCCACTACTTGGCTGGATAAGTTGGAACTTATCTGGACAAGTCTGTACTTGCGAGGCGTGCAGTTGTTAGACACACAGGCATGCTTGCACTCATACCTGTGCATATTGTTTGTGCGCAGGTTATAAAATACTGTAGCAACTTTGCGTGTATCCATATACATGTGTATATAAGGGCATGCGTGTGCAGCTTTGAAAGTTATCCTCCCTGTGTATAAAATACAGAATAGTTCAAAGCTTGGCTTGGCATGACTTCTTGCGAGACTTTCCGTTGCCTCTGATAATTGAATTAACAACTGCTCCCTTATTCCTTCAAATTTTCCTGGCGTAAAACCATTTCAGGCATCAGTCCCCAGTATATTTGTTTCAGTCCCAATTCCTATTTAAGAACTGTGACAAAATCATAGGATCTACCACAAACTGAAGTCACATGACAGTCTTGGAAGGGGGGTCATTTTGTAACAACTTGTATAAATTTCAAATCAAATCAAGTTCCAAAAAAAAAAAAACTGCTCACCCACAATTCCACCTGCTAATTTTGTCTGCAAATTTCTTTCGGGGATTTTACCCGCATCCTTGTGAAAGTATGCAGATACGGTAAGTGAAACCCTCCTCTGACTCCCCTGCAGGGAACGCTGCTGCTCGCCAAGGATAAACTTACACTCCCACAGGCTGGATGCAGATAGGTTTACCTGGAAGGTAATTTTGTAAGAAGTCTGTTTCCATAGGTAAGGCATTCTTTTACTTATTGAAATGGCTTTGTTTGAAAATCCCTCTCAAAATATGAGAGAGAAAAATTCTGTAGCGGCGGTCTAGAATTCCTCCATTAATGCAGTGCCAAAGTGAATGGATGCACACGCATGCACTTACACACACACACACACACACAGTCCACCTTCCCCTGGCATAAACACCCACACATAGCATCCAACAGCATTCACCCCCCCCCCCCCCCACACACACACCTGTGTACACATACACAGTCCACATCTCCACCCGCATCCGATGCACATTGAATCGCAAACAACATCCAGGCCCAGGCACCCCCTAGCACACACACACACACACACACACACACACACTGTCCACCTTCCCCTGGCATAAACACCCACACATAGCATCCAACAGCATTCACCCCCCCCCCCCCACACACACACACACACACACCTGTGTACACATACACAGTCCACATCTCCACCCGCATCCGATGCACATTGAATCGCAAACAACATCCAGGCCCAGGCACCCCCTCCCCCTAGCACACACACACACAGCCATACACACACACACACAGCCATACACATTGCCCATCCCCCCAGATATCCACACACAAACAAGCCCATACCCCCTCACTCAGTGACAAACTCACAAACACACAGAGTTCACATACACACATGTGCCATGCCTCCCACTCAGATATATATACACACTCACACTCACACACACACACACACAAGCAGGGCCAGTGAAAGCACTAGGCGAGGGCCTAGGGTGCCAGGGTCCCAGGGGCAGCAGCCGTGGCAGCAAGAGCCAGCGACCTGTCCGTCTTCACCTGACCCAGTGCTTCTCTCAGCCGTGCGGTAACCTGGTCCCCCCCCCCCCCCCCCCCCCGCGGTGGCTCCTTCAGGCCGGACTCTGGCTCGTGCCGCCTCCCGCCATCTTGCTTCGGCTTCCTCCATGCGGAGGAGTGGGAGAGAGTGCGCGAGCCTGGGCGGCCGGGGCAGTGTGACGAGGGGGGGAGGCGGGCGCAAGGCAGAAAGTGCCTACGGCGCCTGATACCCTTGCACCGTCCCTGCCCCCAAGGGAACCTACACCCGTCACTTGGAGCTTCGCCCACATTCTCCACACACACACACAGACATACAGAGATGCGCACACCCACAATCCCCACTCACACACATGCAACTCCATCTTTGGGAGGCTGCTAACGGCCATAAAAGTATTTCTTAGTCTCTGGGGCAGATTCACTCTTGTACACAATCTCTTTCTTTCCCAGGATCTGGATTCTTTGTTGGTAGGGGGGAAGGATTTATCTTTCCGGTCCTGGAGTGACATGGGTGCTAGGCTACTCTCTTCCCTGGGAAGACTTTTCCCACTGTAGGTGCGGTTAGTGCCAACAACCAAGCAGGAGGCTTTGGTTTAGTGTTCAAAAATACATTTACTGATGGCTATTCAGATAGAAAAAAGGCAGAGATAGCACAGTTCCTCAGCATCACAGCAGTTCTCAGAGCTCATTCCTTTCCCTCAGTCTGTCCAGGGGTCTATCACCAGGACGGATGCCCTTATTTTCCAGGGAATGGAGGAAGTGAGGCTCCCAGCTGGGCAGAGTATCCTTTGCTGGGACAGGAAAAACCCCTCCAATCTGGAAAAAACAAAACAAAGCTACAGTCTCTGTGAAGACTCCAGTAGGGGATCCTCAGATGTAACTTGGTGAAGATCTCAGTCATGGTTAGTTGTCTTTTCTTTTCATTAATCTATCTGTACTTTTCTCCCCACACTCCTCCAATCCCCACATTGGGTGCATTTTATGTAGCCCACATCTTTTGGTGGACACTAACCAGCTATAGGGCCATAAAAGAATTAAATGGAGGTCACATGATGTAGTGGAAAAGAGAGGACATATTTCTCTCTACTCCAGGACTCCGCTCTTGATTTTGCCTTAAGTTGTGACTCCTATTTGACTACATAACGGGTGCTAAGGGTCAATTCTGGGCAGTGTGAACAAGGTAAGAGCTTGAGGCTCCAGATAAAAGAAAAGACGTGTTGAAAGCAGGGCCTGGGAAAATAGTTGTGGCAAGCCCTTCCTTGGGTGTATCCAAAGCTCCAGATTGGGGTGTCCAAGAAATGGCAGCAGCGGTAGCTATTCCATTAGAGGAAAACTTTGAGAAAATTTACACTAAATTTGATGCTCTCAACTTTATTCTGTCAAATGTATTCAAGTGGCAGAAAATTGACTATCTACTCTGTTTGATCGTACTTGTGACATGGAGAGAGACGTGATGGCCTTATAGGCTCTTGCAAACAGGTACAAAGCAAAACTTGACCTTGAAAATAGATCCCGGAGGGGGAACTTCACTTAGCAGTTCTCCCAGAGTCGATCGCATACAATAATCTTGCACAGGTTTTCGAGTGTTGGCTGCCATGGGAACTTGGACTGAGTGCATGGCATGGCCCTCTAAGAGTAGAACGCGTGCACTGCTTGGGGAGTGAGAGAGCCTCTAGTAACAAACTGTGTGCTGTTCTGGCAAAATTCCTTAATTCAGCCCATAAAACTGAAATATTTCAGCTGTGTCTGAAGAATCGGAGTCTAAAATATGAGGACATTCAAATTTTATTTTTTCCTGATTACTCAGCAGTGATATTGGTGAAACGCAAGTCTTTTGCATTGGTTTGCACACAGTTAGTTGGCCTAAATATGCGTTTCTGTATGCAGTACCAGGCAAGCCTGAAGATAATACATGGCGCCCAGCCTAAAATCTTTGATTCTATATCTGATATATATTAGTTGTTGGTTACTGGACCATTTATATATGATATGTCATGTCATGTATTGTTTTATTGTTATATTGTGTATGTTTTATTTTGTAAATCGCTTTGAGCTTTTGCACAAAAGCGATTTAAGAAATTTTAATAAACTAAACTAAACTGATGTGCAAGCTTTTGTTAAAACACTGAGTGCAGGGAACCAAGAGGGATTGGGATGTGCAGCAAAATAGTGTCTTTATACAGCTGCAGTTGGACACTTTAGATGTATTATGAAGTGGTTTTGCCCAGTAAGCAGATTTATTACATTCTGTTCTTAGAGTAAACGGAAATAACTTTCTCCCATGCTGGGTTTTATTTGAATATTGAACCTCTGAATGAAAAAATAAAATAGCCAAGAGCAACCATGTGGTCGCTGAAAAAATTTTATGCATGGTTGCTCAACCTGGAAATGCGGCAAGAGAAGTGTTTAGATGGTTAATTACTCCCATGGAGAGAACTTGGGGGGGGGGGGGGGTTTCAGAGAATAGAGGTCATCATCTACTCCCCTGCATTTAGAGGGATGCATCTATTTTGGCGATTAAGTCCAACAGTGGGAGGAAGAAATGGACACAGTCTAAGAAGAAGGGAAAAATAAAAAAAAGAGATATAATAATAATAATATGAGAAAGAAAGTGAAGAGCTGTGCAGAAGCCTTTGTTTGGGCAGTGGAGCCATGGGCTCCTCAATTCCTCGGGGAGAGATTTGTACAATTCTTATGCCTGACAAGGAGATCTCAGATGAACCTTCAGCATGGTTTGTTAAAATAAAGGGGATTTGTATTTTGTTTGAGCATTGAGATGGATCTCCAGTTTCCTTTAAATCTGGAGGAAAGTATTCCTCCTCATCTCTACACCTTGTTTGACTATTTTCCCATTGCCATGGAGAGGAGATGGGAAAAGAGAGGAAAAAAAGACAGCAAGGAAGAAATATTTATATAGACAATTGTTTTGCTTGCTTTCTTCTTACCCTGTGATTACCCTGCATAGTTAATTTTTAGTTTAGTTTTGATTGCTATGTTGAAATATTACTGTTGGATGTTGCGGTTTGGGGGTGGGATCGTGAGTGGGGTTCTTTAATTACATCAGGATGGCAATGGTTACCCTTAAAAGAGGGGGTGGTTTAAGTTGTAGGGGTTTTGGAGAAGGGAATGATGAGACGGGGAGGGGCAGGGGTAAGGAGGGGAAGATTTTGGGAGGGGGAGATGATGGGGGGAATTGTTTTATGAATGTTTGCTATCCTTTGTATGTTTTATGTCAACGACACCTAGTTGTGTAGTCTGCAAATGGGATCCTTGGGGTATCCATGGGGTGTGAGTGTCCTAGCCCTGAGCTGGGGGGCCTGGGCGATTACTATGTTTCAGAATATTACTTCTGTGTTCTCTTTAAATGTTGATGAGTAAGTCTACAATTCAGCATGTCACCTGGAACGTGGCCGGTATAGGATCTGTGGTCAAGAGATATAAAATCCTCTAAGCCTTACAGAGAGCGGAGGCAGATATTTTGATGCTACAAGAGATTCACCAAATAAGGGAGGAGCATTTGAAACTTAAGCAATAATGGCTGGGTGAGATTTTTTCATCTCAAGCTGGGACATGGAATGTGGGTGTAGCAATCTTAGGGGGTTATTTTCTAAAGCCTTATCGCATGCATTAGTGCCCTAACACACGTCGTAAGGCCATGTCACATGCGAAAAGGTCCTTTTCGCATGCGATATAATGCAAATTAGGGGGAGGGGAGGAGTCAGGGCGGGGAGGGGGCGGACTCGGCAGTGTCTTCGCTGCCAGCGATAATGATACTAACATTATTGTCGGCACTAGCGCGCTGAATAGCATCACCTTTCATGGTGGCGCTATTCGGTGTGAAAGCCAGCAGCCGGCGCACCGCCATGGTGCAAAGGCTGCGGGCTTTCGCAGGCCCGCCCCCTGTTTTCGCAGGAGTCATCATTCTGCGAAGGATGATGAATCCTGGCCCTAGTGGGAAAAAAGATGCCTTTTCAGGCAACAAAGATCATTGAGGACCTTGAGGGGAGATATATCATTGTGATGGATGTACTCTATAGTCATCCCATAGTTTTGTGTAATCTATATGCTCCCAATGTATATGAGCACTCATTTTTTGTAAAAGTTTATAAGCTTCTGTTAGAGTATGCACAAACCACTCTATTGTTGGGGAGTGCCTTCAATTGCCTGCATGACCCGATTAGGGGAGAAGAAAAACTGATACTTCACGCATATCCAGCATAGCTCTCTGCTTCAACGGCAGGGGAGAAGAAAAAAGGATTCGCACTCACAAAGCGGGGAGTAGCTGGCTTGTTACGGCGGTTACTACCCCAAACCAAATAAGCCTGATACTTCACTTTCAATGCATATCCAGCATGGTTCTCTGCTGCATCGGCAGGGGAGAAGAAAAACTGATACTTCACGCATATCCAGCATAGCTCTCTGCTTCAAAGGCAGGGGAGAAGAAAAACTGATACTACACGCATATCCAGCATAGCTCTCTGCTTCAAAGGCAGGGGAGAAGAAAAACTGATACTACACGCATATCCAGCATAGCTCTCTGCTTCAACGGCAGGGGAGAAGAAAAACTGATACTACACGCATATCCAGCATAGCTCCCTGCTTCAACGGCAGGGGAGAAGAAAAACAACCAATAAGGGCTGAATAACATAGTCTGGGTAAAACAAATAAGCATGGGTGTAGCTTGCTTATTGCGGCGGTTACTTCCCCTACTACCCCTAACTAATCAAGCTTGATATTTCACTTGGATGCAGCTCCATCACTGCTCTCTACATTAATGGTGGGGGTGGAAGGGAAATAGAACCAAAGAGCTAAGAGAAACAGATAAGTATGAGAAAAAAATGTGTGAAGCTTGCTGGGCAGACTGGATGGGCCATTTGGTCTTCTTCTGCCGTCATTTCTATGTTTCTATGTTTCTATGTTTCTATTACAGATAAAATAACTCTGGGATTAGCCAGTAGTCAAAAAAAAATTAATGGGGGTCTCCTTTCCTTGTCATCATTTAGACTTAGTAGACATATGGAAAACGTTACACCCCGCATTGCGGGAGTAAACACATATCTCTAAAGCACATCCTATGTGTTCACGATTGGATTATTTATTAACCAATAGTCTTTTTTTTTTCCTCTAGTTATGGTTTGGAAATAATGCCTGCTTCCCTTTAAGATCATTCTATGGTGTGGGTTGATATAGTGGGGTTTTGCCCTGTGAACTCTCAGAAGTCATGGAGATTTCCAGCTTATTTATATAAAGACTTGGGTTTTCACAATTTTTTAATGATGCAGTGGGAGGAATTTTTGGAAATGAATGTAAAACTTAAAGATCAGCCACTACTTTTTTGGGAAACTGCTAAGCCGATTTTAAGAGGTGACATTATTTTGTATGTGGCGGCTAAGTGGAAGGCAATTAATAGTGATATCCTGAAACTGGAGCGTCAACTTCAAGAAGGTAAAAGAGTGGTGGGCTCAATAGGCTGGGGGGGGAGGAACAAGATGGCAGTAAGAGGAGGATGCTGAAATTTGCTATCTGATGGAATTGCCTATATTTTCTTTCTAAATGGCTTCTAAAAGAAAAGGGAAGGTTAGTTTTCTCCTCCGAGCTTATTCACCTCCCTGGCCAGCAAGCAATTACATCCTTTGCTTCTCCCATTTCTGCTTTGTCCCGAGGCCAACTCTCCATTGCTGAGTCCAAGGAAGGAGCGTCGGCTCAGCTGGGAGAGGAGGTTTCCCTCAGACCCCGGCCACAAGACTTTCTGCCATCAGTCAGATGCAACTTCTCCCGGGAAGCTGCACCAACGCAGGAGAATGACATTCCTCCATTGTCTGTGCGGGAGGGGGCTGAGGAGGCATTGCTATCTGTTCAATCTCTGTAGGAATTGGAAATGACCCAGAGTAATGCAGAGACAGCTAGCCAAGTGCTGGAAGCTCCGTTGGGTGGTTCTCCTGCTATGGCTGCTATATGTTCTGGGGAAACCTTTCTTGCTAGTAAGTTCACTCAACTCCTTAAACCGGCAGAAGTGACTCTGGATTCCCAATGGGATATGATGGCCAAGTTTGGACAGATTCTTTGTAGATTTTCTGCAAGGAAAATGGATTCTCTTGCCTCAAAATTGGAGCCCCATATTTCTAGACTTGAGTCACAAGTTCAGGAGCATGTGGAACAATTAAATGAGATTAAAAATGACTTGAGGTCAATGCAGGTAGTTCAGACTGCTTTCTTGCAGGAACAAGCAGCAATGTCTCGATGGATTGAAGCATTGGAGAATTCTGCTAAAAGCAGTAATCTTTGTATTTTGAATTTTCCTAAAATTATGGGTGAATTATCCTGGATTACGCTTAAAAAAATATTTAGTAGAAATCCTATATCTGGCTCTAGATACGCTCCCTTCAGTGAATAAGTCAGTTTTTTCTCCCCAGTCTAACGTAGTGTTTGGTCAAGATGTTCCTGCTGTTGTGTCCCGCGGCCGCATATGGTCGCGGCTGCGACCCCCTACCTCACCCACGGCAGCGGGCCGCCACGGCAGCATTGAGGAAGCCGGGGAAGTCAGGCCCATCTCACCCTTACACTGGTGCGGGCCTTCGTGGTGGCTGCCAGCAGGGGAAGCGCCCTGCTTTCCCCTCACGGCGTCGGGCTGCCCTTCCTCTATGGCCAGGATCCAAGATGTCCGCCATAGGGGCGAGGCCGTGCCTCCTCATTGAATTTAAAGGGGCCTCATTCTTTAAATTGACTTCACCTGTGCCTGACGGGTCAGGCACAGGGAAGTATATAAGGAGGCTCTCCACAGTCATTCCTTGACTTGGCAACACTTCGGTTAGTCAAGTCTACTTGCTTCAGTGAGTCTTCTGTGCTTTGGATCCTTGCTTCTTGTGTCTCGTCTTAGTGATTCCTGGTGTGTGACTTCGGATTGGCAAGTGGTGATTCCTGGTGTGTGACTTCAGACTGGCAAGCAGCGATCCCTTGGTGTGTGACCTCGGACTGGTAAGCGATGACCCTCTGGCACTTGACCTTGGACTTCATCTGGACCATTGTCTCCAAGGGCCCACCTAAGTCCCAGCGGCCTGGGTCCCTATGGGTTCCTCCCGGGGGGATTGCGGGCTTCCAGGAGTGAAGCTCCAGTTAGCCCTTGCGCCGACCTCACGACTCCTTGACCTCTCAAAGGTCCACCTAAGTCCCAGCAGCCCGGGTCCCTACGGGCTCCTCCCGGGGGGACCGCGGGCTTCCAGTGGCGAAGACTCAGTTGCCTCCTCGACGTCACGACTCCTCGTCTGCTCCACAGCCACCTCAGTCTCCAGTGCCGAGTGTCCGCTGGTCGCATCTTCTGTTCTGCCTCGCCACCCGACGGGAGAACCTACGGATCCACATCCTAAGGTATACCATCCTCCCATCGGTCCAAGGGTTCACAAGCCTGAGCATAACACCTGCAGTTTCTTTTTTAAATTTAACGGGCCACTTGGAAATGTCTGGTCCAGAAATAATTAAAAGAACTACTTTATTAGTTTCTTTTTTTTTCTGAAGCCGATTTAAGCAAAGTAATGGTAACATATTTCCAAAATTTAAATGTGTATTTTCTGGGACAAAAATGGAGAATTTTTCCTGATCTCTCAATGTTACAGTTGTGAACCCTTGAGCCAGCTGGGACAGTAGATGGAATACTGTGGGTACCCACAGGAAGCGTCACAGCTGGGAGGCAGTGCTGAAGAGACGGTGGAGACTTCACCAGTGGAAGCCCGAGGTCCCCCCAGGAGGAGCCCATAGGAACCTGGGCCTCTTGGACTTAGGCAGGACCCTATGCGGCCAAGGATCTGGGAAGCATCCGGAGAAGTGGGCAAAGAGGACGGCTAGACCCAGGAGGCTGGACGAGTCTTCACCCTCGGAAGCCTGCTGCTCCCCCGGGAGGAGCCCGTGAGAGCCCGAGCCGCTGGGACTTAGGAGAATCCTCTGAGCCAGCGAGTACCGGATACCTGAGGTGGTGGAAGAAGCCGAATTCGGAGTCCAGGAGCGAAGCCGGGTCAGAAGCCAGAAATCAGAGATCCAAACCAAAGCCAGGGGCGGAAGCTGAAGACAGAGTCGTGGGTTGGAGCCGGGTTGGAAGCCAGAAGTCAGAAGTCAATATCAAAACCAGGAGCGGAAGCTGAAGACGTACTCAAAAGATGAAGCCGAGTCAGGACCCAGAAGTCAGAAGACGAACCAGAGCCAAGGGCAGAAGCTGAAGACGTAGTCAAGAAACAAAGCCAGGTCAGGAGCCAGAAGACAGAGGGACGATCAGGATTCACCGCAGCAACTAGTAACTCAGGGGAACTGAGAGAACCTCGTTGCAAGGTGAGGTACAGCTGTGGCTGCCAGGTTTAAATAACCCGGCAGCATCTGACATCACCAGGAGGGCTGTCCTGCAATTCCCTCGCTGGCCCCTTTAAATGCAGAGCCCCAGCGTGTGTGCGCACGCCTAGGGGGTGGGGGCCAGCCACAGGCCGTCGGCGGCGTATCCATGTCATGGGGAGCACCGCGGTAGGCCACGTTCCAAGCCTGGGCAGCCGATGAAGGTCTCCTGCAGCCGGACCGGGCCATGTGGTAAGTGGAGGTCCCGGGGCACGGCCCGGGACCGTAACACTCAAGGTTGACAAAGCAAACAAGGAAGGCTTTCTTGACTCTCAGAAAGTATACCTTGTCTTTAGGAGCCTCATTTGTTTTGTGTTATCCTTGTAAATGTTTTGTCAAATATCGTTCAGAGAGTTTTCTGGGGTTTTTTTCTCCGGATCAATTGAAATACTTTATTGAGGCTCACAAGATGTTAACATCTTCTCCTACTCCCTTAGGGAACCAGTGAATCTTGTAATTGTCGATATAGCAGAATGTATTTTGTTATTGTCTTTCTCTTTATTTTTCTTTATAGTCTTCTGTATTTCTCTCCTGACCCTTTTTCTTTCAATTTCTTTTTTTGTAGGGGTCTGTATTTTTTTGAATAAAATGTTCTTATATAATTTTTTTCCTTTTTATGTGCTATTATCAATCCTTTTGTTACTGTTACAAAGTTTTTATGCTTTGTTGATTGAAATACCATGAAAAAGAAAATAAAAAAAAAAAGAGCAAAGTCCTACTAATCTTGCTAAGGCACAATATTTTGAATCTCAAATTACCCTAAATGCTCTAGTACATCAGAGGACAAAGAAAGGCTTGATGTATTATAGATACAAATACTTTCAGTATGGAAATAAAGGGCCGGATTTTAAGACGTATGTGCGGGCGTACATTTGTGCGCACAACCCGGCGCACACAAATGTATGCCCGATTTTATAACATGCATGCACAGCCGCGTGCATGTTATAAAATCTAGGGTCGGTGCACACAACGGGTTGCACACTAGTGCACCTTGCGCGCGCCGAGCCCTAGGGGAGACCTGATGGCTTTCCCCGTTCCCTCTGAGGGGTGCGTCAACCCCACCTCGGCCCAAGGGTCCACCTATGACGCAACAGTGCGTGCATGTAAGAGGATATCTACTGAAGCTCTCAGGCTCATAAATCTGAAATAACTCAAATTTCTTGCTCAGCCTTTATTGGATATTGGATACAAAGACAAGAAGGACAAAAGATAACTGTATCACAAAGAATAAATCAACTGAGAGAACGCAAGATTCTCAAACAACCCACAGGCTAAGATGTGAAAACTACCATTCCCATCCAAAACTACACATACTCTGCACCTATTGTACTAGCCTAATTCCATAGGTCCAAGAAACCGCCTTTAGATAGATGGAAATTAATACCTACAGACAATTACTAACACTGTGACCAATCATTTAGTTTTTTATTTTTTTGCAGAATTTATAACTATGAATGTCATCTGTAAACTGTTGTGATCTATACAAGGAACGATTGAATATAAATTGCTTAAATAAATAAATATTAACAGTGCAACAAGGACGTCTGGCAGCTTCTGCTCTTCTCGAGATTCTAGGCCACATGAAGTATCAGAAGTCATGGTACTAGGCCTGGAGAAGGACCGTTGCTAGTTAAGAAACTGGAGGGGAGTGGAGTAGATGAAACTCTGTTTACAGACAAGAATGTATGGGAAGAGCTAGGAAAACTGAAAGTGGACGAAGCCATGGGGTCTGATGAGTTTCATCCCAGGATACTGAGTGAGCTCAGGGATGTGCTAGCAGGTTCCACTGCATGACCTGTTCAATAGATCCCTAGAAACAGGAGTGATGCCGAGTGATTAGAGAAGAGCAGTGATGGTCACACTTCACAACAGTGGGAGCAGAGAGGAGGCTGGAAACTACAGGCCAATTAGCTTCACCTCGGTGGTAGGAAAAGTAATGGAGTCGCTGCTGAAAGAAAGAATAGTGAACTATCTACAGTCAGAAGAATTGCTGGACCAGAGGCAGCATGGATTCACCAGGGGAAGGTCCTGTCAGACAAATCTGATTGTCTTTTTTGATTGGGTGACTAGGGAATTAAATCGAGGAAGAGCACTCGATATCATCTACTTGGTTTTCAGCAAAGCTTTTGATATGGTCCCGCACAGGAGGCTTGTGAATAAAATGAGCTTAGGAGTGAGTGCTGAGGTGGTGGTCTGGATTGCAAACTGGTTGACGGACAGAAGACAATGTGTGTCGGTAAATGGAACTTACTCTGAAGAGAGAGTGGTGTTAAGCAGAGTGCTGCAAGGATCGGTGTTGGGACCAGTCCTTTTCAAGATCTTTGTGAGCGACATTGCGGACGGGACGGGTTTGTCTTTTTGCAGATGATACTAAGATCTGCAATAGAGTGGACACACCGGAAGGAGTGGAGAGAGTGAGACGGGATTTAAGGAAGCTGGAAGAGTGGTCGAAGATATGGCAGCCGAGATTCAATATCAAGAAGTGCAGAGTCATGCATATGCGGAGTGGAAATCTGAAAGAATTGTATTTGATAGGAGGTGAAGGACTGATGTGCACGGAGCAGGAAAGAGACCTTGGGGTGATAGTGTCTAACGATCTAAAGTCGGCCAAACAATGTGACAAGGTGATAGCTAAAGCTAGAAGAATGCTGGGCTGCATAGAGAGAGAAATATCTAGTAAGAGAAAGGAAGTGATCTTCCCCCTTGTACAGGGCCTTGGTGAGGCCTCACCTGGAGTAGTGTTCAGTTCTGGAGCCCGTATCTCCAAAGGGACAGAGACAGGATGGAGGCAGTCCAGAGGACCAAAAAGGTGGATGGTCTTCATAAAATGACTTATGAGTTGAGATTGAAGAACCTAAATATGTATACCCTGGAGGAGAGGAGGAGCAGGGGTGATATGATACAGACTTTCAGATACTTGAAAGGTTTTAATGATCCATGGTCAACAACAAACTTTTTACGTTGGAAACAAATCAGTAGAACTAGGGGTCATGATTTGAAACTCCAGGGAGGAAGACTCAGAACCAACTCAGGAAGTATTTCTTCACGGAGGGTGGTGGATGCCTGGAATGCCTTTCCGGAGGAAGTGGTGAAGACTAAAACTGTGAAGGATTTCAAAGGGGTATGGGATAAACACTGTGGATCCATAAAGGCTAGAGGATGGGAATGAAGAGTAGAGCCATGGGGGTGGAGTCCTGGAGTGGAGGCTACTACATGGTGATTACTACCCTTACTCAATAAGCCTTCACAAGGTTAATGCAACTCCAACATTGCTCTCTTCTTCAATGGCAAGGGGAAATGTGGAAAAGAGGATTTGCATTCAGACAACAACCAACAAGGACTGAACTACACATTTTGAGTAAACAAATAATCTTTGTGGGGGTAGCTTGCTTATTGCAGTGGTTACTACCCTAAACCAATTAAGCCTGATACTTCACTTTGAATGCATATACAGCATTGCTCTCTGCTTCAATGGCAGGGAGAAATGTGGAAAAGAGGATTTAAATTCAGACAATATCCAACAAGGCATTGATCTGTGCAATCTGGGTAAACAAGCATCGGGGTAACTTGCTTGATGCTGCGGTTACTACCCTTAACCATTAAGCTTTATGCTCACCTTTGATGCAACTCCAACATTACTCTCTGCATCAATGACAGGGAATGGCAGGAAATTTGAATCAAACAGTTACCAACAAGGGCCCTGAACTTGGTGGTCGGTGAAATAGATAAGAATGGGAAAATAAGTGTGGGAGCTTGCTGGGCAGACTGGATGGGCTGATTGGTCTTTTTCTGCCGTCATGTTTAGCCTGGAAATAAGTTGATGAAACATTGTTGGTTTACAGCTTGGTGAAGTTCAATCTGTTGTTTGTTCAGTGTTAGGATACATTTCTTAGGCTGTTATTAAAAACTGGATGCCACAAGGATCGGATTATCTTCCAGTAAGGTAACAGCTCTTATGTGCTAAATTTGATATCGGTCTGTATTCTGCTCAAAGAAATGCTTCCATAATTCTACAGGCTCTAATTAAAGAATTAAATTGAAATATCTTAAGTCTGGGATGAATATTGTGACAATTTATACTGTAATTTGCTGGTGATTAATTTTTTTTTGTGTATTTGCTTCTATGATCTCTTTCAACTCATCCAATTAATATAGTATTGGGTATACAGTTTTCTCAGTTTGATGTAGCAAAGCAATTACAATACAAATGAAATTGGCACATAGATGTTATTTCAGAACAATTTTGGCATTGTTGTCTTGTGTTGGTGGTACTCAATATGTTAAATATGCTTCATTCTGCTCTTTCTTTATTTTAACTTTTTTTTTTTAAGCCAAGGCCCATATCTCCCTCGTGGATATTCCTGGCAGCCAGCAAACTCTGGAATGCTTTGCCAACAGCATCTGGGTCTGTGCCTGGATGTGCGCTCATCTGTAGCCTCTTGGCTGCTTTGCTGCTGGGTCATCGCAATCCTGACACAATACACTGGCCCCTATCCATCATGATTCACAAATTCAGCTTTGATATTGGAGAATCACAAAGAAAGCCCTTCGAATATACTTTTTTCCCCCTAAGAATTCGATTTTAAAGGAAGAACACACATTTTCTGATGTTCCCATTACTTACTCTACATAACATATCATATATTCCCCGTTAGTGGGGGAAATACCTATGTATGTTTTTCTGCATACCAATATCCGCACCCAACGCGTTTATTTAAAACTATTTAAACTGTTTTTCTATTAATTTGTTATACTAATTATACTTTTATTTTAGCAAAATCTAGTATTATTAGCATTTTAATTATAATAGTTACCTGTAACAAAAGCAAACTCTAGACTAAGCTATGGTGAAATTTCCTGACTAGGCCTCTAGCTTGCATTTTTTTTTTTTTTTTTATAGATAACCCCATTATCATAATGTCAATGCATAAAAAGGACATACAGACTTTACCCCTCTCTGCATGTTTCTAAAATTACTCTCCCTATGAATACCCAAACAAGTTTCTTGCTATTGGAAGGAACTCATGACTATGCACAATGTCTCTGTGGTAACTGCCAATAAAGTCAAAAGTCGCTACTTTAGGCATTTTTAATATTTGCAAACTGTAATGCAATTCATAAGGATAAGCATCAATATAGTTTAAGGAGTGAATTTTCAGAAACCTGCGGAGCAGGTAAGGTAACTGGGTAAATTAACCCAGATATCTTCACATGGACACATTGATTTTATAACATGCGCGCGTCGCCATGTGCACGTTATAAAATACAATACCCATGCGCACATGTGCGTCCGATTTTATATCAGCATGCGCATGTGCAGGTGGGTTGCAACTCGGGTGCACAAAGGGAGGTGATTTCAAAAAAATACGCATGGCAACGCAATCAGCCCGTTCCCAGTTCCCTCCCGGTCCGCTCCAATTAAGGAGCGGCCTGGGAGGGAACTTTCCTATCCCCCTACCTACCCTTACTCCCTTTTCCCCTCTCCTCTCCTCCCCGACCCCTAACCCCCTCCAACTATTACAATTTTTTTTTGTTTTACATCTTACTTCATCTTTGCAGGTGAAGTAAGTTCCACACGCCGGCAGTCGGCCGGCACACGCTTCCCCGGGTCATGGCCTAATGGCCGCTGTCCCGGCCGGCCCTCACCTCGCCCCTCCACCCTTGGCCCACCCCTTTTACAGAGCCCAGCACTTCCACATGTATCGGGAGATACGCGCATGGCCGGGCCATTTTTAAAATGCACTCGGCACACACAAGGCCCGGCCACGCGCGAATCCCCCAGTTTTGCACACGCTAGGCTTTTAAAATTTGGCCTTAAGTGACCAATAGAAGTTTATGTTTGGGACAAGAAGGTTTGTTCCTTGTTCCCACAGTTAAGGAAGTATGTACAGTTAGATGCAGGAAGACAGTAATTTCCATAAGGGGCCCTGGAATTCTGTCTCTTTAGATATTAGGATGGAATCAAATTAATTGACTTTTAGGAAAAGGGTGAAAGTCTGTTCCCGGGCTGGGGGAGGGGTGAGATGGTCTGATTTGTTTTATTCTGATGTGGGTAAGCGTGATATTGAAGATTTTAATGATTTTATATTGTTTTTATTGTATTTTTATTACTGTGTATTTGATTGTGTTGTGCACCGTTCTGGTCAGTATTTTTCTGAATGTACGGTACCTAAAAGTTGGAAATAAATAAAATATTTATATGACTGGGGTTACCCAGCTAAATATAGCTGGATACACTTTTTGAAAATTGAACCCTAAGCAAGTACTGATTATGTAATAATGACTTTGACCTCACTGCACCATACTGCAATAGCAATTTCATGCAGAATAAGCTACAACAGCATATTAATTTAACCTCTGCAATAAATTGCACTAGAATCATCTTCCTGACTGACTAGTGAGATTCTAAATGGTCAATGATCTACCTGCTAATGCTTCATAATAGGTCAGCAGTCCAGCTTTCCAACTTGCTGCTGATGATGTCAGATGATCTCAAATTCCTCTAAATAATTATCTCCAATGGATGCAGTAGAGGATAGGCGCTGCACTTTATGGAGGCGCAAGGAGCTTACGGTGGGGTTAATTTCCTTTAAATGACCCGTCCAGAAGTGGTTATTATAAATCCTATAAACCACTATTTTGTTGACGTTAGCATCTTCTCTATGATGTTTCTAACATTTATGGGATGACAAATTTATGGAAAAGAACAACTCTTCAGAAATGATGTTGACATTAATTGGGTTACTAAGAATGAATAAAGAAAGCCAATTGTTTTTAATTCTCAAAATCTAGAGCTGCCAACAGTGTTTGTTGTTACAAATATGTTAATTTATCAGACACGATTATCATTGCAAGAGACACTCTAGGAGTTGGAATTACAGTAGGTAATGTAAGTCCTCAGATCCTGAGGCCTCATTAAGCACCATTATTCATGTCCTTGTTTTATTAAACTGTTCCTGCCCATGTATCTCCATGGTTATTAATGTCTTATGCATTCTGTTTAGGTATTCAATACTCAAGGATCCAGCAAACTGGCTCAGTATTAATCCAGCAAATGGAACCATCTACACCACAACCAGTCTGGATCGGGAATCCCCTTTTGTCCACAACAATACTTACATTGCAGAGTTTCTGGCAATAGACGATGGTAAGTGTCAATATATGATACATTTCTGATAAGAAAGATCATTTGCTCCTAACCAATTTGTTGGTTTTAACATTGGATAGGCAGAAATTTAAGAGGCAATTTTGAGTAGTCCAGGTAGTTGCAGAGTATACTCGCACTTTTAACTTTTTACTACCCAGTAGTGTCCCTTCTGAAAATTATCTAGTGTTACTTAGATTTTCCAGAAGTGTGTGCATTCTTTGCATGGGCTATTACCCTGGGCAGCTGGGGGGGGGGGGGGGGAGTGCGGAATTGCAAATTGTATGCGTGTTATTGAAAATCAAATGTACTCTCCTACTGCAACCTGAACACATCCTCACAATGTAACTGAAAGTATGAGCATGGTGGAAGAGGAGGGAAATCTTCAAAAATTGCCCCCCCCCCTAAAAGTTAACAAATGTTTCAAGTGGTAACTTTATATTACTCAAACAAATGTATGTCAGTCTAGTATAATTGTATCTTCTACTGCTCATTTGTTGACCTTTATTTCTGTGTATCCAAATGGACTAACATGGCAACCCAAGCTATTCTGTCCGAATGGATAGAAAATAAGTGTCCGTGCACATGTGAAATCAAGTACTCAGCATAGAATAAAGACCCTGTAATGAAGTTAGCTAAGGGAGCGGTGCATAACATGGGTGTTGGGTGGAGATCTGGGAAGGGAGAAGAGTGGCTAGGGGAGTGGAGGATCAAGGGAGGAGTAATGGGTGAGTAGAGGGAAGTCAGTAGGTAGGGCCAAGGATGGGCAATGGGCATAAAGGGGCTGCACACACTAGTGCAGCCCTTTTTTGCCACCGAGAGCATCTTAAGTACTTTAAGTGCTTGCCATACCTTAGCTTGCCATCCATTCGCAGGAGATCAAGGGCTATCCAGCAGTGATGAGGTGGTAGCATGCGATGGCGATATCAGCAAGTACCACTTCAGGTTTCCATTGAGTGTGTCATCTGGAAGTGGTCGGCGCACATTATTCCCAGCAGGTCATGACCCTAGTGGTGATAGCAGTCAACATGGCCCCAAAAATGCAGGTACAAGCAGTTGGCAAGAATACTAAGTCGAACTCAGGAGAAGGTAAAGAAGATCAAGCAGGAGCAATGTGGCTCCAGCACCGAAAGCTCCAAGGGCAGAATCGAGACCAGTGACGCATGGTAGCATCAAGAAAAAAGCAGGGAAACAGCAGGAGCTGAACTCGCTAATGTTTGAGCTCAGTTCAGCCATGGTAGAAACAGAAGGGACATGCTCAAGGGCATGAGCAGCAACTCCGGATGCAACATCAATGGGCAAGAGAATTGGGGTAAGACTGTGGGACATAGCATGAGCATATCAAATAAGAACATAAGAACATGCCATACTGGGTCAGACCAAGAGACCATCAAGCCCAGCATCCTGTTTCCAACAGTGGCCAATCCAGGCCATAAGAACCTGGCAAGTACCCAAATATACCTTCTGATTCTGACTAGAATGTTGATTCTAGTGATGAGGAAAAGTCATTAGCAAATGTGATGCAGAGTGCAATAAAGGCCTTCAAAAAACAGAGATCCAATACAAAAGAATCAGAAGTGGAGGAGGCTGGCATTCATAAGGCACATGATGCCAGTTCAGTGCCACAGGGTCTTGGGGCTACACTCAGAGCACCCAGCCTAGAGACCAATTTAAGCAGTCACTCAGCAGAGGAGATTCTATTTGATGATAGCAGACTAGCATATGAGGTACCATGTAAGATAAAAAAAAGATTTGGAGGCATGAGTACATTGACAAGTTTTCATTGCCTATAAAGGATCAGGAGGGGGTGAATAATGAAGCTAAAAAAGAATGAGCAGGTGATCATAGAGAAAAAAAAGCATAAAATATGGAAGGCCATTCACAGTTGGGTGTTGGCTTTCCATATTTTTTAGTGTGGAGGTCGAGTATAAACCAGAGCAAGCAGTTTGCTATCTGGATACCATTATGCGAATACATAGACATTAAGGAGGCTAGGCAATGCTAAATTATGACATCAAGTTTAGAAAGAGTACGGTAGAAGACAGTTCTATCTCATGGAACTGCTGGATCTATGGATGGACCAAATGACCATACAAAAACTAGGGAACTCAGACAGATCACACAGCTTTTATAGCAATTTCCGAGACAAGAGCGCAACAAGGAACAGCAGGAGGCATGACATGTGTCACCAATTCAACGCTGGGCACTGCTCCTGGTGCCCTTGTCATTTTTGACAAGTATGCTCAAATTGTGGCACTTTTCACATGGCCTCACAGTGTAAGTTGCCCAAGGAGCACAGACATCAATCAGAATTGGCATAGCAGAGCAGTGACGGAATTAGCCTCTTCTCCGGTCAACATTAAAAGCCATGGCAAAGTGGTGATTTATCCATTAATGGCACAAGCAAAAGAGTGTTATAGCTGTGGACCCTTGGACCTGGACGAGTGATAATGTAACCACTGAGGGATTGCCCCCAGAGGAACTTGTCTCCGGCAGGTGGAGCTTGTGAGAAAACCCGACCAGAGCTTCACCTATACCAGGTGCGGGTGCCTCATAGAAGACAGTGAAGCTGAGGATGAAGTCTGGGCCAGGGATCCGGGTCAGGGCAGGCAGCAAAGGTGCGGAACAGAGTCCAATCCAAAGATCCGGGGCAGGCAGCAGGCAAGCAAGAATGAAGTACCAGGCCAAGGATCGAGATGGGCAGTAGACGAACAGAGATGAGAAGACAAGCCAAGGTCAAACCAGGAGATCAAGCCGAGTAAGGGAACACAGGAACTGGAGGATGAGGAGAAGACCGGAGACAGGAACAAAAGCACGGGCAGGAAAGCAGGAACTGGAACGCCAGGATATGACTCAGGAACACAAGGACTGGAGCAGAAGCAGGAACAGAACCAGGATCAGGATCAAGGCAGGAACTGGAACGAGAGACGTCAGGAACAGCAACTAGCACTCCGAGGAGACGACCTGTTGCAAAGGCAAAAGCTGGAAACTGCTGTGGGATTTAAATACCCCTCCGGAGTGATGTCATCCATCGGGGCCAGGCCAAGGTTTCCCGCCATGGCCCCTTTAAAGGGCAGAGTCTCCCGCAAGTGCGCACCTAGGGAGAACCCCGCTGGATGGAAGAGGACGTGTTGCAGCCACGTGTGAGGCCGCGGTCGGCCTGCCGCAGAGTGGGGCATGCCATGCCAGACTGCGGCAGCGGCTGGCAGCAGGAAAGATAGGGGGGATCGGCCGAGGCCTGCCGCGGCTGGGAGCCGCAACAGTATCCCCCCTTATGCGCCCTCACAGAAGGACCGGGCTTGCCGGGGTTTGTGTGATGGAAGTGCTGGAGTAAGGATTTATCCAAGATATTGGACGATGGTTCCCATGAGTTCTCTTCAGAACCAAAGTCTTCCCAGGAGATCAAATATTCCCAGCGCCTGTGGTTTTGACGGACATCCAGAATGTCCCGGACCTGGTAGACAGGTCATCTTCAGAAACAACCTCTGGAGGTTTGGGTGGAACAGAGAGAGTAACAAGGGCTTCACTAGGGATACATGAAAGGAATTATGTATCCGGAGACTGATGGGAAGCCGCAAGTGATAGGTCACTGGACCCAAACATTCACTGACAGAGAATGGTTCAATGTACCTAGGTGCCAGCCTCATTGATGGAACCCAAAGGTGAATGTGGCGGGTGCTGAGCCAAACCCGATCCCCTGGGTTAAAGAATGATGCAGGGCGATGGCTCTTATCCGACACATTTTTGGCTGAATTGGTGACTGAATTGGTGGCTTTCAGCTCGTGCAGCTGTTCGGCCGTGAGCTGGGCTGCTGGAGAAGGTTCAGAGAGAGACAAGGGCAAGGGAGGCCTTGGATACCTGCCATAAAGAACTTGGAAGGGAGAAGTTCCAGTAGCAGAGTGTACATATGAATTGTGTGAAAATTCTGCCCATGGCAGTAGTGTGGCCCAATCATCATGGTGGCTCCCTATGAAAGAGCGGGTGAAGGTATTCAACCCCCGGTTGATCCGTTCGGCTTGCCCATTCCCTTGAGGGTGAAAGGCTGTAGTGAAGTCTAACTGCATACCAAATTTTTTACACAAAGCGCGCCAGTACATGGCCGTGAATAGGGGACCACGATCAGATGCAATATGCAGGGGGAGGCCGTGTAGACGGAAGATATGCAGGGAAAACAGTTGTGCCAATTCAGGAGCCGACGGAAGCTTGGATAGAGGCACAAAATGTGCCATTTTGGAGAACCTGTCGACTACTACCCATATCACCTGGTTGCCGGAGGAGGAAGGCAGGTCTACCACAAAGTCCGTGGAGATGTGGGTCCAAGGTTCCCGAGGTGCTGGAAGGAGGTTGTAGGAGTTCACATGGCCAGTCGGGCAGTGGCTTCTGTTGCACACAAGTCGGACAGGAACTGACATAGGCAGGAACGTCCTGGGCCATACAAGGCCACCAATAATATCGGAAGAACAGTTCCAAGGTTCGTGTCCTGCCTGGGTGTCCAGCCATGAGTGAATCGTGAGCCCAAGTTAGTACCTTGGGTTGAAGGCAGAGTGGGACCACCATCTTCCCTTGAGGCACAGTGTTGGTGATGGCCAGTAGGATCTTGGCAGGGTCCAAGATATAGCGAGGTAGGTCCGGTGTATCTTCTGCGTCATGAAGTCTAGACAGGGCATCTGCCCGAGCGGTTTCCTTGCGGGCCGGTAGTGCAGTACAAAATTGAACCAGCTGAAGAAAAGGGACCAGCAGGCCTGGCGTGGATTCAGGCGCCGAGCTTTGCTAAGGTACTCCAAATTCTTATGGTCAGTGTAGACCGTGATGGGGTGTTGCGCCCCCTCCAACCATTGTCTCCATTCTTCAAAGGCCATCTTTATGGCCAATAGTTCTTGATCTCCGATTCCATAGTTCTTTTCTGCAGGAAAAAATTTGCGGGAGAAGAAAGAGCCAGGGGTGCTGGCTGGAGTGCTAGCTGAGGACTGCCTCCGACAAGCCCCCACGGCTATGTCAGAGGCGTCTACCTCCATGATTAACGGGCGAGCTGGGTCTGGGTGGTGGAGACAGAGCTCTTACAAGAATGACCTCTTTAGTTCTTCGAAGCCTTGGACAGCCTCAGCAGGCCAATGCCTGGTGTCAGAGCCCTTCCTAGTTAGGTCTGTAAGTGGTGCCACAATATGGGAATACCATGGGATGAAATTCCTGTAAAAGTTGGCAAAGGCATGGAACCACTGCAACGAACAAAGTCCCACCGGTTGCGGCCACTCCTGGATACTGGTTAGCTTGTCCGGGTCCATTCGGAAGCCGGAGGTGGAAACAATAAAGCCCAAGAAGGGCAAGGACACATATTCGAAGAGGCATTTTTCAAGTTTTGCGAACAGGCGGTGTTCTCTTAAGCACTGGAGAACCCGACGGACGTCAGTATGATGCGTGGCCAGGTCTTTACAGTAGATCAGGACGTCAAGATAGACGATTTCTCCCTTATGGAGCATGTCCCTAAAGACTTCATTCATTAGGTTTTGGAAAACCGCTGGCGCATTGCACAGTCCAAAAGGCATTACTAGGTATTTGTAATGACCATCAAGTGTATTGAAGGTGGTTTTCCACACGTCCCCAGGCTTTATTCGAACCAGATTGTAGGCCCCGCGAAGGTCCAGTTTTGTAAAAACTCTGGCTCCTTGGAGATGGTCCAAGAGTTCCGGAATAAGTAGGAGTGGGTAGCGATCTCTGCGAGTGATAGCATTGAGTCCCCGGTCAATGCAGGGTCTTAACGAGCCATCTTTCTTGGCTACAAAAAAGAATCCAGCGCCTGCTGGAGAAGTGGAGGGGTGAATGAACCCCCTGTCAAGGTTTTCTTTAATGTATTGGGACATTGCTTGGGTCTTGGGCAGAGAAAGCGGATACACCTGTCCAGGGGCAGAACTGTGTTGAGCAGGAGGTTGATGGCACAATCGAAAGGGCGATGCTCTGGAAGAGTCTCCGCCTCCTCTTTGGAAAACACGTCAGAGTAGTCAACGTACTGTGGAGGTAGAGGAAGGGCTCTAATGGCAAGTAAGAGCTTATGTTGGGGCATCTGTTGTAGGCAGGTAGCAAAGCAGTCTGACCCCCAGACAGTGATTTGTAGAGTCTTCCAGTCGATGGTAGGTGAGTGTTTTTGCAACCAAGGAAGACCTAGTACCACCGGGTGAATGGCTTTTTCCAGGATGAAGAAGGATATCTCTTCCTTGTGGAGAACCCCAGTATGGAGGGTCACTAGAGCAGTGCAGAGAGTGACTCGACAGGGAAGAGGATCACCCTGGATAGAATAAACCAGTAATGGTGGAGTACAATGCATCACAGGAAACTGCAGTTGGTATACCAGTTCGGCCAGAATGAAGTTCCCTCCGGCCCCTGAATCAATGAAGGCCAGAGTTGTAAAGGATCTTCCGGGAAACTGGAGTGTCACGGAACCATGCATTGGGGAGTGTGATTGATAGGGATGTGAATCGTTTTTTGACGATTTAAAATATCGTCCGATATATTTTAAATCGTCAAAAATCGTTAGGGCCACGATACAATACCAATTCCCCCGATTTATCGTTAAAAAATCGTAAATCGGGGGAAGGGGGAGGGCAGGAAAACCGGCACACTAAAACCCCCTAAAACCCACCCCCGACCCTTTAAATTAAATCCCCCACCCTCCCGAACCCCCCCCCCCAAATGCTTTAAATTACCTGGGGATCCAGCGGTGGTCCAGAACGGCGGCGGTCCGGAACAGCCCCCTCAATTGAATCCTTTTGTCTTCAGCCGGCGCCATTTTGCAAAATGGCCGCCGCAAAATGGCGGCGGCCATAGACAAAAGCGATTCGACGCAGGAGGTCGTTCCGGATCCCCGCTGGACTTTTGGCAAGTCTTGTGGGGGTCAGGAGGCCCCCCCAAGCTGGCCAAAAGTTTCTGGGAGTCCAGCGGGGTTCAGGAAGCGATTTCTTGCCGCGAATCGTTTTCCGTACGGAAAATGGCGCCGGCAGGAGATCGACTGCAGGAGGTCGTTCAGCGGCGGTCCGGAACCCCCGCTGAACAACCTCCTGCAGTCGATCTCCTGCCGGCGCCATTTTCCGTACGGAAAACGATTCGCGGCAAGAAATCGCTTCCTGAACCCCGCTGGACTCCCAGAAACTTTTGGCCAGCTTGGGGGGGCCTCCTGACCCCCACAAGACTTGCCAAAAGTCCAGCGGGGGTCCGGAACGACCTCCTGCGTCGAATCATTTTTGTCTATGGCCGCCGCCATTTTGCGGCGGCCATTTTGCAAAATGGCGCCGGCTGAAGACAAAAGGATTCAATTGAGGGGGCCGTTCCAGACCACCGCCGTTCTGGACCACCGCTGGATCCCCAGGTAATTTAAAGCATTTAGGGGGGGTTCGGGAGGGTGGGGGATTTAATTTAAAGGGTCGGGGGTGGGTTTTAGGGGGTTGGCTCACGATTTTAACGATTTTTCACGATATTTTTAAAACCCAAACGGCAACAATACTATTCCCTCCCCCTCCCAGCCGAAATCGATCGTTAAGACGATCGAGGACACGATTCACATCTCTAGTGATTGATGCAGCCTAGGGTCAGCTCCTCGGTGACACCTAGGCCTGAGAGTTTCCCAGATGCTCAGGACATTGGGCCAACAGGTGACCCTTGCCTCTGCAGTACAGGCAAAGTCCAAGGGACCTGCGGCGCTGCTTCTCCTCCGCGGTTAAATGATTTCAGCCCAGTTGCATGGGCTCCTCCCCACATTCCGGCAGAGTCTCAGGAGCCGTTGGGGAGACCAGGGGACGAGAAAAGTTCGGTGCCAAAGGAACCGTTCAATGAGCCGGTTTCAGTTCTTTCATGCGCTGCTGAAGTCGCCAATCAATCCGACCTGCCAGGTCGATGAGTGCCTCCAGTTTCTCTGGGAGTTCTCGAGCAGCCAATTCGTCTTTTATACATGAGGACAGCTCTTCGAGAAAGATACTGTGTAGTATGTCTTCCCGCCAGCCCAGTTTGGAAGCCAGGGTGCGGAACTCTACCACGTATTCGGCCAATGTATGAGAACCCTGGCGAAGTTGGAGCAGTTCAGAGGCAGCAGTGGACTGGCGACCGGGCTCATCAAACACCTGACGGAAGTTTTGGACAAACCGGGGCAGGACTCCGAGAACAGAATCCCCACGTTCCCACAGTGGAGAGGCCCAGGCCATGGCCTTGCCATTCAGTAGGGACAGGATGAATGTAGTCTTGACCTGGTCATTTGGGAACTACATGGGTTGGAGGGGAAACCTTATAAAACAGTGGTTCAAAAACCCTCGGCATTGCTTTGGATCCCCGGCGTAATGAGGTGGAACAGGCAAATGTAACAATGAAGACAGTGACGAGGGAATCACCAGGGGAGGGGCAGCGGGCCCGGAAGCGGGCTCCAGGCAATTAGCCAAGTGTTCAACTGTAGCGGACAAAACTTCAAGGCATTGCTGCTGCTGCTGCTGCAAACGTTGGGCCAAACCCGGAATGGCCTGTAGACCAAACAAGTCCACAGAATCCATGGCCTTTGCAAACTGTTATGGTTGTGGACCCTTGGACCGGGACGAGTGATGATGTAACCACTGAGGGATTGCCCCCAGAGGAATTCGTCTCCAGCAGGTGGAGCTGATGAGGACTACCCAGCAGGAGCTTTGCCTATACCAGCTCTCGTTCTCCGCAGGTTGAACCCTTGGGTGCCGGGGCCGGCAGGACTTGGGTGCGGGTGCCTCATAGAAGGCGGTGAAGCTGAGGATGAAGACTGGGCCAGGGATCCGGGTCAGGGCAGGCAGCAAAGGTGCGGAACAGAGTCCAATCCAAAGATCCGGGGCAGGCAGTCAGCAGGCAAGCAAAAACGAAGTACCAGGCCAAGGGTCGAGAGGGTCGAGATGGGCAGCAGACGAGCAGCGACGAGAAGACAAGCCGAGGTCAAACCAGGAGATCAAGCCGAGGAAGGGACCACAGGAACTGGAGGATGAGGAGAAGACCGGAGACAGAAACGAAGGCACAGGCATGAAAGCAGGAACTGGAACGTCAGGGCAGGACTCAGGAACACAAGGACTGGAGCAGAAGCAGGAACGGAACCAGGATCAGGATCAAGGCAGGAACAGGAACAAGAGATGTCAGGAACAGCAACTAGCACTCTGAGGAGACGACCTGTTGCAAAGGCAAAGAGCTGGAGACTGCTGTGGGGTTTAAATACCCCTCCGGAGTGACGTCATCCATCAGGGCCGGACCGAGGTTTCCCATCGCAGCCCCTTTAAAGGGCGGAGTCTCCCGCACGCGCGCGCCTAGGGAGAACCCCGCCAGATGGAAGAGGATGGCGTTACAGCCACTTGAGGTTTCGGTCGGCCTGCTGTGGAGCGGGGCACACCACGCTGCAGTGCGGCGACGGCTGGCAGCAGGAAAGATAGGGGGACCGGCTGAGGCCTGCCGTGGCCGGGAGCCACAACAAAGAGATTATGCAAGGATTCACTCAAGGTTTCCCGATCATTTGCCGGAATGACTTTAATGCACAACAGGGAAGAGAGTTTATAATTCGCTGTCTTGGCATGAATCAGTGGCAGAGGGGAAGATTAGACAGGAGCTTGTGCTGGGAAGAATAGAAGAACCAGACTCATCAATAAATCTATCATACCCCAAAAGCAATTATGTGAATGATGCAATAGATCTGTCCCTTTGGGCAGGGAGGTACACTTCTTTAGATCATGCTGTTGCAATAATAAAAAGCATGAACAGCTAAGCGTACTTAGCCAAAGCTGCCTTCTATCTATTACCAGTTCATCCTGACTCATTCTGGCTCCTGTGTTTCCAAATCAAAGAATATTTCTATTTTGACAAATACATCCCGATGGGTTGCTCAATTTCCTGCATATACTTTGAAAAATTCAGTTCATTTGTATACTGAGTGATAGAGCAATCCTCAAGATCTGGGAATATTGTCCATTACCTGGATGATTTCCTTTTCATTGGAAAAAATGCCCTTGAATGTTAAAAACCTTCAAGGAATTGGCAGAGAAATTTGGCATCCCATTGGCGCAAGAAAAGACGGAGGGTCCTGCATCATCCATCCACTTCTTAGGCATTGAACTGGACATATAGGTGAGGGTTTCAAGACTTACAATGGGCAAGGAACTGTGGGAGGCTGTTACAGCATTGGGACAAGCTAAGGCCATGTTGGGTCAGTTCCAATCATTTTTGGGGCTCCTTAGTTTTGCTTGGGTGATACCAATGGGAAGGATATTCATGAGAAGACTTGCCAAGACATTAGTGGGCTAAACAAAAAATCACCACCATATTCGGGTTATGAAGACAATAAAGCAAAACCTAAGCATATGGGATGAATTCTTGAACTCCTTCAATGGGCTAGCAACCTGACCAGAAACACCTAGATACAATAGTGAGCTCGAGCTCTTTATGGACACCTCTGGTGGGATCAGTTTCTGTATCTACTTCCAGAAGTCATGGTGCGCAGAGATATGGCCAGATGCATGGCTCATAGCAGGTATCACATATGATGTCACCTTCTTTGAGTGATTTCCCATTATGGTGGCACTAACCATATGGAGGAGCGCAGCTAAGTAATAGGAGTGTCATCTTTAGAACTGATAAAATGGTAGTGTTTGAATCTATAAACAGATTATCGACTAGGACAAAGGGTGCTGCTGTTAAGAGAATTTGTTTTGAAATACCTGATGAATAATATTTGGTTTTTGTGCCATGCATGGAGCTAACTCTAAGAACTGTATCGCTAATTCTGTCTCCTAATTCATGTGGGCAGCATTCTGGATACTAACCCCAGAAGCAGATCCAGAGAGAACACCAGCTCCATCAGAAGTGTGGTGACTTGGCTCCCTGAGATTTGGGGAATGATCCTCGACTCACTATCTGATAACACAAGAAAGAATTACTCGGCCACCCTTCAGGATTTTCAAAGATTCCAGTCAAGTAGGCGTGGAAGTTTCATGTGACCCTTCAAGTGGAATCCCTGCTCCAGTACATCGTGCAATTTAAGAGTAAAGGCATGACACGGTCAATAATGGCAGCCTGCCTAGCGGATATATCGTTCTTCGCCAAGGATCTAGGACACCTTAACCTGCTATCTAATTTTGCAGTAATAAGGCTGATGCAAGGATGGAGCTGCTCAGCAACAAAACTAGAGACAGACAGTGCCCTATTATGGCGAACAGTCTGAAACAATTGATGAAGGCCCTCAAAATTGTGTGCTTTAATAATTTCAGAACTCAGATATTCCATAGTTTTTTCTCACTTGCTTTCTATGCTCTGTTGCAAATCAGCGAGTTGGTAGCTTATTCCAGTACAAGGTCTCAGTCCAGTGGCCTTCAGTTGGAGGGGGTCTCCCAGGACAAGGTCACTATGATTATAAAGAAATCCAAAATCGAGAGGTACTAAGATAGAATTGCACAGAGGGCAAAAAGACAGCACCTATCTGGTGAAAAATTTGTATCTTTCATGTCTGTGCACCCCATGAATACAGGAATATTGATCATACATGACTGGTCTTCCGCTAACCCATTTCCAGTTCCTGAAGGTTTTAAAATTAAACTTCAAGGCAGCCGGCATAGAGGACAAAGGTTATACTTCACATTTCTTCAGAATCGGCATGGCCATAACCGCAGCAGCACTGGGTTTGCTATCCAAAGTCATAGTGGCAAAGGTTGATGGCAATCCCGGAGATATCAAATGTATGTGACACCAAGAGAGTATTTTGAAAACATGTTACCCTAACCACCATATGTTCAATTTCAGGTACAGCTGCACAAAATGCGTCTCATCTGAGTAATTGGACACTCCTTCATTCAATTGACACATAAATGAGCAAGGGAAAGGCCAACAGGTGAGCACTTGGAAATGGCCGCTCACTAGATCTCCCTGATTTGAAAAGGACACCCCAGGATGACATAGGACCAATTGATACCCCTTATGCTGCAAATGAAAGAAAACGTAGTTCCCCCCATGGGCTACTGATCTTCATTTGGGAGGCAATAATTTGGCATCTTCACATAGCATCCAACTTGTTCAAAGGATGCAAAAAGATTTTGTATTCTTGGCTGGGTCATTCCCCAAGGCCAGCATCGTTTGGTCCTGCATCACCCTGCGGCATGTCTGGAGAGACATCAAGTGCTGGAGAGAAAAAAGATTAACAAGTGGATGTACCAATTCATGCCTATCGTTTGAGGCATTGGCGTTAGGCATGAGCTGATCGAGAACTGTGCAGGCCTGTACCGTCCAGATGGTTTGCATTTGTCAGACATTGGGTCAGATATTTTTAATAGTGACTTACACAATGTGTTAGAGGCTGTGTTGTGGAAGCATTGCTGCAGCATTTCAGTGGGTATCCCTTAGCAAATGAAGTTGCTGTCAATGGGCATTGATGGGTTGGCCAGCATCTAGTGATGCCGGGTAGCATCGTGGAGTCTCTATATAGACTCAGTAGTAAAATTATTCCACTTAAGGTGGGTTGGTCCAGCAGGCAACGCAAGTCTCACAGCTTCAACAGCTGGGGGAATGAAGCAGCAGCTGCACTAGCTTTGGGGAGCTCCCTGGTCTTTTACGGGCCAAAGGGGAGGTCTGTACATTGGAGATACAATATACTAGTAACTGTACCCATTCTACGCCTGGGCGGCGAGCCTTTTTATTGGCACATCTGCTCTTGTTTGAGCAGAATTTCCCTAGAAATTCACTGTAAGAGTGTCGCTTCCACGTACACACACCCTCATACAGGCTCCCTCACTCTCTGGCACACACACACCCATCCCCTCATATAGGCTCCCTCTCTGAAACCCACACTCAAGCATCCCGCACAATCCCCCTCTTACCAACCAAGCTGTCTCTTGCACTCCCCCACACCCCTTCTCCTCTCTCACACACATTCTCTCTCACCGGCATCCCCTCCCCTCATATAGGCTCCCTCTCTCTGAAACCCACACTCAAGCATCCCCCCACCCACCCTCTCTTACCTCCCATGCTCTCTCTCATATCATCCCCACCCCCTCTCACCAACCATGCTCTCTTTCACCCCCCCCTCTCACACACACATTCTCTCTCACCGGCATCCCCTCCCCCCCATGCTCTCTCTCATACCCTCCTGCTCTCTCACCCTCCCCTCCCCAACACATATTCTCTCTCACTGGCATGCCGCAGAACCTGCGCCATTTGCGGCAAAGATGAAGGGCCGGCGCACCGTTTGCGGCACACAGGGGCCTTCCATTTTCACCTTGAGCAGAAAATAGCAGCGGAGACCCCGGCATGCCACGAATGGAGCGCATCCCACGGCACATGCTCCGTTCGCGGCGAAGATGAAGGCCCGGGCGCGCCGATTGTGGCACACGGGGGCCTTCCCTTTTTGCCACGAACAGCGCACCGAGCCTTCATCCTCGCCGCGAACGAAGCGTGTGCCGCGGGACACGCACCGTTCGCGGCATGCCAGGGTCTCCTCTGCTATATTCTGCCTGACCCACAATGGCCGCTGTCCTTCGTACTGTGGCGTGTTTGAGCCTCCAAGGCAGCCAGGGAGCCGTCTGCGCTATCTATTGGCGGGCTGGGGAACATGCGCGAGCACTGATGGACACACTACCAAGCCCGATATATTATGGATTACTGAACAGCACAACTTCAGCAGCCTTCATGGCCTAATTGGGCAGTGGTATTTGGGCAATTGGCTTGATATTCCAGGCAGGAGATATTGATGGCAGGACGCTGGTCACCCCCACGCAGATGAAATAGCTTAATCGAATGGGCACAAATGTACAGTGGAAGGTTATCTTGGAGTTGTATATTGTTTATGTTATAATATTAAGATGGTTCTTTGCATTTAAACATTTATGCTGCTGCCATGTTATACCCAAAACTGTTGGAAAATAAATGCAAGATTTCAGCGATCAATGGTCTGAATATTGACTGAAATGTAAAGCAAGTAGAGCAGCAAAGATCCTTCAGCTGCTCTCACATATGTGAACACTTAAAACTGCACATGTTATGTTTGTATGTGTGGGAGCAGCTGAAGGATCCATGCTGTCAGAAATATGATCATGAACCAGATTCCTCACAAGCAACATAGTCTGTTTGGAGGAAGATACAAATATTATCTGGCCCCATGAGTAACGAATCTCTACTACATTTGTGATTGTTCCGTCCCACTTACTGACTTTTTGATTAAACTTGAATGTGCAGCCAGGTAAGGTTGGAGCAATAATTTATGCCCTGCAGCATTTGCACAGTGTTTGGAAAGGTTCTCTTTCTTTCCATCTGTATCTATAGCAAAAGATTTTGAAAAAGGGAACTTTTAGCTGTGCCAGAATTTGTATTTATATACAATCACCATTTATACAGTTAACACTAAATTTTGGTAACAGAGAAATCTCCTGAAAAGTGTGATTGCGCAATGCAGCAAATTGACAAGTTTGTGTTGTATCATTTATTTATTTATTTATTTACAACCTTTTCTATACCGAAGTTCAGGTAACAGAGTTACTTATCACTCCGGTTTACATTGCAACAGATATAAATATTAAACAATGACAACAAGTGTCTTACAGAGAACAGGGAGAGAACAACTTGGATAACATAACTGGGAGCAAGAACATTACAAACTATTAATGTGAAACAAGCCCAAGGGGAGGGAGATTAGCTATTGGTGTCTACAGTCTGTGGGAGTTGAGGAGTACTTAGTAAGTTATGGGAATGCTTGACCGAATAGCCATGTCTTGAGTCTTTTTTTGAATGTGCTGTGGCAGTGTATCAATGGGTAGATGTGACTCGGTTATTTACTCTTTCGGATAGTAGAAAGACTAGGGGGCACTCCATGAAGTTAGCATGGGGCACATTTAAAACTAATCGGAGAAAGTTCTTTTTTACTCAACGCTCAATTAAACTCTGGAATTTGTTGCCAGAGGATGTGGTCAGTGCAGTTAGTATAGCTGTGTTTAAAAAAGGATTGGATAAGTTCTTGGAGGAGAAGTCCATTACCTGCTATTAAGTTCACTTAGAGAATAGCCACTGCCATTAACAATGGTTACATGGAATAGACTTAGTTTTTGGGTACTTGCCAGATTCTTATGGCCTGGATTGGCCACTGTTGGAAACAGGATGCTGGGCCTGATGGACCCTTGGTCTGACCCAGTATGGCATTTTCTTATGTACTTATGTTCTAACCTTAGTTCCGGAGGAAGAAAATTCCACTGTTTGGGGCCTGCTGTAGATAGAGCTCTTTTACTTAATGATGTTTTCATGGGAGGCGCGTGTAGAGTTCCTCTTTGTGCTAATCTTATTGGTCGGGAAGATGTGTGAAGTTGGAGAGGGATTCTGAGGTCCAGTGGGGTGTTGTTGAAAATGTCTTTGTGGGTGATTGATAGAAGTTTGAAGAGGATTCGAAATTTGACTGGGAGCCAGTGGAGGTTTTTTAGAATTGGTGTTATATGGTCTCTTTTGCTGGATTTGGTGAGACATTTTGCTGTTGCGTTCTGTAACAGTTGGAGGGGTTTTAGGGAGTAGACTGGGAGACCGTGTAGAATTTGTATCAGTGGAATGTACACTCATCACTAGCAAACATTTTATTATATAGTTTACTTGTCCAAGAGACAAGAATAGGCTGATAGCCAAAAAAGCAGACTAAAATCTGATAAATATAACACTTGGTATAGAAGAATAATCGTTTTACCCCAGGGGTTGTGTGGCTGATGGCATATTCAGGAAATTCATTTCCAAGCATGAGAAATCCATACATGATATAAGAGTCACTGATTTATCAATGCAATGATTCACCTTTCCCCTCATCTGCAACAATCTGAGCAATAAGTTGCATGTTTCTGGGCAATTTTTAGAAGCTATTTACCAAGGTGCATTGGCTGTTTGAAATTGCCTACCCCTTACCCAGGTAAAAGTATGCACAGGGGTCTATGGCACATGCATTCTTGCTCGCATTTGGAGTAGGGTTTTGCAGGAGCAAATTTAGATAAGGAAGAGGGATTAACGTGCCTAGATTTTGCATTTTCAAATCTACGTGCATTTCCAATGGAAAAACTACCCACAGAAAAAGAAAAAGAATATATATATATATATATATATAAATATATATATATATATAAAGAGGCCTGTGGCCCGTTTCTTTTGATCCCATGACAAAAGTATAAATGAGGCCCTGTCAGCCTTCTATCTCCCCCTCCAAACCCAATAAAGTATATTTAAATGCCCTAGGTCCAGCCAAACCTGTTAACCCGTTAACTATTTAAATAAATTGTAAATCTTCCTCTTCCCCCCCCCCCCCCCCCCCTCCTGGACCCTCCCAACCACCTGTGGCTTAAAGTGTGGCCAGTCAAGCCCCCCCACCCTCCTCCGGATACCCCCTGCCCCAGACCCCTCCTCCATCCCTCCTTGCCAGGAGTGAGGTATGACCTTACCCGCTCCCGGCACTTCAGCACTGAGTCTGTCAGATTCAGCACTGGATCTGACAGACTGGATCTGACAGCCCCGGGCCCACCAATCTCGTTAAAAAGTTAACGGGATTGGCGGGCCCGGGGCATTTAAATAAACGTTATTGGGTTTTGGGGGGGTAGATGGAAGGCTGATACGGCCTCATTTATACTTTTGCCATGGAATCCTAAAAAATGGGCCACAGGCCCTATTACATATATATATATTTTTTTTCCCCTTTTACTTAACCGGATATCTTTGAAGATATCCGGTTAAGTTGCTAGTCATCCAGCAAGACAAGGCCGGATAAGTTTAGACCTGCGCAGAATTTATGGGGTTAACCTAGCTGGATATACTCTATATTCAGCTAGGTTAGCTGAATACCTCAGCCCTTCCCTGTAATGCCTCCAAAACGCCCCTTTTTTGTCCGTCTAAATTATAGCCTGATAACTGCTTATCTGACTAGATGGTTAGGTGGCTGGATATGCCACATTTGCTATTTAGATGGATAACTTGCGAGTTATCCGTCTAAATGGCTTTTGAATAATGACTTCATCTTTGTTTATTTGTTAGAGTGTAAAGAGAAGGTGTAAATCGTTTTTTTCTGTTTAGCACTGGGTACAAAAATATATTTGACTTGAATTTCTTTGCTGTAGGAAAGGGTGGTTCTGTTGAAATTCTAATGAAATCAAACCCTGAAACATTTCAGGCTTGGTGTGAGGAGTTACATTTAAGTAAATCAGGTTTTCCCACCTCTGAATTTCATTAAGGAACCTGGTTTTCAAAGGCTTAGTTCAGATATGTCTCCCATATGGAGGGGAATGTATGAATAAGAAGAATTTCAAATTAATCATTCAGTCTGACCAGATCTGACTTTTCCTATAAATTCTCCCATGGGAGGAAAATTCACAGAGAAATGAAATGTCTGATGCAGACCAAACTTCCCTCCATCAAAAATGACAAGAATCTCTTCACTGATACGTAGGGACCTTCGCTTTTAGTTTTTATTTTATTTTCCCTGGAAATGTATAGGGATATGCAGCCAGAAAATATTCATTTTTATATTTGTTTTGTTTTATTTTTATTTTTCGGTTCATAGTTTTTTTTAAATTTGTTTTTATTTTCATATGCACTAACTCAATTTACAGGGCAATTTTAGAAGGAAAGCACATGCACCCATAAACGCGCATATCGTTATGCGAGCAGAGAGACCCTGCAATTTTAAGTTGTGCTCGCCAGTATACATGCATCTTTTAAAGTACCCCTGCCGTGCATATTTCAGCTAGAGCTTCAGTGGCTTTTATGTATGTATGTATGCAGGCGGATTTTAAAACATGCTTGCACGAGGGGGAAAAAAACGTTTTTCATAGTCGTCCACCAGTTTGCCCAATTCCTATAGAAGTGTTCAAGACCCCTTTGGTTTTTCACCCTGCAAGTCTCTCATTTAGCTCCACTCAGGCCCCGCCCCTTCTCCTCCCCATTCTTCGTGACACGCACACGAGTATGTACGTGCATACTTTGTGGCTTCTTAAAATGTTGTGTTGCTTGCTCGAGGCACACACACACACGCTTATGTAACTTTTTTTTTGCACAAGCAATGCTTTTAAAATCGACCCGTCAATGAGCACTAAAACGAAAAATAAATAAAAGAATGCACACCCCTAGGAATTTATCAGCGTTTATTATAACCAACCAAACAGCAGAAAATCATTAGAAAAAATGATCCTTTTTTCCCCCAATGATTTTCTCCTCTTTTTCTTGGTTACAGTAAACACTGATACATTAGTGGGGAAAATAAAACAAAAACTGAAATCAGAAGTCCGTACTGATTCATTTGTCAAATATTTAATTCATTTATTTGAATGGGTTAAGAGGTTGATATTTTACGAGCCATGGGGCGGATTTTAAAAGCCCTGCTCGTGTAAATCCGCCCGGATTTACGTGAGCAGGGCTTTGCGCGCCGGCGCACCTATGTTCCATAGGCCTGCCGGCGCGCGCAGAGCCCCGGGACTCGCGTAAGTCCCGGGGTTTTTCGAGGGGGGCGTGTCGGGGGCGGGGCCGATCGGTGCGGCGTTTTGGGGGCGGGACGCGGCGTTTCGGGGGCGGGGCCCGGGGGCGTGGTTTCGGCCCGGGGCGGTCCAGAGGCGTGGCCACGCCCTCTGGAACCGCCCCCAGGTTGCGTCTCGGCACGCTAGCGGCCCGCTGGCGCGCGGGGATTTACTTCTCCCTCCGGGAGGCGTAAATCCCCCGACAAAGGTAGGGGGGGGTTTTAGATAGGGCCGGGGGGGTGGGTTAGATAGAGGAAGGAGGGGAAGGTGAGGGGAGGGCGAAAGCAAGTTCCCTCCGAGGCCGCTCCGATTTCGGAGCGGCCTCGGAGGGAACGGAGGCAGGCTGCGCGGCTCAGCGCGCGCCGGCTGCACAAAATCGGCAGCCTTGCGCGCGCCGATCCTGGATTTTAGCAGATACGCGCGGCTACGCGCGTATCTGCTAAAATCCAGCGTACTTTTGTTTGCGCCTGGTGCGCCAACAAAAGTACGCGAAGGTGCACTTTTTAAAAATCTACCCCAATGTTAACAGGACAACTTTGTCCAGTTAAGTTTAGCCAGATATTCATTCCAAATAAAGTTGGATAACCTTAGGTCTGATATTTGGCCAACCAGAGTTTCTTGGGTAACTTTGGCCAAGCAACGCTGAATATCACTGGCTAGAGATTAACTATTGCCCCAGGATGGCCCCCAGCACCTCCTCATTTTGACCAGCAAAATATTTTGTGGGAGAGGTAGAATTTGAACCTGCAAGGTTGGTCCAGCTATTTCCCAAAGGCAGCCAAACAAAACCTTTGAATATTGATCCCCGAGTGCATTCGGAACTAAGATTACCTCTAAACTGAGAGTAAACCATAAAGCATTATATTCAAAATGACTCACCGAAAGTTTAGAGACTTCATTTGCCATTCCCTACCTGAATACATTAACAATACTGGTATGAAGGGAACATTACCAACATTTACGAAAGTAAATGTGACCCTGCATAATTCGAAGAAGACTTCAGTTAATGTGCACCTGATCTCGACAAAATCAGAGGATAGAACCTGACCTCCAAAAGACTTTTCCTTAGGCTAGAAATTGACATCTTATAATTCTATAACAACTCCTACAAAGTACTAACGCCACAGACCACATCAAACCAATTCTACATCAACTGATCTGATAAAATTCCAAACCTTCAGGCCCCTGTGTGCCTCTCCCAACTCTTTACCTGATACACACCCAAATGCTCTCCCAAGTGTCATCCCAAATGCCCCCCCCCCCCCAGCTTCTGCCAGATTGTCCTGCATAGGCTTTTGAGCTTTGAGCTGCTATTTTATTTATTTATTTATTTATTTTAGTGTTTTTCTATACCGGCATTCGTGAGAGTATCGCATCATGCCGGTTTACAATAAACAGGGGAGTGATGAGAGGTATAGTGAACGAAGTCAATAACAAGTGCTGAACCAAAAAACAGTTACAGTTACAATAAAACAGGGATAAGTACAACTTGGAGCAGAGAAGTGATAGGAAGATTAACATAATATATTAACCCAACTTTGACGAGGTACATTTACAAAGATTTGACGAGGTACATTAACAGGAGATTATGGTATTTGCTAGGTATTGTCCATTTGAACTTATTGTGGAGTTTTTTACGAGAGGGTAGTGATAGGAAGTAATGGTTTTCTGCATATGGGTAGTTATTGGAAGATGGTTAGCGGTGAGTAATGATGTAATCTGAGTCTGGGAAGGCTTGTTTGAAGAGCCACGTTTTGAGTCTTTTCCTGAAAGTTGGGAGGCAAGGTTCCTGCCGTAGCTCCGGTGGGATGGAGTTCCAGAGAGGAGGTCCTGCTGTGGAGAAAGCCCTGTCTCTGAAGGTTATATGAAGGGAGGTTTTGGAATGAGGTACCTGAAGAGATTCCTTATAGTGCTCTCTTATAGGTCTGGATGAAGTGTGTTTTTTGAAAGGAATTTGAAGGTTGAGCGGAGAGATTTGTTGGATAGCTTTGTATATTGTGGTGATGGACTTGTATAGTATTCTATAGTGAATCGGCAGCCAGTGTAGGTCTTTGAGGATAGGGGAGATGTGATCTCTTCTCCTTGTATTTGTAAGTATTCTAGCTGCCGTGTTTTGCACCATCTGAAGAGCTATTACACTCTGAAAACTACCACGTGCATTACGCCTTGAGCATTGGTACCTTACAGTCTGGAAAAAAGCCAAGGCGTAACTTTTCAGTCAGACCCCAGTCTCCGGACCTTAACTTCCTGAACTCTCAGTTAGGGACTCTAAGGTATACCCAAATGGGTTCCCATTGCTAGTGCTTAATGCTGTGCTAAATGTAAGCTCTGTTTCTGACTGTAAGTTTTTTTGAATGCCTCTGCTGATCTAAATTTGTGGTAATCTGCCTTGACGCCATTCTTGGAAAAAGGCGGAATATCAAACGCGTATAAATAAATAAATAATGCTCCAAGATCAAGGGATTCCTTAAGTTTGCTGTGCGAGCTCAGTCACTGTTATATAAACCTAAAAGTAGCTTGTTCTGTACCAAATGCAGAGGCTTTCCAGCTTTAAGAGAAATCTGAGCTTACTAAAAGAAAATTCAACAGAAATGTTAGGCATAATGGATATTTTCTTTGGAAGCCATAAATTCTATAACCTAAAAAAAAAAAGGAAACCGTAAAGTTTCCTTCTCCTGCTAGTAAATATATTCCAGTTAATATCAGAGAAGAAGGTTAGAATTTGATGCGACAGTGACTGCTTTCGGAAGATTGAAAAAGGCCCGACGAGAGATTGTGTGGTAAATTGAAAATGCAATGCCATTTCAGACAGCACAAAACTTGGACACATGAGCAGCAGCTGTGGAACAAGAAAAGGGAAAAAAAAAAAAAAGCCCACTGCTTCAGAGTAATTGCGGCTATCTTTTATCTATACTCCAAAAGTGCCTCATATTTTCTGTGCATGCACAGCCAAAAGAAGATAAAAAGCATTTGTTTGACTTAAAAAAAAAATTATGTTAAGCCTTGTGCTATATTGGAGTTAAAACGTTTTTCGATAATCGGTTGTATTCACTCTAATACACTGTGCAATCCATTTGATGCGCTTCAGTGTCCCTTCCAAGTGCAAAATGAAATGTTCTGACAAACAGGGTTAGAACCGTTCAGGCTGAGAACAAGCTATCCAATTGTGTTATCGTAAAAAAAAAAAAAAAAAAATTCAATAATGGGAAGAAGCCATATTGTTTCATCTCACTGTTCGCAAGAGATGAAAAAAAAAGACTGGTAACCAAATGCCATAAGTAAATGGACTGATTGGCGCAGCATTATTTTTCATGTAGAGGGGAGAAAAGGCAACACACAAACTCGTTATTTTATCTGAAGGAAACGGAGTTTCCCCGACTTTATCTCATGCCACAAAAATCCTACATTCTTTCTTCTTTTCCTGATTTCAGTAAGGTAGGCGTTTGTTTTAGAGAACTCTATGTTCTCATCTTCTGCAAAATGGAGCCTCTTCCTATGCCATCTCTGATGAGAAAAAAATAAAACAATCAAGAAGCCTGTGTTCAGCATGTTTGTCTGGCTAAGTTTGGGAATTTATCTGGCTATGTCAGTGGCATTCCAGAATTTGTCCTACTAAATTAGCTGGACAAATGTCGATTTTCAGCGTTATCTGTTAACATAGCTGGATAGCTACAGGACTGCCAAAGAGCAGACCTAAAGTTGTCTGGATAAACTTACTAACTTCTCCAGCTAATTTTAAGATAGCCAGGTATAATCAGTGGCATGGGTGCGCCGCCACATATACCAGCTAAGTTATTCAGCCACTCAGTGGCTGAACGTGGACCTCAAAATCATTAGTAATATTGCAAAAAGTAGAAGAATAGCCCAGCAGAACAAGAAAACAATGAAAAACATCACAGTAACTGAGTAGAAGACTAACAAATCTTTAAAGTTACAAGCGTTTAGGACTAATGTTTCTTTTTTAACTAATAAGGACTATCACGGGCGATTGTTTTGTCACACTGTATATCTACAGTGCAGATTTCGCAACCATAGGAAAATGTGGTTTTATGAAATTGCTTATACCGGGGAGGACAGTTTTGAATGCCCATTATAAGGATAAATTAGGGCTTCCACCAGACTCCAGATTTTCAGGACTAGCTAATCCAGTCCTGGTGTTACCCCTACCTGCCTGAGTGAATTTTGTAGCCTTGCTCTTCTTAGGGAGTTCAATAGGAACAACCAGAGTTAAAGTCTATGTAGGCAGTGGGATAAAACAAGAACTAGACAGGCCTGACCTCAAAATCTGGAGCCAATTAGCCAATGCTAGAGTAAATAGTAATTTGCGCATGTAAACTGGCCACCTGAAAATGGTGGTCCCTTGCTCCACTTAAAAGTGCTCACAGTATTCCACAATTGCATCGACTTTGCAGTTACATTTCCAGGAGGCATTTCCAGGTGCATGTTTTCCCCAGAATCAGAAAATAACATGTGGAAAATAACATGTATTTTGAAGTATTGAAATGTGACTTTTCCATGTTATTTTCCATAGAAAATCGACCCACCCAATAAGGCTGGTGCAAAAGATCTGTTAAGTTTGCTGGCCGCAGGAACACGCAGCCGACCTCACTTACCCAGCGGACCCCGGAGCCAAGCCGTCCTCTCTTGTGGCAGCGAGGAGACGCTGCTGCGATCCTCCTGGCCGGCCGGCATGCCTCCAAATCTGCCCAGGCTGAATCCGACCTAGGCGCGTGCACCTCAAGTCGTCTCTTAAAGGAACCATGGCAGGAAAAGTTCCCACGGTTCCTCCCTGACATCATCCAGCAGGGACTTTTTAAACCTAGTCCCTGCTCTTCAGCCTTGCCTTTGCAACAGGTCTCCTGAAGCTGCTGGCTGCGTGATCGCTCCTCGCCCTGGTTCCTGCTCCTCTCTGTCCCTGCCCTGCTCCCTTCCTTCTGGATTGTCTGGATTGTCTCCTGGCCTCGGACCTTGGATTGCCACCGGATTCTGTTGTCTGCCGCCTGCCTCTGACCTTGGATTGTTACCAGGTTCTGCCATTTGCTGCCTCAAACCTTGGATTGTTACTGGATTTTGCTGCTCGCTGCCTGCTTCGACCCTTGGATTGTTACCGGACTTTGATATATGCTGCCTGCCCTGACCCTTGGATTGTTACTGAATTCTGCTGTTTGCTGCCTGCGTTGACTCTTGGATTGTTACTGAATTCTGCTGTTTACTGCCTGCCTCGACTCGGACTGTGTACTGGATTCCGCTGCTAACTGCTGCTCGAACTGGTACTGAGATCTGCCTCCCCAATGACTAGAGCCTGGGAAGTCTCCTCTCAGGTAGGCCTTGCTCATCTCGGCTCAGGGGGTCCACTATTGCAATAGCTTACAGAGGCCATGTACTTGGCAGATCTCTCCGGTCTCCAGGCCATTCCTGGGCCTGCACAAAAAATCTAACAGCAGCAAAATTTCTTGGAGGCTCTTGCTGGCATGGTGGAATGACTCAACACCTGTCTGGATGCCTCGGTCAGCAATGCGGCTACCGCCCCTCCATTGATCTTCCCGGTGGCCACCACAATTCTTCTTCCAACACCTCCCAGATATGTAGGGGATCCTACGTTGTGCCGGTGATTCTTGAATCTGTGCTTTATGCACTTTTCCTTGCAGCCCTCACAGTTCTCCAGCGAGTCTGTTAAGATGGCCTTCATCCTCTCCTTGCTTGATGTGAGGGCCCTGGCCTGGGCAACCCCACTCTGGGGGAGAGAGGCGATGCCTTGCTTCAAAACCTCCAGCAGTTCGTGAAAACCTTTAAGCTAGCCTTTGACAAACCCGGTCGATGTGACACCGAGGGGTCGGGCTTACTGCATCTACGTCAAGCTCCAAAACCCTGGCTGAATATACTATTGATTTCCGGATTATGGCTTCGGAGTTAAATTGGTGGGAGGATAGTCTCCGAAGTATTTTCTTGGAAGGACTATCCTCACGAATCAAGGATGAGCTGGCCACCCGAGAACTCCCCAAATCCCTCGACGCTCTCATTGATCTGGCCGGGAGGATTGATAGATGACTCCAACAAAGAAATTGAGAATTACAGGTCCCATGAAGGTCGATACAACTAGCTCCCTCCTTCTCACGCCCGCTTGCCCCATCCCCCGTCGCCTCATCTGGATTGACAAGCCAGGAAGAACTGATGCAGCTTGGTCAGAGCCATCTCTTGTCAAAGGAGCGACTTTGATGATGCTCCCTGGGCTTCTGTTTCTATTGTGCCGGACAAGGGCACCTGCGAGCCCAATGCCCATTAAAGCCAGGAAACTCCAGAGCCTAGAAGTCAATGGGGAGTTGACCCTGGGCTGTGCTCTTCCCTCTCCCCAGCTTACATTACCTGTGACCTTCATGACCGATGCAGGCAAATTCTCCACCCTCGCCCTAGTGGACTCCGGAGTCAGTGGGAACTTTATCATGAAGGCCCTGGTGGACCACCTTAAACTTCCCACCATCCATAGGAATTCCCCGCTCTACATTTCATCCATCTACGGATAGCCCCTACCGGGGCAGATCACCACCATGACCAAACTCTTGACTCTCTGGACCAGCCTCCTTCATGAAGAGAAAATAGCCTTTCATGTCCTGGAAAGGGCAGTTCACCCCATCGTGTTGGGGCTTTCCTGGCTACAAATCCACTCTCCCAGTTTTGACTGGGGAAGCCTTCAGTTATCCCGATGGAGTCCTCACTGCTTGTCATCCTGCATACTCCCGGTGAGGCCTCCATCACTGCTTCCATTAGCCACAGCTTCCTTGGGAATACCTCCCCAATATGCCACTTTTGCAGATGTGTTTTCCAAACAAGCAGCAGACATATTTCCAGAGCACTGCCCTTCTGACTGTGCCATCAATCTGATTCCAGTAACCACACCTCCCCGTGGAAGGGTCTACTCTCTCTCTCCTTGTCGGAGACCAAAGCCATGGCTCAATACTTCAAAGAAAACCTTGACATAGATTCATCTGGCCTTCTACTTCCCCTGTGGGCACAGGGTTCTTCTTTGTAACCAAAAAAGACGGGACTCTGTACCCCTGCATCGATTACAGGGGTCTCAGTGCTATCACCCAAAAGGACAGGAACCCCCTTCTGCTTATACCGGAGTTACTCGATCGACTTCAAAGGGCCAAAGTCTTTTCCAAACTGGATCTACAGGAAGCATACAGTTTGGTTTGTATCAAAATGGGAGACGAGTGGAAGACCGCATTTAGTACGCGAGACGGACATTATGAGTATCCTGTCATGCCTTTTGGCCTATGTGACACTCCAGCAGTGTTCCAAGGGATGATGAATGAAATTTTTAGAGATCTCTTGTACACCAGTGTGGTGGTTTATTTGGATGGCATACTCGTCTTTTCCAAAGATCTATCCTCACATCGTCGAGATGTTGCCCAGCCAAGGTTTTTGTATGGACCCCGAAAAGGTGACGTGCATCCTAGACTGGCCCCAACCTTCTGGCCTTCACCCACTTCAAAGATTCCTAGGATTTGCCAATTTTTATCGCCATTTTATCCCTAACTACTCGCAGAAGGTAGCTCCCCTCACTGCGCTCACCCAGAAGGGGGCCAATGCCAAGAGCTGGGTTCCTGAAGCAGTTGCAGCATTTTCCAACATGAAACAAGCCTTCCTTGAAGAATCCTGCCTTCACCACCTGGACCCCGCGCTCCCCTTCATCGTCGACGTTGATGCCTCCTTGGAGGGCATTGGAGCCATATTGAATCAACTCTCGGAGAAGGGGAGCCTCTGACCCCGTTCATTTTTCTCAAAGAAATTCTCTCCGGCGAAAGGACATTACGGGTGTTACGAAGGACGAAATCCGGAAGTGGATCCTTAGGCCGACTGACCCGAGGGGGCAGTCGGGAGGCAGAACTCCCACTGGGCAGATGGAGCTTCACCCGGAAACCCGTGACTCCTCCAGAGGAGCTGTGGGAGCCCGGGTCGCTAGGACTTAGGAGTCTTCGCCCTGGAAGCCCGAGGTCCCCCCGGGAGGAGCCCGTAGGGACCCGGACCGCTGGGACTTAGGCGAGGACGGAGAAGCCCAGGAGTGGAATACGAACCGGAGTCTAGGCAGGCTGCGGACAAGCAGGAATCGGAGTCACGGACCGGGGTCAAGGCAGGCTGAAGACAAGCAGGAATCGGAGTCACGGACCGGAGTCAAGGCAGGCTGAAGACAAGCAGGAATCGGAGTCACGGACCGGAGTCAAGGCAGGCTGAAGACAAGCAGGAATCGGAGTCACGGACCGGAGTCAAGGCAGGCTGAAGACAAGTAGGAATCGAAGTCACGGACCGGAGTCAAGGCAGGCTGAAGACAAGCAGGAATCGGAGTCACAAACCGGAATCAAGGCAGGCTGAAGACAAGCAGGAATCCAGGAACCAGGCAGGAATCAAGCAGGCAGGCAGGCAATCAGCGGGGAACAGGAACGACGGCAACTAGCTCTTCAAAGAAGGAACCTCGTTGCAAGGCACTTGGGTAAGGAAAGAGCCCGGTTTAAATCCCCCGGTCGGCGTCTGACGTCACGGGGGGCGTGTCAGCACATCCGGGTGCTGACAGCACAAAACGCTGCCCTTCGCGCGCGCGCGTTCCCTCGCCGAGGGGAGGAGTCTCCGGCGACGTCTCCCTCGTGGAGACGCCGCAGCCAAGCCGCGTGGAGGGCCCCGAACCCGGCGGTTCGCAGCGCGGGTGAGAGAGGTAAGCTCCCGGTCACTAGTCTAGTGACCGGGATCGTAACAGTACCCCCCCCTCTTACGCCCCCTCCGAAGAGGACCGGCCTTCCCGGGATTGTCCAAATGAAACTGTGTCAACAATGACTTATCCAAAATATTACGGGCAGGTTCCCAGGAGTCCTCCTCTGGACCGCAACCCTCCCAGGACAGTAGATACTCCCATCGACGGTTAGCGAAGCGCACATCCCGAACTTCATGAACTTGGTACACAGGTTCCCCAGGAGAGGAAGCAGAAACATCATCTGGAGTAGGCCGATGAAAACGTGAGTATACTACTGGTTTCAGGAGGGAGACATGAAACACATTGTGAACTCTCAGACGAGACGGGAGGCGTAACCTGTATGATACCATGCCAATTCGTTCTGCCACGGAGAAAGGACCACAGAACCTGGGTTTTAACTTGTGACTGTGGCCTGGGAAGCGCAGGTTCTTGGTGCTCAGCCAAACCTTAGTACCAGGGACCAATTCTGGCGCAGATCGCCGATGACGATCTGCCACTGTACGAGTTCTCTGAGCTGCCATTGATAGTCGCTGCTGAAGGACTTTCCAGAGTCGATGGAGCTGGGAAGCTATAGACTGAACCGCTGGTGAGGGAACCTCCAAGGGAAGCGGTATTGGAGGCTGAAGATGTCTTCCAAAGACGACTTGGAACGGAGTATGACCCGTAACGGAGTGTTGGTGATTGTTGTACGCAAATTCAGCCCAAGGCAATAGAGAGACCCAATTATCCCTCTTTTCGGTGATGAAGCTGCGAAGAAACAATTTGAGTGACCGGTTCATACGCTCCGTTTGCCCATTACTTTGGGGGTGGAAAGCGGTAGATAGATTTAGCTGCACTCCAAACTTCTTGCAGATAGCACGCCAATAGCGCGCCGTGAACTGTGAACCACGATCCGACACGATACTCTGTGGAAGACCATGTGCTCGGAAGATGTGCAGAATAAAGAGACGTGCCAACTCCGGGGCCGATGGAAGTTTGGGCAGCGGTACCAGATGGACCATCTTGGAGAACCGGTCCACCGTGACCCAGATCACCGTATGTCCCTCCGACGGAGGCAGATCCACCACGAAATCCGTGGCGATGTGGGTCCAGGGTTCGGCAGGAATAGGCAGAGGCTGCAGCAGACCCCAAGGACGTCCAACCAGCGGCTTTTGTCTGGCACAAACGGGGCACGAAGCCACATATTCGTGTACGTCCTGTCGTACTCGGGGCCACCAGTAGTACCGATTCAAAAGTGTCAAAGTTCTCCCTTGACCGGCATGACCTCCCGAAAGGGAGTCGTGGGCCCATTCCAGCACCCTCCTCCTATCTCGGCGAGGAACAATTACTTTGTCGGTTGAGGAAATACCGGTGCCTGCAAGGGAAACTTTAGCTGGGTCGATGATATACTGTGGAGGATCATCTTCCTCCTCAAGGATGGAGTTCCGAGACAATGCATCAGCACAAACGTTCTTAGTAGCCGGACGGTACTTAAGGATGAAATTAAATCGGCTGAAAAATAGAGACCAACGAGCCTGCCTTGGGTTAAGGCGTTGGGCTTGTGATAAGAATTCCAAATTCTTATGATCGGTATACACCGTGACCTGATGTTGGGCTCCCTCCAGCCATTGCCTCCATTCTTCGAAAGCCAGCTTAATGGCCAGGAGCTCCTTATCGCCGATCCCGTAGTTGTTCTCGGCAGGTGTAAACTTCTTAGAGAAAAAGGAGCAAGGTAGCAATTGACCAGATGCAGAATGCTGAGACAAAACTGCTCCTACCGCCACACTGGAAGCATCTACCTCCACTACGAAAGGGCGTAACGGGTCCGGATGACGGAGGCAAGTCTCTTGCAGAAACGCATCTTTCAAATCTTGGAAAGCTTTGCAAGCCCCCGGAGTCCAGTGTTGTGTGTCTGCTCCTTTTTTAGTCAGAGCGGTCAGAGGTGCCACTAATCGTGAATATCCGGGTATGAAGTGCCTGTAAAAGTTTGCAAAACCTAAAAAACGTTGTAATGCCTTTAGGCCCACAGGTTGAGGCCACTTCTTGATGGCGGAGACTTTTTCGGGGTCCATGCTGAATCCGGTGGCGGATACAATATACCCAAGGAAGGGCAACGAGTCCCGCTCAAAGATACATTTCTCCAATTTGGCGTAGAGCTGATGCTCTCGGAGGATTTGGAGTACTTGTCGGACTTGACTACGATGCGAATCCAAATCTCGTGAAAAGATAAGAACGTCATCCAAGTATACAATAACGCAGGAGTTGAGCAACTCCCTGAGTACCTCATTCATGAGGTGCTGGAATACTGCTGGTGCATTGCATAGACCAAAGGGCATAACCAGATACTCGTAGTGTCCGTCCCGGGTATTGAAAGCGGTTTTCCACTCGTCGCCGGGACGGATGCGCACCAGGTTATAGGCCCCCCTTAAGTCCAGCTTAGTAAACACCCGAGCCCCCTGAAGCTTGTCCAGTAGCTCGGGAATCAGTGGCAACGGATACCGGTCCTTCTTGGTGATAGCATTTAAGCCCCGGTAATCAATGCAAGGGCGTAAGGAACCGTCCTTTTTAGCGACAAAGAAGAATCCGGCCCCGGCAGGTGATTTGGATGGACGGATGAATCCTTTGGCGAGATTCTCCTTAATATAATCGGACATAGCTCTTGTTTCGGGCAGAGAGAGGGGGTACACCCTACCTCGTGGCGGAGTCGTATCAGGGAGCAGCTCAATAGAGCAATCGAAAGGACGATGGTGAGGTAATAATTCCGCCTTGTCCTTGGAAAACACGTCAGAGAAGTCGTTGTACTGGTCAGGAAGTTTCAACCCAGCATGAGCCAAGGGGATAGGCGGAACCACCGTGGCCTTGATGCAATGCTGTAGGCAATGAGAACTCCACTGTGCGATCTGCAGGTCGTCCCAGCGAATCACGGGTGAGTGAAGTTGTAACCAGGGCAGACCCAAAACTATGGGATATACAGACTTCTCCAATACCAGGAAAGAGATCTCTTCTTCATGTAACAGACCAGTGCGAAGGAAGATCGGAGTGGTGACAAGAGAGATACTGCCCGGTAAAGGTGTTCCTTGAATAGAGGTAATGCAGAGAGGTGGGTCACGGGGAACTGTGTCCAAGTGAAGCTTTTGTACCAGCTCTCGAGTGATAAAGTTACCCCCAGCCCCGGAGTCAATCAAGGCCTGAGTAGAAAAAGTGTCCTCTGAGAACCTCAGAGTTACAGGCACTGTACATTGAGGAGCAGCGTTGAAACAGCCCAGGAGGTACTCCTCCTTCCTTCCTAGGCGTGGGCGTTTCCCGGCCATTCCTTACACTGGGAAAGGAAATGCCCCTTACCACCGCAGTAAAGACACAACCCCAGTGTCCGCCGGCGGCGTTTCTCTTCTTCAGTTAGGGAAGTGCGTCCTAACTGCATAGGTTCTTCAGCAGAAGCCTCGGCCGAGGCGACCGTCGACCTGGGCATCGGAGTGAGCGGTCTCGAGAATGCCGGAGCTAGCGGGGACAGGCGTCTCGGAGGGCGTACTTCCCGAGCTCTCTGTTGCAAACGTAGGTCGATACGTCCAGCTAGCTCTATGAGTGAGTCTAATCCTTCGGGAAGGTCCCGGGCGGCTAGTACGTCCTTGATCCGACCAGCCAATCCTTCAAGGAAAATTCCCCGAAGAGCATCGTCACGCCAACCCACCTCAAGAGCGAGGGTGCGGAACTCCGGCATACTCGGCCAGAGTACGGCCCCCTTGCCGGAGTTGCAATAATTCCGATGTGGCAGAGGTCTGACGGGCTGGCTCGTCGAAGGCTGCACGAAACCCAGCCACAAAGAGATCCAAATTGGTGAGAGTAGGATCACTTTTCTCCCACATCGGTGAAGCCCAGTGCAAAGCCTTCCCATCCAGTAGGGAAAAAATATAAGCGACCTTGACAGAATCCGTAGGGAACTGATTCGGAAGCAAGGCAAATCGCACGAAACACTGATTCAAAAACCCGCGACACCCCTTGGCGTCTCCAGCGTAGCGTGAAGGAGCAGGCAGCTGTGTAGGCGTCTGGAGCGTAACTACCAGCGTAGGTGCGACCACAGGAACTGGTGCCGGAGGTTCTGCGTCCATACGGGTAGCCATTCGCTCCACCGTGGCTACCAGGGAATCCAGAACCTGTTGTTGTTGTACCAGGCGCTGAGCCAGGCCCGGAATGGCCTGGAGACCAGCGAGATCCGCCGGATCCATGGCCTTGCAAACTGTTACGAAGGACGAAATCCGGAAGTGGATCCTTAGGCCGACTGACCCGAGGGGGCAGTCGGGAGGCAGAACTCCCACTGGGCAGATGGAGCTTCACCCGGAAACCCGTGACTCCTCCAGAGGAGCTGTGGGAGCCCGGGTCGCTAGGACTTAGGAGTCTTCGCCCTGGAAGCCCGAGGTCCCCCCGGGAGGAGCCCGTAGGGACCCGGACCGCTGGGACTTAGGCGAGGACGGAGAAGCCCAGGAGTGGAATACGAACCGGAGTCTAGGCAGGCTGCGGACAAGCAGGAATCGGAGTCACGGACCGGGGTCAAGGCAGGCTGAAGACAAGCAGGAATCGGAGTCACGGACCGGAGTCAAGGCAGGCTGAAGACAAGCAGGAATCGGCGTCACGGACCGGAGTCAAGGCAGGCTGAAGACAAGCAGGAATCGGAGTCACGGACCGGAGTCAAGGCAGGCTGAAGACAAGCAGGAATCGAAGTCACGGACCGGAGTCAAGGCAGGCTGAAGACAAGCAGGAATCGGAGTCACAAACCGGAATCAAGGCAGGCTGAAGACAAGCAGGAATCCAGGAACCAGGCAGGAATCAAGCAGGCAGGCAGGCAATCAGCGGGGAACAGGAACGACGGCAACTAGCTCTTCAAAGAAGGAACCTCGTTGCAAGGCACTTGGGTAAGGAAAGAGCCCGGTTTAAATCCCCCGGTCGGCGTCTGATGTCACGGGGGGCGTGTCAGCACATCCGGGTGCTGACAGCACAAAACGCTGCCCTTCGCGCGCGCGCGTTCCCTCGCCGAGGGGAGGAGTCTCCGGCGACGTCTCCCTCGTGGAGACGCCGCAGCCAAGCCGCGTGGAGGGCCCCGAACCCGGCGGTTCGCAGCGCGGGTGAGAGAGGTAAGCTCCCGGTCACTAGTCTAGTGACCGGGATCGTAACAACGGGATCAGGGATAAAGAACTACTAGCTATAAAAATGACCTTCGAAGAATGGCAGCAATGGTTAAAGGAGGCATAACATTGGTATACGGACCACAAAACCTAGAACATCTTCAGAACGCACAACGATTAAATGCTTGTCAGGCGGTGGTCATTATTTTTCGCCCATTTTGACTTTGAGGTGAAATACAAACCTGCTCACAAGAACGCCCGGGCAGATTTATTTATTTATTTATTTACTTATTTATTTATTTATTTGTTTTTTACTATACCGACATTCGTAAGATACATCACATCGGTTTACAGTGAAACAGATGCTTTCTCCCAGTCATTTGAAGTGGAAGACACTCTGGAACCCCTCAGCCACGTAATCGATCCTGCCCAAATTCTCCTGGCTACCTCTATACCCATTCCTCCAGGGAAGACAGTAGTTCCCTGCCGACTCCATCAGAAGATGCTCAAGTGGGGGCATGATTCTCATATAGCAGGTCATCTGGGTCGAGCACTAAGCTTAATTCAACATTTTTTCTGGTGAAGGAGGATGTCTGAAATTATGTGGACTCTTGTGCTCAAAACAAACCTCTGGTAGGTCAACCTTACAGCCTGCTACAACCCCTACCGGCACCCCAGGAGCCATGGACTTGTATACTGATTTCATGGTCGATCTTCCTCCCTCAGAAGGTTGCTGAGTCATCTGGGTGGTCATCGATTGCCTTTCCAAATGGCCCATTTTGTGGCCCTTCCTGGACTCCCTACCTCCACGGAATTAGCGAAACTATTTACTATGCATGTCTACCAGTTACATAGGCTACCACAACATATCCTCTCGGACAGAGGATCTCAATTTACTGCAAAATATTGGCAATCGCTCTGCAAAAAATACAACATCACCTTGGTCTTAACACAGCCTACCACCCCCAGGCAAATGGCCAGACTGAAGGTACGAATCGGACATTGAAGACGTTCTTACGAATGTTTGTCAATGAACGACAGGACAATTGGGCAGCCTTATTGCCTTGGGCAGAATTCTCACATAATTTCCACTTTAACACCGCTACTGGAACCTCTCCCTTCCAAGTAGTCTATGGACGACAGCCGAGCCCTCTACTACCCCTACCACTATCAGTAGCCTCTCCTGCGGCCCAGCTAACAGCCCAGGAGCTACAAAATCTCTGGGGGTACACGAAATCCATGATACAAAAAGCTGGCCTCAGGGCCAAGAAGAGCATAGATAGGCATCGTGGAGATACGCCTGGTTGAATACTTGATACATCTGTCTCAGATGCCTTCCATTAAGTTGGCTCCACGATATATTGGACCATTTCCCATTGTCCAACAGATAGGACCAGTCACTTACCAGCTACGCCTGCCGGCTACCTTGTGGATACACAATGTGTTCCACGTCTCTTTTTTAAAAAACTTTGGTGCTATCCAGGCCCACCAGAAAGGCTCCAGACCCCTCAAAAGTCTCTTCAGCCAAAGATCAACTCTTCCAAGTCAAGGATGTTCTTGATGTCCATTGACATAATCGCAGGTGGGAATATCTGATATCCTGGGAGGGTTATGGGCCAGAGGATAACACTTGGGAACCAGCCTCAAACATTTTGGATAAAAAATTGCTTAAACAGTTCCATGCCCGCTACCCCAAGAAACTTAAACCCCCCTAGGGAGGGGGCATAAGAGAAGGGGTACTGTTACGTTTGCTGGCCGCAGCAGTGCACAGCCAACCTCGCTTAACCAGCTGGACCCTGGAGCCAAGCCATCCTCTCTTGTGGCGGTGAGAAGACATGGCCGCGATCCTCCTGGCCAGCACACCTTCAAATCTGCCCAAGCCAGATGCAACCTAAGCGCGCCAGTGCACCCCATGTCAACTCTTAAATGAACTGCGGTGGGAAAAGTTCCTACAGTTCCTCCCTGACTTCATCCAGCAGGGACTATTTAAACCTAGTACCTGCTCTTCAGCCTTGCCTCTGCAACTGATCTCCTGAAGCTGCTGGATGCATGATCGCTCCTCACCCTGGTTCCTGCTCCTCTCCATCCCTGCTCTGCTCCCTTTCTTCTGGATTGTCTCCTGGCCTCGGACCTTGAATTGCCACCAGATTCTGTTGTCTGCCGCCTGCATCTGACCTTGGATTGTTACTGGACTCTGCTGCTCGCTGCCTGCCTCGACTCTTGGGCTTTGTACTGGATCCTGCTGCTGAGCGCTGCCCGAACTGATACTGAGATCTGCCTCCCTGACGAGAGCCTGGTAAGTCTCCTCTCAGGTAGGCCTTGCTTGTCTCGGCTCAGGGGTCCACTATTGCAATATGATCAGAGAGTGCTTTGTGCCCACGGCAAGTTTGAAAGTGAAAGTGTGAGGGTAAAAAAAAGTACCCACCGACTTTGTCCCAATGTGGATAGTTTGAAAATTGCACTTCCCCCCGCCCTCCAGGGGAATGCCAACCGCCAATGTAGCCATGGTTAGGTGTTTTACAAAGTTTATACTTGACACCTACACTACACTAAATTAACTCTTCATACTCATCCCATCTTGTCCTGTATGGCATTTCCATGTGGCCCTATGGCCGAATTTTAAAAGTGATCCTTTCTCTAAAAGGCCCATATATGCGAGTATGTGGGCCTTGAGTGAGCAACACAGATTTTAAAAACCACGAATTCTGCATGTATATGCTTGTGCATGAGCTTTAAAAAAAAAAAAAGGGGAGAGAAAAGGGGCATGCCATGGGCATTCTGAGGCAGGGCCAACAGTTTCACAAAGAAATCCATATTATAAAACAAGCCGCAGCACGCAGCTTGTTTGCCGCGTATATTTACTGCTGCTCCTGATGAGGTGTAAATCTGTAGAAATCGCGTTTTAGGCCAAACACGACAGAGTGAGGGGTCCGGGTCAACTGCAGAACCAGAGGGGCCTGGATGTCCTCGAGGTAGACTGGGCAAACTGGTGGTCCACTTGGTAAAACTGGGAATGTACTTTGCGTGAGCATGTTTTAAAGTCCGCTTACCTGCGCACATTAAAGCCGACAAAGTCCTGAGGAATATACATGAAGTGCGTTTGCTCAAATAATGGTTTAAAATTAGGAGCACACTTACATGCGGTAGGCACATTTTAAATCATATGCGTGCAATTACAACATGCTAACACTCAACTGATTAAAAGGTGAATAAACAAACAGGCGGGCGTCCATGTGTGGATGGTTCCTGGCGCACGCACAGGGACGTGCCGATTTTATAACATGCGCTGTCCCAGCCTGCCCACACCCCGCCCCTTTTTAATATGCCGGCTCTTCTGCGCGTACCGGGAGATACGCGCATTGCCTCGGTGCTTTGAAAATGCCCGCGGCACACACGTGGCCCGGCCACGCGCGTATCTCCCAGTATTGGCGCGCGCCGGCTTCTGAAAATTCACCCGTGAGCATCTATTCAGGAAACCTCAACCCTCGCCTTCAGAAGCAACAGGAATTATTCAGTAACAGCGGAAGGAAAGAAGTTGCTGGGTAACAAAGAGGTACACATCAGTTTGCAATTAGAATGTCTTCATACATTTATTGTAACCTATCGTCGGGCTTAGTAGAGTATATAATTAAATTAACGCAGATTGATTCCACCTGAAATGTACTATTTTGGTGGAAAACAGGCAATTAGTCACCATGGCAACCCAATTAAGCCAGTTGTATTTCCCCATATCCTTACCAGTTGTTGTATTAATTAAGATGGAAAATAAACTGAAGTCTCATCCTCCTTTTCGCTATTTGAGGTTTCCATCAAACCTGATTCAGACACAAAATATTGTTTAAATATGTCATCAGTACAGACTAATGATTTAAAAAAAAAAAATATATTAAATGGTTGAAAACTATTGTTTAAGATGAACAGCAGCATGTGTTGGTAGCAACCTGAAACGCTGAAAGTAAGAGCTTTGCTTTTTTTTTGAAGTACAAGTCCGATAAAAGTGATCACCTTTAGTTTGCCTTGCTGGGTGGAGGACAGAATGTTATAACATGTAAATGCTGCTGAACATGCCATTTCCTCCTCGTGATCTGATTGCTCTGTCTCCAATCCTGCTACTTTTGGCTTCAGCCTTTTCGCCGGTGCATGAAAGAAGTATTACAACTTTTCTGCTGCCATTGCATGTTCAGTAGGGATAAGCTGTTGTTTAAAAATGACAGAGAAATGTCAGCAATGTCTTTCATTTTGTTTCATTTTCAGTCCGAAATGACATAAAAAAAAAAACCCCAACAGCAAAATTTTGTTTCTTTCGTTTAATGCGTGCTAGAAACCAAACAAAAAATAAAATGAACCCAAGTACGAAACAGACAAGAAGTTCTTTTCCAGGCACACCACGTAATACATAGTAACAGGAACAATTGGCTCATCCAGTCTGCCCAGTTATTCCCGTCTGCGTGCAAACAAATATCCCAGCTGCCAACCCCAGAAGCCTGACCATTTCTACGATATCTGTTCTTGTTCAAATCAGTTTTTGTTTTAGTCATTGTTTCTCTACCAGCCCAGGTACTTGGGCACACAAGATCCTATACTCAATCCAACATCCTTTTTTCCAACTCCCACGTCTTACCCACAGCTCTGCAACAATCTAAAATAGATGCCAAAACCAGAGGGGCTGTTGCCAGAACATCCAGCCTCCAAGGTCCTCATGGTCTTACTGGGCAGTGCTCTGCAATCAGCAGCCTGCCGGCATTTATTTATTTATTTATTTATCTAAAATCATTTATTAATCGCTTTCCAGACAAATCTTCCAAAGCGATTTACAACATAAATTTAAAACAATCAAATTGGCATCAATCCAGTTGGTATTTGGATAGATGCAGCCAACTAGTTCCAACTTGACTAACCCTTGGCCTGCAGTATCACCAAGATATGCTTACTTTCAGAACCAATCAACCCATGCAATCTGCTCAGTTCTACTTCTGCACAATACCTTTAGCCTCAATCAATCTCTGACTTTCTCCTTAACTCCCTGCCACCTCTGTGCTCATCCTATGCGTTGTTGAATTCCATTACTATTCCAGTGGGAGTCTATTCTATGCATCCATGACCATTTCTGTAAAGAAATATTTTCTGATATTGCTGCTGGTTTGCTGCCTTCCCATCCTCGCTTCCTCTTGTTCTAGAGTATTCATCCCTCTGAAAATGGTGTGCTTGTCTTACACCTTTCAGATATTTGAATGTCTCTATCATATTCCCTCAACTCTCCTCTCCCCTAGGGTATACATATTTAGATCCTCATCTCATACAACTTTTGGTGCAGACCTTGCACCATTTTGATCAACTTCCTCTGGACTGTCTTCAGCCTGTCTATATGTTTTTAGAGGTATGGTCTGCAGAAATGGACACCAGTAACCTCTTTTTTTTCTTTTTTCTATTGGTTATCTCTTCTCTTTCCCCAATGCACTCCAGCATCCCTCTGACTCTGGCTGTCACCTTATCACATTGTTTCACTCCCTTCACATTATCATACACTGTCACTCCAATGTCTGGTTGGTATACATCAGTTTCTCACCCCCCATCTGTGGTGAAAAACATCACCACTAAATTAAATGTTCTGGAATTTTAACAGCCTGTCTGGAAAGGATCTACAAAATGGGAGCAGCACGAGCGCCATGCTTGCGACATCTACTTTAACCTACATTTCAGGAAGTCCAGATATGGTCATCAGAGGCTCCTTATTGGGGCAAGAGCAAATGATTACTAGGAGGAGGGCTCTTCTGGGGAGGAATCATCTCACAAGAAAAGCCAGCCAGCTGAAGAGCGAGTCGGTCAGTCTCTGGAGCTGGAGGACTTCGCTTGCTGACCGAAGCTACGGTAGTATGTGCTGATTCTGAATCCTTGCTCCTTAATGGTCACAAGAAGGGAAGTAAAGCATACCTGGAAACTGATACTAAATATCTTTTGCAGACTGTACTTACTTATAGAGACCAATTTTCAGATTCCCTGTGGTGCTTGCAGGCTCACAGGATACGTTATACCTGTGGGCCTGCAAGGCAGTTTTTAAAGGCAAACTCTTTGCAGAGTTTCCCTTTCAAAATCAAGCAGTTGACTGGTGCCACGAGGAAACTTTCCCCCCATGTACTTTGCAGGTGCAGAGTAGATGGAGTAAATCAGGTGCAGGGCTTTAGAAATGAAATCTTTGCACCTACTCCACCAGCCTGTGGACAGCACATGTACCTTTCACCACATGAGGAGAAGGGGAACGCCATAAGACTCTTAACACCTCACCGCATAATTTAGCACAGTTATCGCTGTTGTTACCATAATGTTAATGTTTATTAATGCTATTTCTCTTTCTCCACCTCTATCCTTGTTTGTGACTCTCTCTAGAGTTGTTTCTCCAGGTTAAAATCCCCTGTTTATTGTAATTCCAACTAAAGTTATATGTTAACCGACACGATATGATTTTTCATGAGCATCGGTATATAAAAACTCTTAAATAAATAAATAAATAAATAAATAAATAAATAAAGGGGAAGAGATGATTGGCTAAGGTGATTTTTCTGCATGTAAATATCCATTTGCCTGCAGAAATCACTTTGAAATGTGTCCCCTGAATGTCTAATAATGCTTTAATGTGACAGTATTCAGCCAGTCTGAATGCTTTCACCATGTGTTATGTTGCTGAAAGTCTATGATTTTGGAAAATACCCGAGACTCTGAAGAAAGCAGCTGTTTACTGTGCCTCCTTTCTTCCATGCCCAGATCCGCACCCTCTTCGAATGGACACACTCCCTAGATTTGGAATTTTGTTGCTGCGAGAGATCTGCATTTGTTTCATATGAATGCATTTTTCCTAACAGAAAACCCTATTTTTGTTTTGTTCCATTCTTAAATTTTTGATATTTTGGTACATATTGAACCTATCCCCTAAAAAAAGGGGGGGGGAGCCTCCCCAACCTCCGCCCTCCTCCCCTGATGCTACCCAGTATGACCACCAGACCCCCCCAAAACTCCCACAGGTAAACAGAGCCAAGCTGGGCCTCTCTGCTCCCTCCACAAGTAATCTGAGGCCTCCCTGGACCCCTTTCCTTTCCACTCTCTGCAAACAGGCCAGGTACAGGGTCTACCTGGTACCGACTTACCCCTTTTGTGGGACTGTTGGCTGCAGAAAGGGACAGGAGCAATTTCCAGTCACTCCTGCTTCATCGCCTCCCTCTTAAAAATGGCACCAACCTCATTGTCATCGAGCACCATATTGTTTTCTGATCCTGAAGTAATATGGCCATAAAACAATAGGGCCGGATTTTCAAAAGGTTAGCGCACACTAACTCAAAAACGAATTTTTCTTGAAATTTTGGAAAAAATCAATTGTTTTTAGGTTCTCCCGAACCATTCCAAATTAGGCAATTTCGTTGACATTTCCTAATTCGGAAAAAACGATTGCACATCCCTAAATACGAATGTTTCCTTTTAGGACCAGACTATGAGAGTGTACCCAGATTTCTGCAGGATAGTGCAGGAGAGGAGAAGGGTTTTTCTTGCCTTGTGGCAGGATACTGCAGCCTTGAGAGCGTCGTTTTCATTACACTACCCTTGCAAGTGGTTTCTTTAACTATCATGATGATTCCTATGGGGTTTTTTTTTCTCCCCGGATAAGCTTAAAGCATTTAATTAATGGTGGACGGGTAATAACATCTTCACCTGTTCCCATTCCAATCAACTATCCTGATATTTACATTTTGGAGTGTATTGTATTTGGAAATTGGAAACAGGATTTCTTTGTATACTGCTCTTTTCACCTTCCCCCTATTACTTTCTTTACTTATAATATAATGGATAAGCCATTGTAATGTAACTCGTGCTTACAATTATATTCATAATTATTTTCTTGTTTATTCATTTGTATTTCCGTATGTTTTTTGCTTTGTTAAAAAAGATATATTCAATAAAAATAAAGTTAAAAAAGAAAAAGAACTAGGGGGCAGGAGTGACTGGGGATCGCTCCTGCCTCTTTCTGCAGCCAAAAAAAAAGCCCCAGTATTAATTCCAGCACTCAAACAGGAACAGCCCTGTCTGTGGAAAGGCAACACTGCAAATCTTACACCAGGCCATAAAACACCTCCTGTTAGGGAAGCAGAACAAACCAGGATGCTAGAAATCCCTGCAATGACATTAAGCTTACGCCGTCTCTGATCTTCTTTTTAACTCCCTGCCACCTCTGTGCTCATCCTATGCTATGCTGAATCCCATTACTATTCCAGTGGGAAACTATTCCATGCATCCATGCCCATGTCTGTGAAGAATTGTTTTCTGATGTCACCTCTGAGTTTGCTACCTTCCCACCCCTGCTTCCTGGTGCTTAATATTGTGTCCTTTTGTTCTAGAGTATTCATTCCTCTGAAAATGGTGTGCTTGACGTGTACCTTTGCGATATTTAAATGTCTCTATCATATCCCCTCATCTCTCCTCTCCTCTAGGTATACATATTTAGATCCTTAAGCCTCATCTCAAAAGACTTTTGATGCTGTTGTAATTTGACTAGAATCGTGGACCCTTGATCGCCACAAGAGACGGCTCCTCTCACAGGGCAGAGCCCTGTGGGGACTTGTGGTGATAGGCTGGTTCTCATGAGTAACAACACAGAGAGTACAAGGGTATTTATTGTACAGCTAGCGATGACTATGGCCCGTGGAGCAGATAGAGAACCTCTGCACGAAGGAGGAGGATCCAAGATGTTCTGTCTCGTTTGTACTCCGCAGCGAGGATAACGCAGAGCTAGATTCTCACCCAGACGTAACAGTAGGCAGATTCGGTAGTGATCCGCAGAGCACAAACTTTCTTCATGTACAGACACACACATTCACACAACCCAGGCAAGCTCCCATTCATACACACACACACACACAAAACCACAACCCAGACAGGCTTGCATTCACACACTCATTCTCAAACACAAACACACAATTCTTTTTTTCACTAAAATGTTAACTCCTAGTCAGAGGCAGGTGTTAGCTTCACACACACACACACACACACACTCACACACATACCCCAGGCAGGATCTCATTCTTACACACATACAACTCAAGTAGGTTCCCATTCACACACAGACACACAGCCCAGGCAGGCTCCCATTCACACATACATACACACATACACATAACCCTGGCAGGAAGGCTCCCATTCACACTCACACACATAACCAAGGCAGGAAGGCTCCCATTCACACTGACACACACAACCAAGGCAGGAAGGCTTCCATTCACACACACATACAACCCAGGCAGGCAGGCTCCCATTCACACACAGACACACACACAGCCCAGGCAGGCTCCCATTCACACACAGACACACATAATCCAGGCAGGCTCCTACTCACAAATTCACACTCAAACACACACATCCAATTCTTTTTTTTTCACTAAAATGTTAACTCCTAGTCAGAAGCAGGTTTTGGCTTCACTCATACTCACATACGCACAAACCAGGCAGGCTCCCAATCATATACACATACAACTCAAGCAGGCTCCTATTCACACCCACACACACAAAACCCAGGCAGGCAGGCTCCCATTCACACAAACATACACAACCCAGGCAGGAGGGCTTCCATTTGCATACACAGACACAATCCAGGCAAGCTCTCATTCACACACACACATACACCACACACACACACACACACACTCAGGCTGAAACAGGACACCAGCCCAGCACTGCTTCTGTTCCTCTTCTTACTGGGCTCCCCAAAGAATTTGCCACTGCTCCTGCTTTCTTTCCCTTCTTGCTGGCCTCCAGGCAGCTCAAGCAATTCCAGTGGACCCCTGCCCTGAAAGAAATTTTACCTCCTCTTCACTTTCAGCCATTGGCTGTGGGATGGGCTGGTGACACAGAACAGAAAGTAGCTGGAGAAAAAAAAATGTTGCTCAGAGGATACCGGGCCTTTGTTAGGTGCAGCAGCTGAAGCTTCAGGGGTGTTCAGGGAAATCTTTTAAAAAAAAAAAAAAAAAAAAGATACTGCCTTCAGTGGCCAGTGCCAGTGAGGGTGGGAGAAAGCAGTGTGTGCAGGCTCCCCGAGTCTGCAGCTTCTGCACATTATTGCAAGCTCTGCTTTGGGACTCGGGAGCAGGGGCCAGGATTCCGTCCGCCCCTGCTGACCCCTCCCGAGTGTGCCACCCTGTGCAAATGCACGTATGCACACCTGGTTCAGTCGGACCTGAATGGGGGCCAGGTAGGCCGCAGCTCCAGCTGGGCTTAATTGTGGGGGGGCAAGGCAGAGGGAACTGGTGAGGCCCTGGCCCATTTGCAGGGAGTTGGGCAGGTAGGGAGGCTTGAGGAGGTCCCAGAGGAGCCCAGTCATGGTAAACAGCAGCAGAGGCATGGGGTTGAGGTGGGGGGGGGCCTTGGAGATGCCCAGTTTTTGTTCTTTTTTTTTTATTTGGGAATTTCTTTTTTTATTTAGTGTTCATTTCACTTCAGCAAGTGAAACTAACCAAAATAAACATGAAACAAACCAAAAAACAAGTTAAAACAAAATGAAAACACGAACCCAAACCATTTTTTTAACCTTGGCATCCCTGGTCGTCACTTCACTCTGTACTGCTCCCTTGGATTTCTGCACACAAATGCGTGACTCCACACTTCTCTGAACGAAGCTTAGCTGCCATGCACTTGCCAGCTCCTCAATCTTTCTTAATTACTTCTGGGTTTGTCTTCTCTCCCAGGGACGTCCACTCCATTGCAGATTTTAGTGTCATCTACAAATAGGAAAACGTTTCCTTCCACCCCCTCTGCACTGTTGCTCACTAACAGGTCGATACAGTAAAGTGTGCTCCGTCGGAGCGCACTGTCAGCCTGCTCTGGACGCGTGTTTTCCCTTACCCCTTATTCAGTAAGGGGAGGAAAACACGCGGCCCACCCGCGGCACCTAATAGGGCCATCAACATGCAAATGCATGTTGATGGCCCTATTAGGTATGCGCGCGGGATCCAGTAAGTAAAATGTGCAGCCAAGCTGCACATTTTACTCTAAGAAATTAGCGCCGACCCAAAGGTCGGCGCTAATTTCTTCCGGCACCAGGAAAGTGCACAGAAAAGCAGTTTTTACTGCTTTTCTGTGCACCCTCCGACTTAATATCATAGCGATATTAAGTCGGAGGTCCCCAAAAGTAAAAAAAAGTAAAAAAAAAAATTTGAATTCGGCCCGCAGCTGTCGGGCCGAAAACCGGACGCTCAATTTTGCCGGCGTCCAGTTTCCGAGCCCGTGGCTGTCAGCGGGCTCGAGAACCGACGCCGGCAAAATTGAGCGTCGGCTGTCAAACCCGCTGACAGCCGCTGCTCCAGGCCAAAAGGAGGCGCTAGAGACGCGCTAGTGTCCCTAGCGCCTCCTTTCCCTCGTTTGCACCGCGTCGCCTAATTTGCATGCTGGAGCATACTGGATAGCTCGCACCGGCGAAGGGCCGGTGCGTGCGCCGGGAGAGCGGGCGTTCGTCCGCTCTCCCGCGGTTTTACAGTATCGGGCTGTAAGGATGTACAAGGCAAGCAGCAGCCCGAGGACAGATCTCTGAGCCACTCCGCTAATCGCCATTGTTGCCACTGCACCTTCTCCTGCCAATCACTCGACCAGTTTCTGATCCACTTCATCACTCTAGGGCCCACGCCTAGGCTCTTCAGTTTCTTTATGAATTCCCTATGTATTGTAATAATAGAAATTCTTGGGGGAAAATAACACTTTTTAAAACTTCTCCTGCTTTTTTATTATTGAGGGAGGATGTGGCATCACAAGCATTACTGAGTGCTTTGCACATGGGAGAAAGCTTGACACTTCACGCATATCCAGCATATTTATTTATTTATTTATTTATTTTTAATTTTTATATACCGATGTTCCTGTAAAGAATACATATCGCACCGGTTTACAAGGAACTGAACAGTCGCCTCCAGGGCGGAAATACATTAAAACAGTCGCCTCAAGGCAGAATACATTAACACAAGTATACAGGCATAGCTCTCTGCTTCAACGGCAGGGGGGAATGAAGAAACATGGATCTATATTCAGGCAACAACCAACAAGGACTGAATTACATAGTCTGGATAAACAGATAAGCATGAGTGTAGCTTGCTTATTGCAGTGGTTAATACCCCTAACTAATTAAGCTATTTCACTTAGATACAGTTCCAACACTGCTCTCTACAATAATGGTGGGGGTGGAAGGGAAATAGAATAAAAAAGGTTACTAAGAGCCAAGAGAAACAGATAAGTATGAGAAAAAAAAATGTGCGAAGCTTGCTGGGCAGACTGGATGGGCCGTCTGGTCTTCTTCTGCCGTCATTTCTCTGTTTCTATGTTTCTGTGTTATATTATATGTTCATTTTAATTCAGGATGGCTATCTTTGCTATGGCTTTCCTGTCTTCCCAGGGTCATAGCTGATCCAACTCACCAAACTTTATTGGTGCTGGGTAAAAATCCAGTTCAACCCTGGCCTGAGACTACCCAGTTCTTGTAATTATGGAGATGGAAACTAAAAGGTCATTATCCCGAACGTCTTCTTAGTATGTTTGAATAGTTGACCTTGCAACCCCAGCAAACATTGGTTAAAGTTCAAGGAAAGTGTCATGGATCCCATCACAAATTGGATGCCAACCAGATTCAAAGGAGATTTAGATCAGGCTGTAGGAGTCAAATCAAGCCAGTACCTGCTGCTTCCTGCTCCCCCTTTCCCTCTAGATCCAAGACGATGTATGGTTCTGATCGTGTCTGAGATGGCTGACCGTGACATGATGCCATTAGCAATAAACGCTCGAGGCGGGGAGAATTACTTGATTATGAATTAGCCATAAACCTCCAGGTTTATGGCTAATGGATACTCGATGCAAGCTGATGACTGTTTTGTATTCTGTCTGAAGTTCTGCTTGTTTTCTGCTCTTTACTTATTTAAACACTCAGTTGTAAGAATGAATGAAAAGAATTCAGAAAATGGGAGCCTCCCAGTGCTTTATCTGTTTCAGAGCTCATCTCAGCGGCATTAATGCTGGCGCTAAGCCAGCAACAAATGATTGAATTTGAGAGAAGTGTAAGGCAAAACCCAAGGTCAAAGTATCCAGTCAATTTTAAAAGGATATACTTCATCTTAGGGAAAAAAAAAACCTAAGATAATAGGATGACCAAAAACATAATTATTTTAGAAATAGAACTACTTCAAGCCTTCACTTTTAAAATTGCTTTTCACTTACTTCATAAAAGTTCTCTCTCTCTTCCCAGTAAGACTACAGAGAGATGTGTAGCAAACAATTTATGCTTGAACTTAAAGCAGAGGCCTTAAGGAAGACAATATTCGGATACTTAAGGACAACTGTCCTTTGTTTGCTTCTGCTCTCCCTGGATGACCGGGGATGAAATCAACATTAATAATAAATCACCCTTGCAATTTCTGCACCGTCCATGACAGCTCAAGAGGATGCAAATAATGTATTGATTATCAAGCCTCCAAAGCATTATAGCAGTCAGGTGAGGCCAGGCTAATTGTTGAATTTCTCCCCCCGCAATGTTAGCAGGATGTGGGGGACACCGCACGCCTCCTGGGTTGTCTCTGGCTTTGACCAGAGCCAATACTACCCCCCTTTAATTTTTACAGATCAAAACTGGCACGAGAGTGTTTGGCGTTGTGAGAAGGAGGCACCAGCGGGATCGGGATGAGCATTATATTGCAATAATCCCAATAAGAGTTTTTTGTTTTTCTTAAAGTAGTGCTAGATAAATGTTCCATGGCTATCCGGACTGATACCAAAATTCTGCTTACAGACTATGCTGGGCAGGGCTATGCAATAAAACGAGCTAAAAAAAAAGTGTAAAATTTGTGTTCAATAAATTTTATCAAGGAATGTCAAAGCTTACACTCAGTAGCCATAAAATCCCTCATGCTAAAAGGCCTGAAGTGAAAAGGGATGGATAGCAAAGGGAGGGAATTTCATTCCTTCCAGCCTCCTCATCAGGATTGTCAAATCCCTGCTTCCTGCTGCACACTCCAAGTGCCCCATTCACAGTCTCAAAATCTCCCCTCTCCGCTCCTGCAGAACAAGTCAAGAAGCTCCCTCTTGGGCTACCTCCCCCAGCCTTCCAGCACGGGCCCCCAACACTGCAGGGCGCCTTCTCTCCAGCACGAGGGAATGCAGACGCCTCCTGCTGGCAAGGCTGTGGCACTCGGAACGACGCCACCCGGTGGCGGATTCACTGCGCTCGATACCCTATACACACACTAGTTAGGCTTCGATTACACATCAGTAGGGCCCTTCGTTTTCAGCTTAAACTGATTTTCACCCAAAAATTCCTGGATTTTTTCCCCCAATCACTTTAAACTGATATACACCCTAATTTTAGGATGATTAAAAAGCTGCTCCAGAGCTGCGGATGCAGCGTTTCAAGGCCTCCAGCCACTGCTGGAAGCCAGTGTGAGCCAAAGCGCCTGCTGTGTTTCCAGTCCCACCTGCCACCAGTGAAAGTCTCACCCTCCAGTGCCGCCCATGCCACGTTTCAAGTCTGCTTCCTCACCCACCACCACCAAGCAGCCAAAGTGCCTGCTGTCTGATGCCGTGAATGCATTTCTGGCAGGCCCTGTCCACCAGAAGCACTTCCCGGCAGGCTCCCTGGCCCTGCACAAAAGCAGATGTGCAGTGTTGCATTGCGAGGGAGCCTCAGTAAGCCTGCTTCAGAGGGTGAGAGAAGAAGCCTGGAGCCACCACTGACACAGGATGAATGTCGGTGCAGTGTGGGGGTGGGGGAGAAGAGGGAGATTCTCCGCAGGATGTGAGAGGGGAGAAAGGGACATGCTAGGCAGGGGATGAGAGTAGAGATGGGGATGCTGCTGAGTAGCTGGGCGAGAATCTGCTTAATATTTTATTGTCCTGGCTTGTGTCCACCAAAATAAACTCAGATTTTTACCCTGAAAAAGAATGAGTCATTTTTTTTCAAATGAATTTCTCCTGTTTTTGTTCCTGTCATAATAAACCCTGGTAAATTCCCAGTAAAAATAAAGAACAATAAAAACTGAAAATGAAGGTCCCTACAAATTAAATAATGTATATTTTTATCCTGACCAATTCTTTTTTTCTCTAAAATGTTAACTCCTAATCAGAGGCAGGTGTTAGCTTTTTGGCTTTAAGAAGCCCACGGTAAATAGTGAGTGAAAGAGAGCAAGCCACGCTATTTATCAGGAGCCCTCTAAAATCTCATTTGCATATGATGCTTCATCATTTACTTCCAAGTGCATGCTAATTTTGGGATATACTGACTAACATGTTGGGGGACCGTCTTCTCATGTATAATTAGGACTAACTGCATAGCACCCTATTTTTAGTGCATGGAAATGGCCTTAATGAGCACTGTAAACTTTATTGCATTAGGCCCTTAATGTGTTCAGGACCTTGCAGCCATCATTATCTAACTTAAATTAAATAAGCTAATGCAATCAAGGGCTTGATTCCTGCCATATTTAGAGGTGAAAATGACATGAACTGGGACATTGGAGGAGCATGCAAAAAAATAAAAATCAGTATATATTGCATTCCATGTTAGAGGGATGCTGAGCATTTCAGCAAATGGAGGTCTGCATGGCTTATTAGGCTGGCCCCCATGTCCTTCAGAAAACATTTCAAGCCTTGCTTTATGGCCTGCTCTACCACGCTTCATTTTCCCCTCTTGGATATGCAACATTCCTCTAACTTCTCTCCCCTCGGCCCCCTTCCCCTCCCTCCGAGATGGCATCATGCCCTGCTCTTGAGCACTACACATTCCCGAGAACAACTTTTCCGCGTTTTCTAGGTAGTTTTCACAGTACATGGGTGGCCGCCCTCACTGTAAATGTCTAATGAAAACGAAACATGTGTCTTCCTGCACAGGAGGCAAGACCCTAACTGCCTCTCTGCTGTTGGCGTTATGTTGCATGGAGAGATAAAAGAAACCGACTAAAGAGGATACTAATGCGGGGATCGTAGAAGGAGACAGCTCCCACGCAACACTTCAAAGATTCATGGCATAAACCTCTCCTTGACACACATCCTGCGTGCTGACATTTTCCTGCTCCGATTAAATTAGTTCTGCATCAGTCTGCTACCTGCTTTCTACTCTTTCAGATAGTAAAATGGCAAAAAAAATAAAATAAAAATTGTACATTTTCTGAAGAGTGCTATAATATTTTCCATAAGGGACTTTTATTTTAAAATTAAAAGGAAACAACTGTATTCTCTTGACCTGCAGTATGGCTGATGCACAGATTTGAGTGTTTGTACCTTGAAATCATTTTGCTCTCTGTCAGATGTGAAGCAGTGTTTGCCAAAAGAATATGTTCTGTGGCTTCTTGCCTGGTGTAATTGGTTCCTTTGACCCTATTGTTATAATCTGCTTTAATTCCCTTCCTTCAAGCTCCCTCATGTGTAACCTATTTGTAGTAAGCAAGTGGATTTCAACCTGATTCACATTTGATGGAATTTACGGATTTTACCGAGATCCGCTAGGGAGTTATGTCAAATGTTTTGCCTGCCCCCTCTCCCCCATCCCAGAGACATGAGTGAAATGCAAAATATCTGAAGCGAATCTGAAACATTTGCTTGAGATCTTTATTTATTTTATTTATTTATTTTATTTATTTAATTTTATATACCGGCAACCGTTTGCACATCGTGCCGGTTTACAGATAACTTACAACAATGGATATATAGGCAAAGCCTTTACAAGGAACAGTGTTTAACATAGCTCAGAAAACAGAGCAAAAACTAGCAAACTTGTGGAAAGAGGGGTAGGGGTGGTCGAGACAGGGGAGGGGGCGGGGGGGAGGGTGGGTGGGTGAAAACAGGTACAAAAAGGAGTAATATGTACAGGTACAAGAGGAGTAATATGTACAGGGGTCGAGTGATTATTGACGTATACATAGGTTATATTATTGACATCTATATACATTGGCAAATTGACATAGGTTATATTATTGACATATACATAGGTTATATACAAAACTGTATAAGCATGTAGTAAATAAGAAATTGAGGTGAGAAGATGGGAACGGTAGAGCTATGTGTCATATTATGTGCTAGAGGTTAGGTGTGGGGTTTGTAAGTCCTTAGAGGGTGTGGGAGTAGGTCCATTGGAGGGGGTGTTAGTACGGGAAGGTGGTAGGGTTAAGGTGTTAGTAGGTAAAGAAGACGATTGGGGGTAAGCTTGGAGGAAGAGCCAGGTTTTGAGTTTCTTTTTGAAGGTGGGTGTGGAGGTTTCAATGCGTAGGTCAAGAGGCATGGAATTCCAGAGGGAAGGGCCTGCGAGGGAGAGGGCCCTGTTCGTGGTGGAGATGAGTCTGGAGGATTTTGTGGAGGGAGGGATAAGGGTTCCACGGAGGGAGGAGCGGGTGGGTCTTGTGGAGGTACGAAGGGTGAAGGGTGGGTTTAGCCAGTTGTAGTGTTCATTAATTATACTTTTGTGGATGAGGGTGAGGGTTTTGTATAGAATTCGTGAGTGGATAGGAAGCCAGTGGAGGTTAAAGAGGGTGGGAGTGATATGGTCTTTCTTTTTGGCATTGGTGAGGATGCGTGCAGTAGCGTTTTGAAGAAAGGATGGTAGACTATATTCCAGTGAATTGCAGGGTCCAAGGCAGTTTATCAATGAGATCTCATTGATTTCTTTGGATGACTAGAGAGTGAGATCAAGGACATTTATTTTATTTATTTAAATTTTTATATTCTGCTTTTTGGCACTTCAAAGTGTACATCAAAGAAGATTACAGTCAGGTACTATAGGTATTTCCCTATCCCCACAGGGCTTACAATCTAATTTTATACCTGGGGCAACAGAGGGTAAAGTGACTTGCCCAAGGTCACAATGAGTGACAGTGGCATTTGAATGTTGGTTTCCTTGGGTTGCAGCCTGCTGCTCTAACCACTAGGCTACTCCTCCACTCCATCTGCCGGATGTGGTTAACTTGGATTTCAGCAAAGGTTTTGATACTGAAGCTCATTAGTAAACTGAGCACCTTGGGCTGAGTTAGAAAGTGGATGAGTGATAGATGACAAAGGATCATGGAAAATCACTCTGTTGAAAGAAAGGTGATTAGTGGCATGCCTCAGGAATCAGTCCTAAGGCCAGTTCTGTTCAATATCTTTGTCAGCAATATTGTGGAGGAAAAAGGAGGTGATGATGCCCTTGTACAGGTCCTCACCTGGAGTACTGTATTCAGTTCTGCAGTTCACATCTCAAAAAGGATAGAGACAGGATAGAGGAGGTCCAAAGAAGAGCAACAAAAATGGTGTGGGGTCTGTATCAGAAGACGTATGAGGAGAGGTTGAAGGATCTAAATATGTACACCCTGGAAGAGAGGAGGTGCAGGGGTGATATGATACAGACCTTCAGATACCTGAAAGGTTTTAATGATGCACAAACTTCAAACTTTTTCCACTGGAAAGGAAACTGTAGAACTAGGGGTCATGAAATGAAATTCCAAGGGGCATGACTCAAAACCAACATCAGGAAATTCCTGGAATGCCCTTCCAGAAGTGGTGAGGACAAAAACAGTAAGTGAATTCAAAAAGGCATGTGATAAACACTGTGGATCCCTAAAGACTAGAGGTTGGCAATGAAGACAAGAGTGTATGGGGATAACCTGCACAGAGCGGCAGTTACTACCCTAAACAGAAGGCACGGGGGATTACTACCCTTAACCAATTAGCCTGATGTTTGTAAAATAAATGCAACATCTCTGCTTTGATGGCAGGGGGAAAATGGGAGAATTAGATTCAGATGACAGCCAACAGTAGGCCTCAACTTTTATGGCCCGGGAAACTGTTATGCAGACAGTAGGGATACAGTGCAGGACTGCTTCTATGGACGTCCAAAAAACAATGCATATTCAAGCAGCAGTGTCTAAATTATCCTGATGGCTTCTCACCCTAGAAAAACCATTTTGTAATGGGTTCGATAGTTGTTGGTTTAGATTGTAAATATTGCTAACCTTAACATAAGGCTTGAGGGTAACTTGATGGAGCAGCAGTTACTACCTCAACAGAAACATGTGGATAATTTGTATGGAGTGGAAGTTACTGCCAAAAGAAACTTGCTGGGCAGACTGGATGGACCGTCTGATCTTTTTCTGCTGTTTACTATGTTACTGTGTATTTTGGAATCTTACCGGGAATGTTTGGCCTGATTTGGCCACTGTTGGAGACAGGATGATGGGCCTGATAGTCCTCTGGTCTGGTCCAGTATGGTATTTCTTATGGACGATAAGATTTAATCCCAAACAGCGCAAACAGTGCAGAGTCATGCACTTGGGGTACAGAAATTAATGGGTGAGGTGCAAAAGAGCTGATGTGCACTGACCAGGAGAGGGCCCTTCATGATATAGTGTCAGATGATCTCAAAGTAGTAAAACAGTATGCTAAGACAGTGGCCAGAGCCAAAAGGATACCTGGATGCATAGAAAAAGGCATAACCAGTAGAAAAGGAGAGGTAATAATGTATCTTTATAGGTTATTGATGAGGTCTCACCTGGAGTACTGTGTTCAGTTCTAGAGGCTGTATCTCAGAAAGGATATAGAGAGGCTAGAGACAGATAAAGCCAACCAAAATGGTGCAGGGATGATATCAAAAGCTCTATGAGGTGAGACTGAAAGAGCTTAATATGTATACCCTAGAAGAGAGGCAAGGCGGGAAATATGTTAGAGACATTTAAATACTTAGAAGGTATTAATACACAGGAAGCCAATCTTTTTCAATGGAAAAGTAACTGTAGAACTAGGAATTACTATATGAAGGAACCAGATTCACGAAAAAAATCAGGAAGTATTTTTTCTTAGGGGGGTAGATGCCTGGAATGCTCTCCTGGAGGAGGTGGTGAAGACAAAAACAGTGACAGATTTCAAAAAAAGCATGGAATAAACACAGAGGATCCATAGTGGAAGTGAATAACAATGAAGCAGTGGGCAACGTTCACTGAGCGGAAGATGCAGCCCAAGGCAGCAGTGATATGGCTGCATTGTGCTTCTTGGAAGGCATTGTGTAGCCATATGAAGTGGCAGTTGCAACCCTAAAAGACATACAGCAGGAGAGGGGTGGGGTTCCATGTGGGAATGTGATCTACTTTGGATAGATGTACATACAGTCACTACTGGGCAGACTGGATGGGCTGTTTTGGTCTGTATCTTCGTTCATTTACTATTTTACTATGTTAGATTTTCATACAATATGAATGTAGATCTGATGCAACCCGTCTTGTATTTTCCATCAGAAAATGTTGGCTGAAGCTTTAACATTTCTCTCTTATTGGTCATATTGTTTGTTGAACCTGTTTTGAGGAAGTTCCCTATCTGCATCTTCCTTCTCCTTGATCAAACCCTACCAGCTAAGATCTCTTCCTGGTTCCTAGTGGTCTTCCAAGATCAAAACTAGTGCACATCACAGAAAGGCCTCTTGTGGGCATTGAAGCTATCTGTATTTGCATGCGCTCACCTCTTCTTGAGCCCTGAACACATCATATCCATATCTGATCCTCGGCCTTGTCCACCGTTTCAGGAGGAAGACCTGAATATAGACGTCCTGTATTGCATCCTTTCCTGTTGTTCTCAAGCTTTTTTATCTATTTACTGCTTTACGTTTGTTCACAATTATCATAGAAACAGAGAAATTGAAAGGAACAGTAAAAAGCATAAGGCCCATCTAGTCATCCTGTTTTCTCTGCCTACTGCAGTATAACAGACTGTACTTCACCTCCAACTTTATTCTTACTTCCCCACAAGGATCCTTTGTCATTCTCCTATGTTTTCCTGAATTCTGGTATTATTTTGGCCTCCAGCTCCATAGGGAAGCTGTTCCATTCATTTACCTCTTCTTCCTAGTGTTATTCCTCAGTCTTCTCCATTTCAGCCTCGTATCATGACCTCCCTTGTTCTGGAATTTCTTGTCCACTGAAAGATACTTACTACTTGTGCACTAGGAGATACAGTATATGAATGTCTCTCATAGCCCCTCTTCCTTCTCTGTCAGTGTTTAAATTTTCATATATTCCTATTTCCATTTTACAAACAATTAAAAAATAAAAACTACTGAACTCTTGTCATACACAGCAAAACAGTTTGAAAATAAGTCAATGAAATGGACAGAAGCAATTTTCTCTTCCTGTTCTTCTAGATACAGGTTGACTAGTCCCTCAGCTATATAAAGCTATGGAAACATTTACATAATAGAGCAAATACAAATTTATCAGCATTCAGCAAATAATAGTGTATCCGTATTATGGCTGGGCTTTAATTCCACAAAGCAGAGTTTATTATTATTACTGACTTAGGGAAGAGATAAGGGCAGTGCATCAGACATTGTCATCGTCTGGTCGGGAAATAATGCATTCAAAATTAAAGACACCGATTTAATTAAATGCATGAAAGGGTGACTTCCCTGATCGTATTTCAAATACTCAAATGTGTTTTCATCCATTCTTCTGTATGATTTTACTTAATAATATATCAGGAGCCACAGATGTACCAAATTCTGCTTGCAAATTCAATTAGTTTAACAAAAAAAAAAGGTGAAAAATAATTTCTTTTTCATTAAAGGAGCTCAACCTGAACTTCTATACTGACCAAAAACTGGAAACTATGAAATTCAGCTTTTCTGAGTTGGATTTCAATGACTAATACAGATGAGGTGACTGAACCAATTATTATGATGACAACTAATTGTACTGCTGTTTAGCCAGATAGACATTGTGGTTCTCTCTGTTGCTTAATTTAATTTAATTTACAGATTTATATTCCACATTTTACAACTAATACTCCAACCAAGGCAGATTACACATTGTCTCAAAAAAATAACACAGTCAAAATTTATATCAAAGAATATTCTAAAATGCACACAAAAAAATCGAATGCAATTAAGATACATTTTAAAATCACATAACCCCCTAAACTAATTATGTCAGTCAAGCCAATCCAGTTCTATCAGCCCCAGGGTCTTTTGGCATGTTACTCTATTAGAGTCAGTTAAACTGAGGCACCAGGTGGTAGTCCAGAATTCAAAAAGACTCTGTTTGCAGGGCCGGTGCTTCCATTGGGCAAACGAGGCAGTCGCCTATAGCGCCAACGTTTTGGGAGGGGCAGCAAAATCCCACTGGCATAAAGCCAAGGGGCGTGCTGTGCCAGAGCCAATACCGCCAAAAGAAAATGTGCTGGAGCCATTGCTGCTGATAGGAGGGAGCGCTGTGCTTGGAGCTCCATTTGGAGAGGGCGGGGGGCATGACCAAAGGTTCGCCTGGGGCATCAAATGCTCTTGTACCAGCCCGGTCCACTTGAAAGCAGGATTCGAATCAGGAGGCTGAGGAGTGCTGCAGACTCCGAGTACTGAAGCAGAAATTCTTATCATGTGCCGGTAGAAACCAAGGCTGAGGATCATTCTCTGTGACAATGTTCTGTCTTGTATTATGTCCCAGCTGTTCCAGTCCCTAGTGGGAATAGGGAGTGTGAATCAGTTGGGGTTTGGGGTATTATTAGTTTTATTATTTTGTTTTGAAATGATGTATTGATGCGTGATTTGTACTATATTTTTATGAAGTGTATTGATTTGTATAGGTGGCTCCCTCTTGGTCCAGACTATGAATTACCCATATGTTTGGGGTGGAGAGTACCACATGAGAAATTATATTTACTAATATGATTTATCTTTAGGTTTGTAGTCTAAGTGGGGGATGAGACAGGGTCCCGGTCACCCTGATACCACAATTCTGTGCCCTTCCCAAACAACAAAAAAGTAAAGGTCTTGAATGGGCAAATATGAATCAGTTATTTACTCTTTTGGATAATACAAGGACTAGGGGGCACTCTATGAAGTTAGCAAGTAGCACACTTGAAAGTAGAAAAATACTTCTTTTTCACTCAATGCACAATTAAGCTCTGGAATGCATTACCAGAGGATGTGGTAAAGGCAGTTGTGTAGCTGGGTTTAAAAAAAGCTTTGGATAAGTATCTGGAGAAGTCGTCCATAAACTGCTATTAATCAATAGGGATAGGAATAGCAGCTGCTTGTTGCTGGCATTAGTAGCATAGGATCTATTTAACGTTTGGGTACTTGCCAAGTACTTGTGACTTGGATTGGCTACTGTTGGAAATAGGATTCTCACCAGGTGCTATCTCTCTCTCTCTCTTCATCAGTCCATCCTTGCCAGTCTGTCTCTCTGTCTCCCTCCATCACTCCATCCTGATCTCTCTCTTTCCCCACCACTCTCCACCTGTCTTTCTCTCTCTCTCTATCGGCCTCCAGCAGTCCATCCCCACCAGTTTTTCTCTGTCCACCAGTCCATTTCCATCATTTTCTCACCAGTCCCTTTTTTTGCCAGTCTGTTTCTCTTTCTCCCTCCCTCCACCAGTCCATCCTGGTCAGTCTCTCCCTCCCCCTCCACCAGTCTGTCGCTCTCTCCCACCCTGTCAGTCTCTCTCCTTCCACCAGTCCGTTCTCCTCAGTCGGTCCAGTTCTAGACGGATCCAGCTGTGTGACTGCCTGTAGTTACAGCACAAGTTATTGACTGAGTGCATTCTTGCACATTTTCTGCTGTGCTTTGCAATTATGTGCATTCCATTTATATCAGTAAGCAATATTTAATGTTTTATAGATTATGAATGAGTCTGGGATGCATAGAATTATTTCTTTGTTATTATATTAATAATTTTTCTATATATGGCATATTGCTGCAGGTAAAAATGAAAAAGAAGCGTGTGAGGGTCCGCAAAAATTTTGGAAAGGGGTCCACGCTCCCAAAATGTTTGGGAGCCCCTGCTGCATTGTAAAATAAGAGTAGCCTAACATAGGTTCGGAATGTAGTTGTCTTTGGGGTTATAATCACCTATAGAGAGTAAAGCGTTAGTCTGAAGATCATGACTTCTCATTTACTAAAGGCTAGAGTTATACCCTTCTGGTTTGAGGGAGACATTAAAGCGCTGCAGTGTTCAGAGCTCGAAGTGTGGTGATGCACACCAGTACCAGACCAGCGCTTCCTGCCACCCTACTGGAACCTCCGACCAGGTCTGACGCACCCTCCCCCTCCACTGGCAGAAGCGCCAGCTTTTTCTCCTGCACATCTCACTGGGCTAAATGTGACCTGTGCCGTTCTGGCTGCACCTACGCCAGTCTTGTGATGCTGCACAAGGAAGAATTACAAGAGCTGCCAGCACCATATGAAGGGAGGATGGGAGGAGAGTGGGAGGAAGGTGATAAAGGGAGGGGAAGGAAAAGATGAAGGAGGCTGCATGGAGGAGGAGGAGGAGAAAGATGCAGATGAGCAGGGGGGGGGGGGAGAGTAAATTACAGGCTGGAGAGTCCAAGAGGAAGAGTTCGCCTCACACGTTTTATCCCTTTAACAGTTCCTGGCTCGGCTGGTTAGGGACGTGCACTGGAACTATTTTCATTCCTATTTGGTTTTATATTTCATTTATTGCTTATTTTATTTAAAATTAAATAAGAGAAAATGGAAAAAAAAAGATATGTATATATAAAAAAAAAAAAAAAAGAAATGCCAATATCTTCCCCTCTCTTCCCCGGAGCCCCTCCCAGCATTTTATCCCATCCATGGGGTCAAAATGGGGCAGAATGCTGCCCTGCTGGTGCCAGACTCCAAAACGGTGCCAGCCTCAGGCTGGATTACCATACATGCTGGGGGAGGGGGGGGGGGGTCCAGGGGCAACGTGGGGACGTTTGTAAGGGCATCTTTAAACATCTTTGTGTTTCTCTTTCATTTTGTTTCCAAAATTAACAGACATGAAATACAAAAATGTCTTTGAGATTTTCTATTTTATTTTAGATGAAAGCGCATCCCTAGTGCTCATTCACAGCTGTTCAACAATTCTATGGTTGAAAGACAAGTGAATTCCACCCTAAGACAAAATAATATATTGTGAATATTTCCACTCAGAAACCCATGCTTCACTTTTTTTTTTCAGGTAATCCCCCTGCAACTGGCACCGGAAGCTTGCACATCACCCTGGAGGATGTCAACGACAATGTTCCTTTCATTTATCCAGCGCTAGCAAAGGTCTGTGAGGAGTCCAGAAACTTCAATGTGGTCATCGTGGAAGCATCAGATAAAGACCTCCATCCCAATGCCAAGCCTTTCAAATTTGAGCTGAATAAGCAGGCTGGATCGGATAAAGTTTGGAAGATCAGCACAATCAACAGTAAGTTCCCCCGCGCCTCCCATTCTATCCACTTTATCACCGTCCGGGTTGAGAAATATAAACAGCAGTTTACCAATCCCAGTTTCAAATCCTAACTGGACTCAGAAAGTCAACAGCCTATTTCCCCAAAAAAAAAAAAAGATAAACTTGTGACCTTTCCTCAGGTAGGTCAATAGACAGCTGTGTCTGCACCGGGGGGGGGGGGGTTTATCTCCGACCTCACAAAATACCAATTAATTACTTTTGTGGTTTTCTTTGTTTTGTGGCTGTTTTTTTATTTTCCCAGCGGGTTCAAATCCCAGTTTTATGTCACGTGGGTAACTGCCACTTTGCCAGACTGCTTTACCTATAGTCTATGAGGGCCTGACTGCAAATTCTTGCCTGGAAGAATTCTGCATTAACATTCAGAGAAATCAGAAATCATATACTTCAGAGAAGAGAAACTGACGCTTCTTCTAGTGTGGATTATTTAAGGACAAGTTTCCTCTATTCTATTGATTTTTCTTACTCGAAGCTCTAACCCATTTTAGCTGCTGCAGGTTGATTAATAGTAACCTTTGTCACTTTGCCAAGTACTTGACATTTACAGTTGATGTTCGACCACTCTAGATAAGTACTGAGTTTTGATAGAATCTGGAAAAATATTTAGCGTGCCCTGGAATCCTCATGTACGTTCGCTTCCCACATGAGTCTGAAACCAAGTTAACCCTGAAAAAATGAACCACCTACAGTGGTTTTCGAATCCGTTCAAAACTGTTTTCATGTGCATGTGTGTGGGAGATTACATGACAACTGTGTACTAAATTAAATCAATGCTGAAGTAAGGGATGCACTTTTTTTTTTAAATGAGATGTGAAATGTTAACAAAAGTTCACATTTTGTTTCAATTCATTTTTAAAATAAAATGAAATTTCATTTATATTAATTGGATGTGTTTCCAGCAGCCACCCAGCAGCCATAATCCCACTGCTCCAAAAATAAGCCCTCCAAATCCTTCTGGACCCCCAATGCCACATCCTACCCTGTTCATGGATCTTCCTTAGCCTAGAGCCGATCCCCAGTTACTTCTGCCCTGCCTGTTCTGGTTTTCAAACTGGCTGCTGGTTTTCCAGAAACCACCATTATGTTATATGGCAGAACCTGGTAAGAGGTTGGCTAAAATGTTAATATTCTTTCCTTAATTTCATCCCCTTTCAGTTCCTAGTTATTTTTCCTTGTTTTTTGTAACTTTCTCACATCCTAAATATTGTTATAATGTTTTTATTTGTTAAGTTTCTTATTATATTTGATGTCGAATTGGGAAATGTTTCTACCATGTTACTCTCTGCAGTTATTCACATTGTTAATTGTAAACCGGGTTGATGTGATTCATATCATGAAACTCGGTATAATAAAAATAATAAATAAATAAATAAAATAAAGAGGGTATGGAGTGGCTTGGGATGGGGACAGCTTTTTTTTTTTTTTTGTAAATTTGCCCTGTTCCACCATTATTTTTATATTTTGCTTTTTTGTTTTATTTTGTTTTTGCTGTTTATTTCATTTTGAATAAGTGAAGCAAAATGAAATAAACATCAAAAGGAGAAACTTTTTTTTTTTTGTAAATTTGCCCTGTTCCACCATTATTTTTATATTTTGCTTTTTTGTTTTATTTTGTTTTTGCTGTTTATTTCATTTTGAATACATGAAGCAAAATGAAATAAACAACAAACAAAAGGAGAAACTTTTTTTTTTTTAATTGTTCGGTTCACACCCCTATACCTTAGTATTAAAAATAATCATAAGCTTGGAAGATTATCTCACTTTGTTTAAGAACTGCATATTTATCACACGCTCCAATGACAGGAATTTGATCATTTCATTACATTGGTCAAATTCCGTGCAGTAAACTTGTGCGCGCGCAGTGACTAGTGTACTTTATGTGCCTGGCTATTGAGTTCAGTAGAATGCATTTGGAAGCCCGACCGCAGCCCAGGACACTTACAGCACGATTTCCTGGCTCCTTTCCTTTTGTTTAGACATGGCTAAGGCCGCCCTTGATTTGTCTTCCTGGCTGTTCCCTTTCAGGTACTCACGCCCAAGTCAGCCTCCTTCAAAACCTAAAGAAAGCAAATTACAACGTTCCGATCCTGGTGACAGATTCTGGGAAGCCCCCCCTGACTAACAGCACGGAACTGAAAGTGCAAGTCTGCACCTGTAAGAAGAACAAAATGGACTGCAGCTCAGCCAATGCGCCACATGTCAGCATGGCTCTCCTCCTCCTCATCCTGTCACTCTTCAGTTTATCGTGTAAGTTTTCTTAACGCCAAGTCAGCATACGTTAATAAGGGGTGCCCTCCTTCTGTGACGCCTTCGTGTATTGCTCGGTAAAAGAGGGATGCAAAATTAACCTGCTCTTTTTTTTCCAAAATGTGTCGAGTGTGTATTGTGTCATGTTACAGTATAAGGTAGCCTCCTATACAATTTTCATACTACAGCAAATCCCCCTTAGCACCTCCATTAATTTATTATGAAAGGCCTACAAACTTTTAGTACATGGGAACTGTCAAATCTAATTTATGCAACCGGTGGGTGGCCTGCAATTCCCTCCTTGGTTATTGGTTCTTAAATAGTACAGGTCAAGAGGTGAATGGATATGTCTCCTGCTCTTCACAATCTGCTTACACCATTGCTAGAATAATCTTCTTGTACCCTGGAGAATTCAAACCCTGAGGATAACAAGTTCAGTCTGTAGGTAGTAGTTTGTTTATTCACAGGATAACATGAAACTATACATAGTTCAATTCCACTGTTATCACAATTTAGTTCATTCCTTATTTGGTACCAAACTCAGCAGGTGCAACGTCTTCCCTTAGACTTCTTTGTAGAAAATCCAGGCAAAAGCCCAGACCTAGCCTCACAACAAGAATTAAGATTTGCCAACAAGTTGGGCTGCGGTTCCTACACCCATGAACTTATTCTATGTCTACTTCTGATTGTGGTTTCCAGCAACATTTCCATCCCTTAAGGTGACAAATTCATACAAAGCTGCCATCATAATCCTCCTAGGGGCTATCTTTGTAGACCCAAAAGATGTGGAAACCGGTTAAATAATATGGAAATTCCCATGTTATCGGGAATCAGGACCAAAAAGCTGTTACTCTTCCTTTCTCCCAGCAGAACTCATCTTCTTTCTGGTAAGCTATATACTGCAGAACTCCTCACTAAAGGTCTACACCACATGTACTTATAGGCTCTCAACTGACCTTATCGAAGCTTAAAGACAGGACACCATTGCAGCTCCTGGTCCATCTTTTTGTGACAGAGCTACATATTTATTAAAAAAGTAATTTTCTGAAGCCATTTATATGGATAAATGCCCACCCCTTTCCTGAGCACATACGGAGATCAACAATGCTCTGTGGGACATGGTTAGACTGGGGAGATACTGGGTCGGTAACTTTGAAACAGCCACACGGGCGCACATGTACACACGCATGCCGGCTCGCACCAGTGTACATGGCCATTTTATAATATATGCGTGTATATGTGCACATGGTATAAAATAGGCTGTACATGCATACATGTGTGCACAATTTTATATAGAAGTGTGCATTCGTTTGCAACGAAATAGGAAATAAAGACGATATTTCCTATTTCGTTGCATTTTGAGGGCCTGACAAAACGAAAGGAAAACACACAAAATTTCGTATGGTTTTCCTATCGTTTTTTGGAGGGGAGAAAGGGCACATAAAAAAAAACATCAAACCCACCCCAACCCTTCAAATTTTTTTATATTTTTTATTTTTGAATTTTCCAAAATACATCAAGAAAACAATCTTGTGTAGAAAGCAGTACCAACAAACCATCGTTTTACAACTATATCACAATAATATCTTTCCCTACTCCATCTGCTTTAAAGTCCTCGTCACCAGGGAGAGATCCATTACTCTACCTCAGGAATATAAACTTTACAATTAACAAAATTGACGGGTCCTATACAGGAGATTTCTAATAATTACAGATCCAGCTGCAGGCTAATAGTACTTAGCCTTCCAAAACAGGAGAGGATGTTATTATATCTAATGAATACTTTTTTAGGAAATTCTCCAGTTGCTCAGGTTGAAAAAATATATAGGAAACATTTTTATATTTTATGTAGCATTTAAACCCTTCAAATTTAATTAATTACAAACCCCCACCGTCCCGACCCCCCCCCCCAACAAGAATTGGCGAAAGTCCCTGGTGGTCCAGCGGGGGTCCTGGGAGCGATCTCCCCCTCTCGGACTGTCAGCTGCCAGTAATCAATATGAAGCCGGTGGCTCTTTGCCCTTACCATGTGACAGGGGCTACTGGTGCCATTGGTCGGCCCCATCACATGGTAAGGGCAAAGAGCCACCGGCGCCATTTTGATTACTGGCAGCAGACGGCCTGAGAGGGGGAAATCACTCCCAGGACCCCCACTGGACCACCAGGGACTTTCAGCAAGTCTTGGGGGGGGTCGGGCAAGTTGGGGGGTCGGGATGGTGGGGATTTGTAATTAATTAAATTTGAAGGATTGGGAGTGGTTTGGGGTTTCTTTTTTTCGGGGCAGAGATGTGTGCATATGGACACATATGCACACATCTCTAGTGTGCATATGTGTGCAAATGCTGCATTTACTGATTAAGTGGTGGATTTTAATAGACAGGCTCCAACACAATTACCAATTTGCCCAGTTTGTTCCCAGTTCACTCCGATAAAGGATAGGACTTCCTACCTTTTACCCTATTAGCCCCAAGCCTTAAAACCCCACTAACCTCTTTAGTTTTCTTTGTTTTAGGACTTACACACCATTTATAGCAGAAGTAAAGTTACATGGTAGGGGATCCTGGCACGCTTGTGCACGTAAATATGCGCAGATTTCATTAAGAAATGTAGGAACTCCCATGCCCTGCCCAGACCACGCCCATTCCCCGTCCCTTTTTTTTTGCAAACAAATTTTTGTGCACATAATGGAAGATACGTGTGTACTTGTGCACATTTTAAAATCCTCCGGCTCGATTTCTGCGTGTATCTCCCGCCTTTGGCACTCATAGGGGTTTTAAAATTTGCCTTATAATGTGCATAAATTACATTTTTAAATCTTTGCACATGATTTTGCATGGAAAAACCCTCCTCAGAAAAAGTAAATGCAAATCTCTGTCAGGACTTTTTTTGCAACGGGAAAGGAAGATTGGTTCTTATCTGCTAATTTTCATTCCTGTAATACCACAGGAGAAGCAGGTTTTATTCACCCCTACCAGCAGATGGAGGTAGAGAACAAAACTTTGGGTGCTGCCACATATACGAGAGTGCCACCTGCAGTCCCTCAGTATTAATCGATACCCAAGCCAAGATAAGAAAAATAAAGAGCGAACGAGGCTCCCAACATAGATACCCCTGAACAACTAGATAACCATGCAGAAAACACTAAACCTAGAAACTGAAGCCAAAAAATGACAAATCTGCTTTGCAAATAAATACAGCAGTAGACCAAACAGCCTTTCGGCAGAGATCCTCAGGGCGGGCCTCTGGACTGATCTGTGGTATTACAGGATTGAAAATTAGCAGGTAAGGACCAGTTTTCCTTTCCTGAACATACCCAGATCAGTCCAGACAAGCAGGATGTACCAAAGCCCTCTTACACTGGACGGGAACCCGAAAGACCCACTCGAAGAATAGTCTCTCCAAAAGGGGGCCGCCTCCGGGGCCCACACATCCAAATGGTAATGCTTGGTAAAAATGTGCAATGAAGACCACACCGCAGCTCTACAGATCTCTTGGGGAGACACCAGCTGACACTCAGCCCAGGACGGTGCCTGAGCTCGAGTCGAATGTGCTCTAAGACCCACTGGAACCACTCTTCCTTTTGATACATAAGCTGCAGAGATCATCTCTTTCAACCAACGAGACAAAGAAGCCTTAGACGCCTTTTCGCCCTTTTTTGCTCCCCCTAACAGGACGATCAGAATGACGAAAAGCGTTAGTGACTTTCAAGTAACATAATACCATCCGTCTCACATCCAAAAGGTGAAGTTCTCATCCCATCGAGGGATCCCGAGCCCAATCCGGAAACCCGGGCAACTCCACTGATTGGTTTACAAGAAAAACCGACACCACTTTAGGAAGAAACGAAGGTACCGTACGCAAGGACACAGTATCGGATGATATCCGGAGAAACGGATCACGGCACAAAAGCGCCTGCAATTCCGAAATCCTTCTAGCCGAACAGATAGCTACCAAAAAGACCATCTTCAGAGTCAGGATCTTCAAATACCTGATTCAGAGGCTCGAACGGCTCCTTGAAAAGGACCCGTAGCACGAGATTAAGATTCCATTCCAGACAAATGCAAAGCAGAGGTGGACGGAGATGTTTAACTCCTCATAGAAAACGCACCACATCCAGATGGGATGCCAAGGCCTTCCCCTGGACTCTCTCTCTGAGAGAACCTAAAGCGGAAACCTGGACCCGAAGGGAACTATGGGCTAATCCTTTGGATAAACCCATCTGCAAAAAAGACAAAATATGGGACATCGACACCTGAAGAGGGTCCAATCCCTGTTGTCCACACCAAGTCTCAAACACTTTCCATACCCTGGAATAGGCTAAAGAGGTAGCAGGGCATCTCGCTTGGAGCAGCGTAGTAATTACTGGTTCCAAATACCCCTCACGCGCAATCTCCTCCTCTCAAAAGCCAGGCCGCGAGACAAAAGCGATCCTCCTGATTGGAAATATAGGACCCTGACACAGGAGATCTGGTAAATGGGTCAGGCATAGCGGTCCGTCCACTGCCAGTCGCACCAGATCCACGAACCATGGACGGCGAGGCCATTCTGGAGCCACCAGAATCACTGACCCCATGTGGCCCTCTACACGCCTGAGTACCTTTGCTATCAGCAGCCTCGGATGAAAGATGTACAGGAGGATTCCGGTCAGCCACGGACATACGAGGGCATCGAGCCCCTCCGCCCCAGACTCCCTTGGTATTGAGACTCGTTTCCATGAGATCGAACTGCGGGGTTCCCCACCATTCACAGAGAAGCTCCCAGGCCCTCTGAGAGAATTCCCACTCCCCCAGATCCAACTGCTGCTGGCTGAGGTAATCCGCCTGGATGTTGTCGACTCCTGCGATATGGGAGGTGGCGATTACTTCGAGATGAAGCTCTCTTGGTTCCCCCCTGGCAGTTGATGTAAGCTACCGTGGCGGAATTGTCCGAGAAACCTCGCACCATCTGATCCTGGACCAGGGGTAGAAACTGCTCCAGAGCTCAGTGCATTGGTCTCATCTCTAGGCGATTGATAAACCATGTCTGTTCCAACCATGTCTGTTCCAACCATGTCTGTTCCAACATCGACCAAAGGCCCTGAGCAGACCTGCCCAGACAAACTGTCCCCCAGCCCCGAAGACTTGCATCCGTGGTGACCACCACCCACTCCGGAACCTTGAGAGGCATCCCCTTCTCCAGATTGTTCAGCGCCATCTACCAGGCCAGACTGGTCCTGGCCGACTCCATCAGAGCCAAGGGTAGGAAATATTGTTGCGATAGAGGATTCCAACGAGACAATTCCAACGAGAGGATTCCAACGCCCAGGGCACCAGTTCCAATGTGGACGCCATCGAGCCCAGGACCTGTAAGTAATCCCAGACCTTCAGCACCTGTGCTATCTGCCCCTGAATTTTGTTCACCCTGTCGTCTGTAAGAAACACTCTGCTCCGCTGGGTGTCAAAACGGGTGTCAAAATGGGTGGGGACCAGATGGCTCTTCTGCACATTGATAACCCAGCCTAGAGATTCCACAAACTCAGTCCATGGACCACACACATTCCTCTAGTGACTTCACCCTTATCAGCCAATCGTCCAAATACAGGTGCACCAGCAATCCCTCCTGTCGCAGCGCCGCCACCACTACCACCATCACCTTTGTAAAGGTCCGCGGTGCGGTGGCCAGCCCGCATGGCAGCACTTGAAACTGATAGTGCTGTCCCAGAACCATGAATCTGAGAAACTTCTGGTGCTCCTGATGGATGGGGATATGCAGATAAGCCTCGGTGAGATCCAGAGATGCCAAAAACTCTCCTCCCCGTACCGCCACAATTACGGTGCACAACATCTCCATCTGAAAACATGGTACCTTCAAACTAGTTGACTTTCTTCAGGTCTAGGATAGGTCGAAACATGCCTTCCTTCTCGGGCACCACGAAATAGATGGAATATCTGCCTTGTCCCTGTTCGGACACTGGCACCGGTACAACCGCCTCCAGACTTAACAACCGCTGAAGCGTTTCCTGGACCGCTGCCCACTTGCTTTGGGAAAGACAATGTGACTCCAGAAAGACTGACCGTGGTGGGCGAGAAAATTCTAAGGCATAGCCATTTCTCACCACGCTCAACACCCACTGGTCGGAAGTGATCTTGATCCACTCCCCGTAGCACCGGGCCAGCCTGCCCCCGATTACCAGAGACGAGGAGTGGACCTGCCGGATCTCATTGTGAGGAAATACATATGGAGGAAAAATAAGAAATGAGAGAAAGACCAAAAATAAGCTAAAAAAAAAAAAAAAGAATGAGGAGGCAGAGAGGAAACTAAGAAAAAGCCAAGTGCAAGCCAAGACAGAGGATAGATTCAAACTGCAAACATACAGGTTGGAAAATTGTGTATTCAAAGTTTAGTGAAGATTTCTGTGCTAACTGGGATGGGTCAAAGGTAGGAGCAGGTGGAATCTGCCCTTTCCTCCCAGCCCAAGGAGGTTGTGGTGGTGTACAGTTGTAAATACTGCTCCCCATTGGCAGCCCTGGTATTTAAAGGGTCTGCAGTCAGGGCTTTGATTGAAGGAGAATGGAGTTGAACGTTGTTCCCCTTGTTCACACAAAAAAATAACTGTGCCCTGCTATATCCCACAGGAGACCGCAGTTATGCCTGGGGTTTCCAAACTGAGGTTGGGAAGCACTAGGTGCAGCTGTGGCCCTGGAGCTGGGGAGATGCTGACTGCAGAGCTGCCAGGGCTCAGGCGTGCAGATGGCAGGTGGTCTTATGTGGACGAGCTGGGACTGGGGGAGAAGAATGACTGCCGGGACTTTTGAGTGCTTCCCTAGCTTTTGTTTTGGACGCATGCGTCTTCCCATGTCCACGTTACTTGTTTTCTCGCTTGACTTTTAAATACACTCACAACCTGCTGTGTTCTGTTTTGTTGTTTTTTTTTTTTTCTTTCTTTTTTTGCTGGAGGCGCTGCGGATTGTGTGGAGTTCAGCACCCCCCAATCGTTTTCAAAAGTTGGCTCCTATGGATGTCAAATGGAACCTCTAGTAAAAAAAAAAAAGTACCAGAAACCGAGAATCACCTGCATTGGTGAAAGAGAGAGGGCTTATTCCTTTTCATTTCCTACCACAGAAACAGGAAATTAAAGGAGCTTTTGCAGCAGTGCATGCCCTGGGTCACCATGAAAATAAATGCTGTCTGCTTCCATCTATTCCCCTTCGAAAAGTCTGCAGGCAAGGGGAAGACGGGGAAGGAGGAGGAGGAGGAGGAGAGAAGACGAACCTGAGCTTCCTGACATCCAAGATTGATGGTCAGGAGATTCGAAAGTCAAAGAAAGGGACAGCCAGTGATGTGATGTGCTGAGGCTGCAGTCAAAGAGTTGCTTCTCTCTGACGGGTTTCTAACCTAAGCTAGAAATATAAAATAAAAGCTCATGGAATTGGATGGGGAAAAGCCAATCTGGAGCAGAAGCTACATAACAGAACGCTGCCTGTGGTCGTGTTACATAGAATGTAGTGCCGGGAGCACGCCTTCATAGAATTAAAGCTAGTGAGTGCTGGGAACTGATGCCCATTGCTCGGAGGCCACGGAGCTGCAAGGTACTGTAAGATGCACAGGGGCAGACGTAAGACACACAGGGCAAGAGGTCAGAATTATTAGGCTCCAGTTCCGACTCTCGTTGGCATTTTTGCGATCTTATGCCTCAGTTTTCACCTGTTAGTGGGGTTGTAATATTAATATTCTCGACTTAACGTCACCCAACCGAACACAAGTGCTGTGGTCCATTAACAAGGTCATTCACCTCAGAAGGGACCGGCGTATACATTTCTGAAGAACTATAGCTGTACATTGTTTAACATCTCTTATTTCCTTTTTTCTGCTTTGGAGGGCAGAGCTGAAATGCTATTTTTTTTTATTTTTTTTTAATTATAGCAAGAAATTACAGTGAATGACATCTCAAACTCATCAGCTCTGCGGCCTTTCCGGAAGCTGCTGCACCTGATTTACACTGAATCCATCACATAAACCCAAATTACTGTTCTTGTAATTTTCTGGTACCTACTGGACCTAAAACAAAGTTTTGTTAACCTCCAGATAAGATAAAAGCATCTTTTTTTTTTGCTGAAGGGTTTAGGATATGTGCAATGCAACAGAAAGTGATATACCGTGAAAATCAACATACATTGCTTTGCTTCCCCCCAAGGATTTTTCTTACAAAAAAAAATAGCGTTTTAGGTAATAAGAACACAGAAGAATTTGAGATGCAATTTGATAATTGTCTCCATCTGGTTTGTTTTTTTTTGTATCTTAACTATACAAAGCACTTTCACTCTTATAGCATGAAACATAGGAGGTGGAAGGGAACAGGGTAAGTTCTGCTCTTTTTTCCTTTGGATGTTTCATTTCTATAAATTCTATCGCATAGTCTCTTCCTATAAATCTGGGAGACTGCTAGCGATTGGCTTGTCAAGAGGCAAAAGAGGAACCCGCTCGGTGCGCACTATTTTCATGTGGCGTATATTTCATTGCGCACTGCGCTGAAAAAGCCACTAAAGTTTAGAACGGATCGGAAAAGAGACAAAGAGTATTTGGCAAATAAATGACAGCTACCCAGGGCCCATTAGGACGGGATGGCTCCTGGGCACATGAGATGGTGGGTCTTGGCCCAGCTCCATAGCAGTAATCAGAGCTGCCTCTTCTATTAGGGCAAACTAGGTGGTTGTCGAGAGAGCTGAAATATATGTGGGGGGGTGAGGCAAAATTATAGAAATCTGTATGTGCTGCCTGCCCTCTGTTAAGAAACGTAATGCACCAATTGCAAGCATTTTTTAATATCTGCAGCCGACACTTCCTGCTTCCTGATCTCATGCAACCTCGAAATCAGCAGTCAAAACGTCAGACGTGCTGGCCTCCGAGTTTAAAAAAAAAGGTCCTTGCAATGCTGACCCTGACTGCTGGTACAGCCTATTGTGCCATTGGCCAAAGGAGTCAGGAGAGCCGTGGCTGCTGGCGGGGCCTATTCCTCAGCCGCTGAAAAGTTCAGAATGCCCCGGGGGGGGGGGGGGAGAGAAAAGGAAATAAATACTGGGGAAGTGTGGAGGGTAGAAAGAGAGGAGGTACTGAGTGGGCAGAGGAGAGGTGCTGGATGGGTGGCCTCGCGAGAAAGTATGCTGAACGGGTGTAGGGGGAGAGAGAGAGAGAGAATGTGCTGAGCCGGGTGGCAGGGTGCAGAGACGGAAGAAAAGAAGGTGCTGCCACTACGGAAAGAGACCAAAGGTTGGGGTGATGCGGGAGAGGTAGAAGAATCCTGTGGGAAGAAGAGATGCCAGGGGGAAGAGAGAGGGGGCCTGCAGTGGGCACCATGACCACGGGACACAGAGAGAGTGAAGGGGGATGGCAACAAAAGCAACTGCTCCTCCACTCGCTTGCAGCGGCTCTGGAGCCGCTGCAAGCGAGTGGAGGGGCACAAGGATGAAGGTTCACCCCAGGGCGCCCAACACCCTTGCCCCAGCCCTGGCCATAGTTTTCACAGCCTATCCCATTCCTGTGCACCTGTGTAATTCTGCTGCACATTTTATCACTGACGCCTGACAAGGACGCAAGGAGAGAGAAAGGTCGTTCTATTATCCGGCTTTGAATGAGTCACTGTGTTTTACAGGTGCTTTTAAGCACAAAACTAAGATTTTTTTATAGCTCTTTATTAATTAAACTCTAACAAAGCACACAGTCAAATATGAGTCATCCAAGAGTATATGGTGTCATAAAACTAATGCTTATTGAACAGACTGAATGTGTCTCTGCTCGTGACAAATTATAGGTTTATCCTTTGTAAAAACCCCTTTCTATAGCGTACTTGTGCTTGATGCTTACACTGTACTAGTAATAAAAGCCCATCCAAGGACGGGGAAATACCATGAAGTGTAGTGTTAGAAGTGCTTAATTAAGATGTGTGGCAGAAAAGAGCGCAAGCTGAGCTCAGGGGCACTGTGTGGGGGTAGAGGGAGGATTGGACAAAGAGACAGTGGCAGAGCCAGAGAATACACCCAAAGAGAGGGGCGGAGCTTAGTTTCCATATACGGTAATAGTGAATTGAACAATACAGAGAGGGGGGGGGGGGGTCGGAGCTCAGTTTCCATATACGGTAATAGTGAATTTAACAATACAGAGAGGGGAGGGGGGTCGGAGCTCAGTTTCCATATACGGTAATAGTGAATTGAACAATACAGAGAGGGGGGGGGGGGGGGTCGGAGCTCAGTTTCCATATATGGTAATAGTGAATTGAACAATACAGAGAGGGGGGGGGGGTCGGAGCTCAGTTTCCATATACGGTAATAGTGAATTGAACAATACAGAGAGAGAGGGGGGGTCGGAGCTCAGTTTCCATATATGGTAATAGTGAATTGAACAATACAGAGAGGGGGGGGGGTCGGAGCTCAGTTTCCATATACGGTAATAGTGAATTGAACAATACAGAGAGAGGGGGGGGGGGGGTCGGAGCTCAGTTTCCATATATGGTAATAGTGAATTGAACAATACAGAGAGGGGGGGGGGGTCGGAGCTCAGTTTCCATATACGGTAATAGTGAATTGAACAATACAGAGAGAGAGGGGGGGTCGGAGCTCAGTTTCCATATATGGTAATAGTGAATTGAACAATACAGAGAGGGGGGGGGGGTCGGAGCTCAGTTTCCATATATGGTAATAGTGAATTGAACAATACAGAGAGGGTCGGAGCTTAGTTTCCATATATGGTAATAGTGAATTGAACAATACAGAGAGAGGGGGGGGGGGGTCGGAGCTCAGTTTCCATATATGGTAATAGTGAATTGAACAATACAGAGAGGGGGGGGGGGGGTCGGAGCTCAGTTTCCATATACGGTAATAGTGAATTGAACAATACAGAGAGAGAGGGGGGGGTCGGAGCTCAGTTTCCATATACGGTAATAGTGAATTGAACAATACAGAGACGGAGGGGGGGGGGGGGGGGGGGGTCGGAGCTCAGTTTCCATATACTGTAATAGTGAATTGAACAATACAGAGACGGAGGGGGGGGGGGGGGGGGTCGGAGCTCAGTTTCCATATATGGTAATAGTGAATTGAACAATACAGAGACGGAGGGGGGGGGGTCGGAGCTCAGTTTCCATATATGGTAATAGTGAAATGAATAATACAGAGGGGGGGGGTCAGAGCTCAGTTTCCATATACGGTAATAGTGAATTGAATAATACAGAGGGGGGGGGGGGTCAGAGTTCAGTTTCCATATACGGTAATAGTGAATTGAACAATACAGAGAGAGGGGGGGGTTCGGAGCTCAGTTTCCATATCTGGTAATAGTGAAATGAACAATACAGAGTGAGGGGGGGGGGGGGGGGGGTCGGAGCTCAGTTTCCATATACGGTAATAGTGAATTGAACAATACAGAGTGAGGGGGGGGGGGTCGGAGCTCAGTTTCCATATACAGTAATAGTGAATTGAACAATACAGAGAGAGGGGGGGGGGGGGTCGGAGCTCAGTTTCCATATACGGTAATAGTGAATTGAACAATACAGAGACGGAGGGGGGGGGGGGGGTCGGAGCTCAGTTTCCATATATGGTAATAGTGAATTGAACAATACAGAGACGGAGGGGGGGGGGTCGGAGCTCAGTTTCCATATATGGTAATAGTGAAATGAATAATACAGAGGGGGGGGGTCAGAGCTCAGTTTCCATATACGGTAATAGTGAATTGAATAATACAGAGGAGGGGGGGGGGTCAGAGTTCAGTTTCCATATACGGTAATAGTGAATTGAACAATACAGAGAGAGGGGGGGGTTCGGAGCTCAGTTTCCATATCTGGTAATAGTGAAATGAACAATACAGAGTGAGGGGGGGGGGGGGGGGTCGGAGCTCAGTTTCCATATACGGTAATAGTGAATTGAACAATACAGAGTGAGGGGGGGGGGGTCGGAGCTCAGTTTCCATATACAGTAATAGTGAATTGAACAATACAGAGAGAGGGGGGGGGGGGGTCGGAGCTCAGTTTCCATATACGGTAATAGTGAATTGAATAATACAGAGAGGGGGGGTCGGAGCTCAGTTTCCATATACGGTAATAGTGAATTGAACAATACAGAGAGGATTGGAGCTCAGTTTCCATATATGGTAGTAGTGAATTGAACAATACAGAGAGGGTTGGAGCTCAGTTTCCATATGTGGTAGTAGATAGTGGATTGAACAATAGAGAGAGAGAGAGGGGTGGAGCTCAGAGGGGCAGAATTGGAGAGTACAGGGAGGGAGAGGGCAGAGATCAATTTGCATACCAGCCATGCAGTGCAGGGCAATTTTCCTCTTCACTAGATATGGGCATATGCTAATGAGGTAAATCAGTCTGTTCAATTGTTCGTGCCTGAATCATTCCTGTATCAGATGATGCAGAATGGATAAACCATCTTGTTGTCGAAGATCTGTGCGCCAGTGTACATTACTGCCCTCCATACTTTGCCCATTAAGGGCCACTCATGTGCCCTCTAGATTGTACAGTTGTGCTAGTCATCTTATAATTGCATTTTCAGATGCTAGTTTAATCATGTACATTATGGGCTGGATTTTAAAAGGGTTACGTGCGCCGGGCCTATTTTAAAAAGGCTGTAACACCCTGGGAAGCGTGTAAGAACATAAGAACATAAGAAAATGCCATACTGGGTCAGACCAAGGGTCCATCAAGCCCAGCATCCTGTTTCCAACAGTGGCCAATCCAGGCCATAAGAACCTGGCAAGTACCCAAAAACTAAGTCTATTCCATGTAACCATTGCTAATGGCAGTGGCTATTCTCTAAGTGAACTTAATAGCAGGTAATGGACTTCTCCTCCAAGAACTTATCCAATCCTTTTTTAAACACAGCTATACTAACTGCATGAACCACATTCTCTGGCAACAAATTCCAGAGTTTAATTGTGCGTTGAGTAAAAAAGAACTTTCTCCGATTAGTTTTAAATGTGCCCCATGCTAACTTCATGGAGTGTCCCCTAGTCTTTCTACTATCCGAAAGAGTAAATAACTGATTCACATCTACCCGTTCTAGACCTCTCATGATTTTAAACACCTCTATCATATCCCCCCTCAGTCGTCTCTTCTCCAAGCTGAAAAGTCCTAACCTCTTTAGTCTTTCCTCATAGGGGAGTTGTTCCATTCCCCTTATCATTTTGGTAGCCCTTCTCTGTACCTTCTCCATCGCAATTATATCTTTTTTGAGATGCGGCGACCAGAATTGTACACAGTATTCAAGGTGCGGTCTCACCATGGAGCGATACAGAGGCATTATGACATTTTCCGTTTTATTCATCATTCCTTTTCTAATAATTCCCAACATTCTGTTTGCTTTTTTGACTGCCGCAGCACACTGAACCGACGATTTCAATGTGTTATCCACTATGACACCTAGATCTCTTTCTTGGGTTGTAGCACCTAATATGGAACCCAACATTGTGTAATTATAGCATGGGTTATTTTTCCCTATATGCATCACCTTGCACTTATCCACATTAAATTTCATCTGCCATTTGGATGCCCAATTTTCCAGTCTCACAAGGTCTTCCTGGAATTTATCACAATCTGCTTGTGATTTAACTACTCTGAACAATTTTGTGTCATCTGCAAATTTGATTATCTCACTCGTCGTATTTCTTTCCAGATCATTTATAAATATATTGAACAGTAAGGGTCCCAATACAGATCCCTGAGGCACTCCACTGTCCACTCCCTTCCACTGAGAAAATTGCCCATTTAATCCTACTCTCTGTTTCCTGTCTTTTAGCCAGTTTGCAATCCACGAAAGGACCTCGCCACCTATCCCATGACTTTTTACTTTTCCTAGAAGCCTCTCATGAGGAACTTTGTCAAACGCCTTCTGAAAATCCAAGTATACTATATCTACCGGTTCACCTTTATCCACATGTTTATTAACTCCTTCAAAAAAGTGAAGCAGATTTGTGAGGCAAGACTTGCCCTGGGTAAAGCCATGCTGACTTTGTTCCATTAAACCATGTCTTTCTATATGTTCTGTGATTTTGATGTTTAGAACACTTTCCACTATTTTTCCTGGCACTGAAGTCAGGCTAACCGGTCTGTAGTTTCCCGGATCGCCCCTGGAGCCCTTTTTAAATATTGGGGTTACATTTGCTATCCTCCAGTCTTCAGGTACAATGGATGATTTTAATGATAAGTTACAAATTTTTACTAATAGGTCTGAAATTTCATTTTTTAGTTCCTTCAGAACTCTGGGGTGTATACCATCCGGTCCAGGTGATTTACTACTCTTCAGTTTGTCAATCAGGCCTACCACATCTTCTAGGTTCACCGTGATTTGATTCAGTCCATCTGAATCATTACCCTTGAAAACCTTCTCCATTACGGGTACCTCCCCAACATCCTCTTCAGTAAACACCGAAGCAAAGAAATCATTTAATCTTTCCGCGATGGCCTTATCTTCTCTAAGTGCCCCTTTAACCCCTCGATCATCTAACGGTCCAACTGACTCCCTCACAGGCTTTCTGCTTCGGATATATTTAAAAATGTTTTTACTGTGAGTTTTTGCCTCTACAGCCAACTTCTTTTCAAATTCTCTCTTAGCCTGTCTTATCAATGTCTTACATTTAACTTGCCAATGTTTATGCTTTATCCTATTTTCTTCGGTTGGATCCTTCTTCCAATTTTTGAATGAAGATCTTTTGGCTAAAATAGCTTCTTTCACCTCCCCTTTTAACCATGCCGGTAATCGTTTTGCCTTCTTTCCACCTTTCTTAATGTGTGGAATACATCTGGACTGTGCTTCTAGAATGGTATTTTTTAACAATGACCACGCCTCTTGGACATTTTTTACTTTTGTAGCTGCTCCTTTCAGTTTTTTTCTAACAATTTTTCTCATTTTATCAAAGTTTCCCTTTTGAAAGTTTAGCACGAGAGCCTTGGATTTGCACACTGTTCCTTTTCCAGTCCTGGGGCTTGCAAAAAAGGGACGGGGGAGGGGGGCGGGGTAGTGCAGGGGGCGGGGTCAGGCTCCCGGCACAGCGGACATATTTGCTGCTGTGTCGGGGATCGCGCGCCAGCAGTCGCGCGCGCCAGCAGTCAGCCGGGGCACGCAACTTGCTTCAGCTCCAGGGCTGAAGTAAGTTTTGGATCAAAACTAAGGGAAAAAAAAGGTAGGGGGGAAAGGGCAGGGGAAGAGAAGGGTAGGGGGTAGGGAAGTTCCCCCCGAGGCTGCTCCGATTTTGGAGCGGCCTGGGAGGGAACAGGAGAAGGCAGTACGCTTGGAGCGGGCTCGGCACGCGCAAGGTGCACAATTGTGCACCCCCTTGCGCGCGCCAACCCTGGATTTTATAACATGTTCACGCCTGCCCACACATGTTATAAAATCGGGCATACATGTGCGCGCGCCGGGTGGTGCGCGCACATGTACGCCCGCGCGCAACCTTTTAAAATCTACCCCTATCTGTGGAGGGGAGTAAGGTTACTACCAAGCCCCATGTCATGAAAAACGGGCTGAGCCAGTCCTGGTTTTACCACCTCCCCCTACCCCCATGCACTCTTCCCTGCCCTGGCATCTACATACTTGCAGTTACAGTTTCTCCAAGGTAGGCAGGCTACACGTCTGTAGAGGGCTGACCCAGGCATCTCGTGAGAAAAGAACGTGACAGTGACCAAGAAACATCAAGTCCATCCAACCTGCACACGCAGGATGCTTCCCTTCGTTTCATTCACAAGGAGCTCAGCGGTGGCCGAAATGCTGAGAGTTCGCCGGTTTCTTCTAAAACGCGGCGGTGTCAGATATGATGATGGATAACTTTGCGTGCCGGCAGCAGTGTTTCTCGATGCTCAGCCGTCGTACGTGGTGGGGAGCAAAGCGTCAGAATTCGGAAAGTATGAGCGCGTTCTGTTGTCAGGTGAAGAGTGTAAAAGCGGCGGGATGAAAGGAAATTAAATGGGCTCTGATAGTTTACGACTGCCTCAGAATTAATTTGTCAAGCTGAGTATGAAAGAGCCTCAGGTGTGCTGCGAATTATCAGACCGATGCCAGCTTGGCAACTGTAAATAAGCCCCCCAGATATCCTTCATTTCAACTGTCTATTCATTTTCCCCACACTTACGATTTCAATTAAAATTCCCAGCTTTTCCCTTTCAGGAATGTATTCAAAGTGTAAATGTAATAGAGTTTCTCTTTTCCATTGTACATGGTATAGTGCTAGGATATCAACAGTTATTATTTATTTAGAACTTTTTTATACCGACATTCATGTGCAAAAGAACATATCAGTTCGGTTTACAATGAAACAAAACCAGCATAAACGAATGCATTACATAGAACAGGGATAAATGAACTGGGAAACAAACGGGTACAAATAAGTGCTGGGCTCTTCTGGATGGCAAGAAACTATTATAGGACAATAGATAATGTCTCATATCTATGGAAACTAACATGGGAGCCACAGTTAACTGTAAGAGGAGTTAACATGCAAAGTATGAGGTTTGGGATGAGGGATTTCGGTGCCATTAGCCATTTTTCTACCTCAAAGAAACCAGATCCCATTGCAATAGAATATTTTTAAATTATAATTCTGAGAATGCTGAGTGAAATTCATTCATTTTTACAGCAATATACACAGAAATGCCAGATTTATTAATTGTACACCTAGACTATGAAACAATTAAGCTTTCCTGCTTGTGAAAGGCAGTGGTAATTTCATCCTGCACTTATTACTGAAATAAAATTCTCCATCGAAGACCCTCCATAGTCCCTGAGCCGAGCTATTTAAATGCATCGTATTTGGCAAATGTGGCCCAGACCAAGAGAGCTCTATTGCTATGGAAGATGACATCAGACTGCTGAATACATGCTTACATATTCCTTCAAGGTTACTGTAATGGGTAGTCATCTGACTAATCCCCCCCCCAGGGCCCTCACCGGCGGATCATCTAATGCAGGGCTCCTCCTTTCCCCTCTCCTCCATCCCCCGATCACATATAAGACTTCGCTTCTGTCCCTTCCTCCCACTGGCAGGAAAAGCAGTGCTTAATAGCATGTCGGTTTCCTCTGCCATGCAGTGTCAATCTCATGCTAAAGGAAGCTGACATTGTATTAAGCGCTCTTCCACCTGCCAGCCAAGAGGAGAAGGGGGACAGAGTGAGGCAGAGCATATTGGGATGAGGTTAGGGCCCACTGGGGATTGAAAATCAGGGTAAGACAGGGCAGAGCATACTGGGGATCATAAGAACATGCCATACTGGGTCAGACCAAGGGTCCATCAAGCCCAGCATCCTGTTTCCAACAGTGGCCAATCCAGGCTCTAAGAACCTGGCAAGTACCCAAACACTAAGTCTATTCCATGTTACTGTTGCTAGTAATAGCAGTGACTATTTTCTAAGTCAACTCAGTTAATAGCAGGTAATGGACTTCTCCTCCAAGAACTTATCCAAACCTTTTTTAAACACAGCTACACTAACTGCACTAACCACATCCTCTGGCAACAAATTCCAGAATTTAATTGTGCGTTGAGTGAAAAAAGAACTTTCTCCGATTAGTTTTAAATGTGCCACATGCTAACTTCATGGAGTGCCCCCTAGTCCTTCTATTATCTGAAAGAGTAAATAATCAATTCACATTTACCCGTTCTAGACCTCTCATGATCTTAAAGACCTCTATCATATCCCCCCTCAGCCATCTCTTCTCCAAGCTGAACAGCCCTAACCTCTTTAGTCTTTCCTCATAGGGGAGCTGTTCCATTCCCTTTATCATTTTGGTCGCCCTTCTCTGTACCTTCTCCATCACAACTATATCAGAATTGTGCACAGTATTCAAGGTGCGGTCTCACCATGGAACGATACAGAGGCATTATGACATTTTCTGTTTTATTCACCATTCCCTTTCTAATAATTCCCAACATTCTGTTTGCTTTTTTGACTGCCGCAGCACACTGAACCCACGATTTCAATGTGTTATCCACTATGACACCTAGATCTCTTTCTTGGGTTGTAGCACCTAATATGGAACCCAACATCGTGTAATTATAGCATGGGTTATTTTTCCCTATATGCATCACCTTGCACTTATCCACATTAAATTTCATCTGCCATTTGGATGCCCAATTTTCCAGTCTCAGAAGGTCTTCCTGCAATTTATCACAATCTGCTTGTGATTTAACTACTCTGAACAATTTTGTATCATCTGCAAATTTGATTACTTCACTCATATTTCTTTCCAAATCATTTATAAATATATTGAAAAGTAAGGGTCCCAATACAGATCAGACGAAGAGAGGGTGCAAAGTACCAGCGAATTTACCCAGGATGTAGGAAAAGAGACATAGGACAACAGGTTGGGTGGAGGGAGAGCAAGAAGGAAAATGGACCCAACATGGGGAGGAGGACCAAGGATGAGGGGAGAAAGGATTGAGAGATAGAGGACTTACACAAGTACATAAGATTTGCCATACTGTGTCAAACCAAAGGTCAGTCAAGCCCAGAATCCTGTTTTCAACAGTGGCCCATCCAGGTCACAAGTACCTGACAGGATCTCAAATAATAGATAGATCCCATGTTGCTTACCCCATGGATAGGAAGTGGATTTCTGAAACTCCATCTTAATAATGGTTAATGGACTTTTCCTCCAAGAACTTGTCCAGACCTTTTTTAAATACAGTTCCACTAACAGCTTTCATCACATCCTCTGGCAATGAATTTCAAAGCTTAATCATGCATTGAGTAAAAAAATATTTTCTCTTATTAGTTCTAAATGTATCACCTAATAACTTCATTCTGTGTCCCCTAGTCTTTGTATTCTTTGAAAAAGTAAACAGCCGATTCACATTTATTCATTCCACTGCATTCATTATTTTATTCTATCATATCTCCCCTCATCCGTCTCTTCTCCAAGCTGAAGAGTCCTAACCTCTTTAGCCTTTCCTCATAAAGAATTGTTCCATCCCCTTTATCATTTTGGTTGCCTTTCTCTAAATCTTTTCTAAGTCTGCTATATCTTTTTTGAGATGTGATGACCAGAACTACACACAATACTCAAGATGAGGTCACACCATGGAGAGATAGAGGCATTCGCCCAGATTTTAAAAGCCCTGCACACATAAAATCCAGGCTTTACGCACGCTGAGCGAATTTTCAAAGGGGCCCGGCCACACACGTAAAGCCCAGTACACGCACAAGTGCTGGGCTTCTTCGAAGGGGTGGACCGGGTGTGTGTGTTCTGGATGGGGCGGGACAGTGGCTAATGGCCGCTGTCCCAGGGAAGAGCACGCCAGCAGCCAGCCAGTGGTGTAAATTACTTCTGCTCCCGAGGAGCAGCAAGTAATAAAACAAAACATTAAGGCCAAGTAGGTGAGTTTTAGGGGGTGGGGAGGAGAGGGGAAGGAAGGTTAGGTAGGGGGTTAGGGAAGTTCCCTCCCAGTCCGCTCTTTAATTAGAGCATACTGGGAGAGAACTGGAGAAGGCTGGAATGCGTCGCCGCACGGAGTTTGCATTAATTCTCCCCCCTTGCGAGCATCGTCCACACATACACATGCAGATTATAAAATCCAGCGCGCATGTGTGCACAGCCCATGGATTTTCTAACTTGCACGCACCAGCATGCGCATGTTAGAAAATCAGCGCAGCCATGTGTGCTTGCCAGGAAGCATGATCTTCCTGCACGCAGTGCCCTAACCCTGATACCGGGAGTGTTGTGATCTTCCTGCATGCAGTGCCGTATCCCTGCTCAGTGCAGAAAGATCACAACACCCCCGGTATCAGGGATAGGGCACTGCGTGCAGGAAGATCACAACACTCCCGGTATCAGGGTTAGGGTACTGTGTGCAGGAAGATCACAACACTCCCGGTATCAGGGTTAGGGCACTGTGTGCAGGAAGATCACAACACCCCCGGTATCAGGGTTAGGGCACTGCGTGCAGGAAGATCACAACACTCCCAGTATCAGGGTTAGGGCACTGTGTGCAGGAAGATCACAACACCCCTGGTATCAGGGATATGGCACTGTGTGCAGGAAGATCACAACACCCCTGGTATTAGGGATAGGGCACTGCGTGCAGGAAGATCACAACACCCCCGGTATCGGGGTTAGGGCACTGTGTGCAGGAAGATCACAACACCCCCAGTATCAGGGTTAGGGCACTGTGTGCAGGAAGATCACAACACTCCCGGTATCAGGGATACGGCACTGCATGCAGGAAGATCACAACACTCCCGGTATCAGGGATAGGGCACAAGTTCTAGTCACATTGACTGATCACATTACTTTTTTTGTCAAGCTACCAACCGTTTCCATTTCCCATCCCCCCAACCATCACCTCAGTGGGAACCTTGGTAACATCAATAAATAAGAGGGCAGCCAGCCAATAGGAATACATATTCATTCCTAAACTGACCTTAACTGACCTGAAAAGTGTCAATTTGTATCATTTTCTGTTAGTGCGCACTAACTCCCGTTAGTGCGCACTAACCCGATTAACGATTTTTTAACGATAAATCGTTAGAATTCCTATTGTATCGTGTTCTTTAACGATTTAAGACGATTTTAAAATTATCGGACGATAATTTTAATCGTTGAAAAACGATTCACATCCCTACCATTTATCATTTCACGCTATCTCCTATCAGTCAACCAGTTTGTAATCCATGCCACTACCTTTGGCGCTCGCTCCCAAGCTTCTCATTTTATTTACAAGCCTCCTACATGGGACCATAATCAAAAGCTTTGTTGAAATCCAAGTAGATCATATTGACTGCTCTTCTTTGATGTAATTCTCTAGGCACCCAATCAGGTTTCTCTGATAAGACCTTCCCCTGGTGAATCCATGCTGCCTCGGATCTAGCAACTTACTGAATTGTAGATAGTTCAGTATCCATTCGTTCAGCAGCATCTCCATTAATTTGCTTACCACCAAGGAGAAGCCAATCAGCCTATAGTTTCCTGCCTCATCTCTGCTGTCATTCTTATGAAGAGGGACCACAACCACTCTTCTCCAATCTCACGGCACCACTCCCATTGCTTTCCTGATTTCTTTCTTTGTTTCCCTCAGTTTTGCCAGTTATTCTTCTCTGTTTCTCTTTTTGGGATCTTTTATACTTCCTGAATGCTGATCTTTTTGCCTTTATTTTTTTCAGCCACCTCCTTTGAGAACTAAATCAGTTTCTTTTTCCTCTTACTTTTGTTTACTTTTCTTGCCTTGTAATAGTTCCCTTTAATTTAGTCCATTATTGTTCCACATCACCCACTGTCTCCCAGTCTTCTAGTTCTTCTTCCAGGTATATCCCCATTTTGTCAAAGTCCGTATTTTTGAAATTCAAAACTCGGGTATTTGTGATGGACCCTCGGTCTGATCCAGTATATCAAGAAGGTCAGATCATATCACTCCCATACTTAAAGAATTGCATTGGCTACTAGGGATGTGAATCGTTTTAGGACGATTAAAATTATCGTCCGATAATTTTAATATCGTCTTAAACCGTTATGGAACACAATACAATACAGATTCTAACGATTTATCGTTATAAATCGTTAGAATCGTGAGCCGGCACACTAAAACCCCTAAAACCCACCCCGACCCTTTAAATTAAATCCCCCACCCTCCCGAACCCCCCCCCAATAACTTAAATAACCTGCGGGTCCAGCGGCGGTCCGGAACGGCAGCGGTCCGGAACGGGCTCCTGCTCCTGAATCTTGTCGTCTTCAGCCGGCGCCATTTTCCAAAATGGCGCCGAAAAATGGCGGCGGCCATAGACGAAAAAGATTGGACGGCAGGAGGTCCTTCCGGACCCCCGCTGGACTTTTGGCAAGTCTCGTGGGGGTCAGGAGGCCCCCCACAAGCTGGCCAAAAGTTCCTGGAGGTCCAGCGGGGGTCAGGGAGCGATTTCCCGCCGCGAATCGTTTTCGTACGGAAAATGGCGCCGGCAGGAGATCGACTGCAGGAGGTCGTTCAGCGAGGGTTCCGGCGCCTCGCTGAACGACCTCCTGCAGTCGATCTCCTGCCGGCGCCATTTTCCGTACGGAAACGATTCGCGGCGGGAAATCGCTCCCTGACCCCCGCTGGACCTCCAGGAACTTTTGGCCAGCTTGTGGGGGGCCTCCTGACCCCCACGAGACTTGCCAAAAGTCCAGCGGGGGTCCGGAAGGACCTCCTGCCGTCCAATCTTTTCGTCTATGGCCGCCGCCATTTTTCGGCGCCATTTTGGAAAATGGCGCCGGCTGAAGACGACAAGATTCAGGAGCAGGAGCCCGTTCCGGACCGCTGCCGTTCCGGACCGCCGCTGGACCCGCAGGTTATTTAAGTTATTTGGGGGGGGGTTCGGGAGGGTGGGGGATTTAATTTAAAGGGTCGGGGGTGGGTTTTAGGGGGTTTTAATGTGCCGGTTTTTCGATTTTTTCGATTTTTAACGACCCGCAGGTTATTTAAGTTATTTGGGGGGGGTTCGGGAGGGTGGGGGATTTAATTTAAAGGGTCGGGGGTGGGTTTTTAGGGGGTTTTAATGTGCCGGTTTTTCGATTTTTTCGATTTTTAACGATTTTTAACGATTTTTCACGATATTTTACCCCCCCAAACGGCAACAATACGATTCCCTCCCCCTCCCAGCCGAAATCGATCGTTAAGACGATCGAGGACACGATTCACATCCCTATTGGCTACCAGTTGCTCAAAGAATCACCTTCAAAGTCCTATCACTAATACATAAGACCCTATACACTGAGAACATGAACTGGCTCAATAATGCCATACAGTTCCGCAAACACTCCAGAACCCCCAGACCGCAACACGCAGCTACACTCCAATTACCCCCTCACAAAATTACCAGACTCGACACAACCAGAAAACGTGCCTTTGCCTTAGCTGGCCCCTCCTGCTGGAACAGTTTGCCACCTGACCTTCGTCAGGAACTATGCCCAAAAAAATTCAAGCAGAAACTTAAAACATGGCTTTTCTTAAAAGCCTTCACATAAAGCACCCACCAGCACCTCCAGCTTCTCCCCCCTTGTCTTTCCCTGAGACCAAACTTATGTAAATTTGTAATTATGCATTTTCCTCTCGAGTTACATAGACTACTCCTCTCTAATATTGTTATAAAGTTGATGCCTAGTAATCTATTTTACCTAATGTATTTAATGTATTTATCCTATGTATTAATTTTAATATATTCTTCTTATTTCCATCTCTCATTTTTCCTCTCCCTCCCCTTCCCTGTTTGCATTCCCTGCTCCAATTTTTCCTTGTTATAAGCTTCTAATGTCCTTAAGTTGAATATTAATTGTAAAGCACTGCCGCTATCTTCTATCTTTTCCAGCGCTGCTGCTAAGTTTTGTTAAATGTGAACCGACATGATGTTACTAAACGAATGTCGGTATATAAAGAACCTCAAATAAATAAATAATAAATAAACTTCTCTGTATCTTATTTGTAATATCAAACCATACTGACTGATGATCACTAGTGCTCAGGTGGGCTCCTGTCCGGACATTAGAGACATTATCCCCATTTGTGAACACTGGGTTGAGTATCACACCCTCCCTCATAGGGTTCTATTACTATTTACGCAAGTTTTCTGGCAACCAGGGTTGAATCCTATCCTGGAGACTGTATACCATTGTTCTATGATGCATTTGCATGGGCACTTGCAACTACTCTGAACTTCCTTTAGGGAAATCACATGATGTACAGCTTGAACAGAATATTTCACTTTGGGGAAATTAACTGTGCCCATTTTCTTTACTGTCTCAAAGAATTAAATCTATGCCTAGTAAAATCCTTAATAACTATTTCCAATTGCTATGACTCCCACGTCTCCCACCCTCCAAATGCTAAGTTACAGATAACCATACTCAGCTTTTTAGGCTGGTAAACTGAACTGACAAACTGGCCAAAACCTGAGCAGATGCTTTTTCTCTGTATCATAAGCCATTAGGGTCAATGTTCTTATCTTTCCAGGAAGAGAATCAATTAAGTAACATCTGAAAGCCTGCATTCAACACCTGCATTTCCATTGGGTTTTTTTTGTTTTTTTTAAACTAGGTTCCAGAATCTAAAATGAATGTACCAAGAAATGCTATAGGGCTTCCATCATTACCAGTTCTTTTGTAAAAGAAACCTACATTGTATACTTACTTCACATATATATAGATCAATTTCTGTAAAAAAGAAATGGATTTGCCAATTTAAGCAGTTGTTATTTGCCTTCTATACTGCATGATCTTTATTCTTTTGAACTCTAAGCCATCTCAAACATAAAGTGCCACCTTTCCCCCAAGTTGATCCACCCTATCATTGCAGTATGATTTGTACCTTTGTATAGCACTGTCCCATTGGTTATCCTCCTTCCATCAGGACTTCTTCATTCAGTGTTATATACTAACTCTCCCATCTTACTTCTTAGACTTCTAGCATTAGCATACAGACATTTCAAAATATATTTTTTGTTGGTATTAACATGCTTGTCAGATGATAGGGATAATTTGGAATCTTTTAACTCAGGTGGTTCTTTATTTATAGGTACATAGACTACGTTTGCTTTTATTGGAACCCCTCGGTTGAGATGCCCTAACTCTCCTGCTTCATTAGTATCCTTCGAAGATACCTTCCTTCGAACTATGCGCTGCTGATCTATTTAATATTTGAGTCCTTGCCAGGTGCTTGTATCCTGGATTGGCCACTGTTGGAAACAGGATGCTAGGCTTGATGGACCCTCGGACTGATCCAGTATATCAACCTTTTATCGGGCCGATACAGTAAATGCTCTGCCAGCGCGTGCCCAGGCCACTCTCCTGGGCGCATGATTCAGGAAGGAAAGTTATGCAAATTAGGGCCCGCAGTAAAAGGAGGCGCTAGGGACACTAGCGCATCCCTAGCGCATCCTTTTTGACAGAAGCGGCGGCTGTCAGCAGGTTTGACAGCCAACACTCAATTTTACTGGTGTCGGTTCTCAAACCTGCTGACAGCCACGGGTTCGGAAAACGGACGCCGGCAAAATTGAGCATCCGTCTTCCAACCCGCGGGCAGATTTTAAATTTTTTTTAATTTTTTTAATTTGTTTTTATTTTTGGGGCCTCCGACATAATATTGCTATGATATTAAGTTGGAGGGTGTACAGAAAAGCAGTTTTTTCTGCTTTTCTGTACACTTTCCCGGTGCCGACTGAAATAATTTCTGAAAGTAAAATGTGCGGCTTGGCTGCACATTTTACTTTCTGTATCACGCGGGACTAACTAATACGCTCATCAACATGCATTTGCATGTTGCGGGCGCTATTAGTTTCAGGGGGGGGGGGTTGGATGTGAGTTTTCCACGCATTACTACCCCTTACTGTATAAAGGGTAAAAATAGCGCGTCGAAAACGCGCGTCCAAACGGGGACTAACAGTGTGCTCGGCCTGAGCGCACTTTACTGCATCGGCCCGTATGTTCTTATGTTCCTATTACATCATTTGACTTAGAGTCCTATTTTATCTTTTTTTCAACATGACTGTACCCCAGATGGTTTAGTATTTCAAAGTCAAACAATTATTTGGATGAGTTTACTAAAGGCTCGTGAACTGCATGGTCCAGCATTATGAGAGTGGGGCATTTG